>NW_011888799.1:6337758-6351549 GCF_000151845.1 Pteropus vampyrus
GATCAGTGAATGGTATTGGGGTAATTTGATCAATTATAGAAAATAAACTATATTTTCTCAGCATATGTGATTGCAATTTTGTAACCACACTACTATAATAAATGTAAATGATTTTATGCTTTCCTGCCTCGGGAGGAAGCTTCTTTCGCAATTATTCCCATTCTTTATATTAATTTAAATGAGGCCAGGCTTGATCACTTTGTGAAAATAAAAAACCTAGCAGTCAGGGGTTTTAATGTTTTGCACTATGCCAAATCTCTTTTGATTTGAGAAAACAGTATTTATACTTGCATTGTTAGTACTGTACAGGAACATAGAATTGTCAATTAGCACAACGTTATCAGGGTGATAAATCAAATACATGATCAAGTAAGAAAACTAATAAGAACTATAGGTATATTTGGAAAGTAATTTCCCCAGGACAAAAGTCTTATATGACCTCTTTATTCAAACTATACTTCCAAGGACATACATATATTAAGAGAGAACAGAGCAAGTTGATAATAGTTATGAATAGTCACCAAGTCTCCATTTTGCACAAATAGAAAACAAGATGGACAATTTTGTAAATGTTCTCAATCCAACTCCTTATCAAATCATATTCCTTGAACTAGTTTTATAATACAGAATGATATTTCTTCCTCTGTTGCTGCAAGGAACATCTTCATTACTCTCATAGACATCTTTTTGTTAATTTTTGAGACTTGCTTTTAAAGTTCGGGTTCTGGAATTTCATTAGTTAGCACTAAAAGCTAAATTCAGGGTTTTAGATCATGATTTAACTGGCTGAAGAAAGAGATGAAAGGATTTTATTTAATACTGAACATACAGCAGGAATCTCCCATATTAATCTTCTACATTTAGTAATACTTCTCTTCCTGTTTATTGACTCCTTTTCCTCTGTCCTGAAATATGCAGAAATCTTACCTCAAAAATTACCTGAATGTGATATATCTGAAAAATAGATTACTAATCAGCAACAAAAAGGAATAAACTACTGATACATGCAACAACAAGGAATGAATCCCCTCAACACTATGCCGAGTGGAGAAAATCAGGCCCAAGAGTCCATATCATATGATTCCTTCTATATGAAGTCCCAGAAAAGGCAGAAGTCATCTATAATGATAGCAGGTCAACAGTTGCCTGGAACTGGGGGGTAGAGTGAGGAATTGATTAGAAAGGGGCTTAAGGAAACTTTGGGGGGCAATGAAAATATTCTATATGTTATGGTATAGTTACATGAGCGTATGTATTTTTCAAAACTCATTGAACTATACATTTAATTGGTGAGATTTTGCATTTAAGTTATACCTCAATAAATTTAGTTATTAAAAACTAACTGAAAAGAAATAGAAGAGAGTAGAAGAATCATAAGAAATTCAATTTTTATTTCTGGCAACACAGTGAAGTAAGATTCAAGGTTGAAACTTCATTCTGAAAGCAACTAAAATGCTGCAGAAAATAGAAGAAAAAATCTCCCTTGAATGCATCAATGAGCTGAGAAGAAAGTGAGAAATGTTCAGACCAGAAACTGAATAAAGGCAGAAAATCAGACAGAAAGACCATTGAAGGAGCTTTCATTACTAGAATATTGTCAAGCCAAGTGAACTTGAACGCTAGACTTTGAGACTCATAGATCATAGCCAGGGTCTTCCTAAGGTTCTTCTAAAACAAGACATCCCCATAAAACCAGGATCCCAAAGGGCTATATCCACAGTTTAAGAGTAAATTAGAAATAAACCTACCATAAGGATTTGAAGAGACATTTCTCCAAGAAGACCAACAAATGGCCAATAAGCACATGAAAAAAATGTTTAACATCACTAATCATTAAGGAAATATAAATCAAAACCATGAAATACTTCATCCCGCTAGGATAACTATAATAAAAAAAGACAGTAACAAGTGTTGTCAAGGATGTAACAAAATTGAAACCCTCATACATTTTTGGTGGGGTTGTAAATCGTGCAGCCACTTTGGAAAACCATTCGGCAGTTACAGTTAAATGTTAAGTATAGTTACCATATGACCCAGCAATTCCACTACTAGCTATATACCATAGAGAATAGAAAACATGCCCACATAAAAACCTGTACATGATGTTAATGGCAGTGTTATTCATAACAGCCAAAAAGTGGGAAGAATCCAAATCTCCATCATCTCACGAATGGATAAACAAAATGCGCTATGCCCGTACAATGGAACATTATTTGGCAATAAACAAGAATGAGGTTCTAATACTTACTACAACACGATGAACCTCGAAAACATTATGTTAAGCAAAATAACACAAACACAAAAGGACTTATATTGTATAATTCCATTAATATTAAATGTCCAGAGTAGGCTAATCAACAGAAACAGAAAGTATATTAGCAATTGCCAGAGACTGGGAAGAAGGAGAAATGAGGAATGACTACTAATAGATACAGGATTTCTTTTCAGGGGGATGAAAATTCTCTGGAATTATATATTGGTGATGTTTATACAGCCTTTCTGTCTGGGTTTCTGCCTAAGAAACATTGAATTGGAAACATTAAAAAGGTGAGTTTTATGGTATGTGAATTATATTTTAATAAAGTTGTAATTTTTTAAAAATTAAGTAAATTTGCTTTCTTTGCAGGGGATTATAAGGAAATTGCCTGTCTTGACTCTTACTACTTACTGAACAGGGGAAAACTTTCTTTCCTGAGAATTTATACCCTCTATACAGCCCCCACATAGGTTTGTAGCCCAAATTCATATTGTTAGGTGGCCTGAAAAACCTCAAATCAATAATTTGAAATGGTCCCAGATTCGAAGTGCCCCAAACATTTGAAAGAGGCAAATGTAAATCATTTCTGAAGCAAGTCCATCTTAAAGTCATCTCAAAAAACTTTCACAGGTAAGGTGCAGTGGGTATCATTTAGCAAAACCCATAAGGAAACAGAGCGCCATGAATGAATGAGAACTAGAAAAAAACAGGAAAATCAGACCTTCAAAAATTTCATATCTTGAAATTATCAGACCTAAAATATAAAAATATTTAACATATAAAAATAAAATAAAGTAGAGGCTTACAAACAAAAGCAATTAACAATGGAGACCCTACTCAGTGCCATAAGATAAAAAAAGAAATAAAATAATTGGAAAAAAAGAGATAAAACTTATTATTCAAACATGACAAGAGTGTGTACATAGAAAATACAAAATAATCTACATGTAAACTATTAGAAATTTGGAGTATTAATCAAAGTCACTGATTAGAAGACCAATATACAAAAATTAATAGTTATATGGTAGCAGAAGGAAACTGGACTTTGGGTGGTAAATGCAATAGAATATACAGACGTCAAATTATAATGTACACCTGAAAATTATATAATTGTATTAACCAATGTTACCCCAATAAACTTAATTTAAAAATTAATCATATTCCTAAATATAGTGATAAGCAATTAGAAGAGGAAAAAATTTTAAATGATACCATTACCATTATTATAATAAAAAACACTAAATACTTGTGAGTACAACTAACAAAAGATGGGCAAGGCCACTAAACTGAAAACTACAAGACACTGTTGAAAGAAAATTTTAAAGACCTAAATATAGCTTAAGATTTGGAAGGCTCAGTATTATAAAGATATTAATTCCTCTGAAATTGATCTATATAAATTCGATGAAATTCCTGTGCTCGCTTTGGCAGGACATATTCAATGCAATTCCAATCACCATTCTTATAAATTTCTTTTGTGGAAAGTGACAAGCTGATTCTAAGATTTATAAGGACACAAAGGTCCAAGACTATCTTAGACAATCTTGAGGAATAATGAAGTTGGGAGACTTATACTTTCAAATATAAGACAACTTATAACAGAATGATAAAGTATGAAGATAAATAGACCAGTGGAGCAGAACAGAGAATAAAATGCATATAGTCACCTGATTTACAACAAAATTACCACTGCAGTACAGTGGGAAAAAGATAAACTTTTCAATAATTAGTGCTGAGTCACCAATAATTGGATGTCCATATAGTAATAGAAACAAAGAACTTTGATCCTCAGCCTGATACCGCACACAAAAGTCAATTCCAGATGGAGTATAGACCTAAGTGTGAGAGGTAAAATAATAAAGCTACTGGAAGACAAAACAGGATATCTTAATGACCTTGAAGCACCTAAAAAGAATATATATGCTATGGGCTGAATTGCATCCCTGTCCTGCAAATTTATATGTTGTGACTATATTTGGACATAGGGCCTTTAAAGAGGTAATTAAGTTAAAATGGTGTTGTTAGAGTGAGCCCTGACCCAATATGACTGGTGTTCTTCTAAGAAGAGGAGATTAAGCCACAATACACTAAAAGATAATCATCTTCATTAGTAATCAAAACACATCAAATTGTGTTTTTGTGATGATTAAGAGAGGCAAAAATTTCAATATTCTCAATACTAGATTCCTCCTTGTTTTTATACTAATTTTCTCCATAATTCCTTATAAGTGGCTTCCTTGGTGGGGTGACAGGAAACTCCTCTGTATCCAAACACAAAGACCACTCCTATTCTCTCTAGAACTCTTCAAGGCACTTGGCCCCTAACCTTTCCTTCCTGGAATACTCCTCTCAGTCTTCTTCAAAGGCTCATTCCCACTGCCCTGGACCAACTCTTGAATGATGATTTCTCCTTTTCCCACCGTCTAGCTTTGGCCAACTGTAGGTAGACATTTCTTGGGCGGGTTGGGGGGGTGGAGACTGTTCAGCATCTGAGAATTTCCCAGTTTATGAATCTTTTATGAAGCAGACCCCATTACAGAAGCTGAAAATGCCAGATACTTACTTTCCCAGCCCCCTTTTGCACTGGGTGCTGACACTGACCTAGGCTGGGTCAATCAGATGCAGCTATCTTAGTCTCTGACTCTGGAGTTATTGGTGGAAAAAAAAGCAGTCAATGGAAGGGTGTTTCTGGCAGCAGCAACTTCCCGTTTCCATGGCAGCTTTGGCAGCAGTGCGGAGCTCATGTCCCTGGCCTGTGAAGCGTGCCATCTAGTGGACAGCGATGTCCTTACCAGACTCTGTTTATGGAGTGGTTTTGGCTGTGGTTACAGCTGTCTAGGCTCTAAGCCTGTTTCACCAGCTTTCCCAGTGATTCTATGAGCTATTTATAGCCTAACTTAAAATGAGAATCTATTTCCGTTGCTTGCAACTGAGAACTCTGGAGAATATAGCATTTCAGAAGGCTGTCCTCAGTTCTCTCTATGTACCACCTAAAACCACACTTATCTCTATATTTTCTAAACTTCTATTGCATTATTAAAGAATTCATGCAATTTAGCACATTATCATTTGTTACCTTATACATTAATTTTTCACTTTCATATGTTTGTTTATAGGCCCTACTGTGCCTGTAAATTATGTCTCTCCAACAATACTATGAACCATAAGAACAATTACAGGTGGAAGATTAGCATAGCCTTATATACTTGCTGATGGAAACAATAGGAGTAGAACAAAGTTAAGATAGACAGGTAAATGGCCTTGAGTAGTTGATAGGAGAATAGATCTAGTATCCAAATCAAGAAATTGGCTTTGAGAGCAGAGACAGTTCACCTATAGCAGGAGGAGGGCAGACAAAGCAAATGGGTACAGATGCTGTCAGTAGGTAGATGCCTTAATTTTCTCTGTCCATGAGGAAGCAATGTCATCAGTAGAGAATGAGAACAGAAGATGTAAAAGGTTGGAGAAGGTACAGAACAGTTATCCAGGCAGCACTCTGGGGCATAAGGTAGCTTTCCAAAAGATTCATGGTATAGATAATTTTAAGAGAATCAATTTCTAGATACTCAATTTTCAAATATTCAATTTCCAAATGTTCTTTTCCTAAAATTGATTTTTCTTCCTAAATTCAATGCCACCTGTCTTTCCACAATTGCCTTTCTCCCACTTTACAGAGGTTGTACCTCCCACAGCTCAAATCTTACCATAGTTAGGGAGTATAGCATAGTGATTATGACTCCCACGCTAGAGGAAGATTACCTGGAGTTGAATGTCAGCTCTGCTATTTACCAGCTGTAGTAGACAATCTCCAAGACAGCTTCCAATGATCTTTGACTCCTAATATTCATGCCTTCGATTTATCCTCTAACTCACTGAATCAGGTCTGGGTCTATGTGATTAATGCATGACAACCAAGGCTAGGTCATGAAGGGCATTGTAGTTTCCACCTTGCTCTTTTAGATTGCTTGCTCTTGGGAAAGCCATCCACCACATCATAAGGACACTCAAGCAACCCTATAGAGAGGTCTACATGGGGAGGAACTGAGACATCCTGCTAACAGCCAGCACTATGTGAATGAACCACCTTGGAAGCAGATCCTTCAGCTTCAATCAAGTGTTTAGATGACTGCAGCCCCAGATAATGTCTGACCGAAATCTCATGAAAGACCCTAAGCCAAAATCTCCCAGCCAAGCCATTCCTGAATTCCTGATTCACAGAAACTGTGAAAGATAACAAATGTTATTGTTGTTTTAAGCTACTAAATTTTGGGGTGAATTTTACACAGCTATAGATAATTTTAGGGCAGATTACTCAAAGTCTTTGAGCCTCAGTTTCCTCATGTTCAAAATCGGAATACCAACACAATAGCACCTAACTCAGCATTGTTATAAGGGCTAAATGAGTTAATATTTGTAAAGTGCTTAGAACAAAGAAGTAAAAACTGTGGCTCTGTTAAATAAAAACTGTGATCTGTTCAATACAGAACTGCAAGTTCTAGCCACTGCAACGAGGTAAGAAAAGGAAATAAAAGGTATACATATAGGAAAAGAAGAAATAAAACTGTCTTTATTTGCAGATGACGTGATAGTTTACATAGAAAATCTCAAGGAATCTACAAAAACTCCTAGAGCTAATAAGTTAATTTAGCAGAGTTTCAAGATACAAGGTAAATATACAAAAATCAATTGTGTTTCTATAACCTAGTGTGGTAGCAAGGCCCGAGCTAATCGCTTCTTAGGACGGTTAAAAGTTATTCACTTCCGGCTCGCCAACCAATCAAAACACACTTTCCTTATATAGAAAGAACATGCAAGTCTGTAACTATGAGGAAGTAGAAGACATGTATAAAAGGGAAAGCCCCTCTGCGATCGGGGCTCAGGCTTTGGATGTGAATCCGCTGTGCTGGTGCTGGCACCAATAAATGCTACTTTCTGCTTATTGTCTCGGTGTCCCATCCCTCTGCTCAAGCATCCTGCAACATTTCTGGGGGCTCGTCCAGGATCAAAGATGGTGAGTTTTCACCTTCCTTGTCAGGGTTTGGCCCCCGGGAAGCTGGGAGAAGTGGACTCCACTTGGTGCCAGCAGACCTATTGTCTGTAGGGGAAAACGACTCTTGCAGCGGACCAGGGCAGTGGCTCCAAGAGCACAGTGGAACCTGGTGAGGTGCAGGAACCAGCACAGGAGCACTGCCCGATGGACTGGTGAGGACCGGGGTCCAGGTATTTGACCTGCCCCTAAAGAGGCAGAGGGAGAGTCTGATCAACTCCTGAGGTCATCCGAGTAGTCTTGGGAGGGAGATGAAACCGTGACCTCTCAAGTTTATTTGGGTAGAGGGTGGCGTTTGAATGACGTGTGCCTGAGTGCGAAGTGAGAGTTGAGCCCTTATCCGCGGATCCATGGCGAACCTCACATGGCTTAGGGTAATATCACTGGATCTCCATGAGAAGTCTACTCCAGTGATCTGAGTCGGGGTTTATACTGACCCACTAATTGTTAAGAGGCGCGGGGAGCAGCCGGAGACAGGCAAAGTAAGTCCCCGAATGCATGTGCATCACCACCAAATGAGTGGAATATGGGTGGACAAGAGGGAAGCAGACCACCTTAGGATGTATGATAAAGAATTTTAAAGATGGCTTTTCAGGAGACTATGGTGTGAAGCTCACCCCCAAGAAACTTCGTACTTTTTGTGAGATAGACTGGCCCTCATTTGATGTGGGGTGGCTGTCAGAAAGATCCCTGGACAAGGCAGTCATAGCCAGGGTCTATCAGGTCATTGTAGGGAATCTTGGCCATCCAGATTAGTTCCCTTATATTGATTGATGGCAGGCTGTGGTACTGACCCCGTTGGTTGAGAGCCTGTCTAGAAGAGAATTGCAGAGTTATGTTGGGCCGGGACACTGCGACCTCCAAATGCCAATCTAAAGAAACCAATTTTGCCAAGTGAGCCACAGGATACCCCACCGCCATATGCTCACTTATCCACCCCTGCCAAGGGCCCCAGAGCAGCCGCTACCCAGCCTCATTGATCTCTGTAGATCTACCGACACCCAGCCTCATTGATCTCTGTAGATTCTCCGCCACCTCCTGTCCTGACCCCCTATGGCCCAACCAGAACCTGACCAAAAGCATCAGTCTCTAGAGGAAAGGCCCTCCAATTATCCCCGCGTGAAACACGGGGCCCCATATACTATGATCAGGATGGCCACATACAGGCCGGCTGACACATCTTTGTGTACCAGCCCTTCACCACCTCTGACATCTTAAACTGGAAAAATCACACTCCCTCCTTCACAGAAAAGCCTCAGGCCATGATGGATCTACTGCAATCTATCATGCAGACGCATAAGCCCACCTGCACTGATTGCCGGAAGCTCCTCCTGACCCTCTTTAATACAGAGGAATGCAGGTGAGTCACCCAGGCTGCTTTAAAGTGGCTAGAGTAACATGCCCCAGCAGGGACCTTAAATGGTCCCTATGCCCAAAACCAGTTCCCTGAGGAGGACTCCCAAAGGGACTCTAATGAAGACAGGGGACTTCAGATGCTCGAGCACTAACAGGAGGTCCTCCTAGGCAGTCTGAGAGAAGGAGGGAAGAAAGCCATGAATATGAGTAAGACCTCAAAGCTATTCCAGGGACCTGAGGAAAGCCCAAGCCAATTCTATGAGAGGCTGTGTGAGGCGTTTTGCTTTTACACCCCCTTTGACCCAGAGGCAGCCGAAAACCAGAGGATGGTTAATGCAGCTTTTGTTGATCAGGCCCAGGTAGACATCCAGCGCAAACTGCAAAAATTCGAGGGCTTCGCTGGTATGAATGCGAGTCAATTTTTAGAGGAGGCAACGAAAGTGTTCGTCACCCGAGACCAAGAACCCCAATGGGAAACAGACTGAAAAACGAGAATGAAAGTAGATCTGCTCGCTGCTGCCCTGGTAGAATGATCAGGACACTCCTGGAGAGGTGCCCTGATGGGCCAGGGACTGGGCCAGAGTAGAAGGCAACCGGAAGAACCACCTCACTCAGAAATAAGGTTGGGCATGACCAGCGCACTCATCGCCACCAAAAGGGTCACTGGAAAAATGAGTGCCCCCAACAGTTGGGCAGTTACCGGCCCACTCCAGGCCCAAGAGGAAGAGGCCAAGTGTTCCAAGGATGGTACTAGCCAACATGGTGACCACCCGAGGCCCCAGAAGACGATTTTGTCAGCCTGGCTGCCCTGGGAGACTATGAAGAAGAGTAGGCCAGACTGGGCTCCATTCTTTTAGGCCCCCAGGAGCCTTTGGTCCAAATGAGTGTAGGGGGCCAACCCATTGACTTTATGATAGATACGGGGGCAGAACATACTGTGGTGACTCAACCCATAGGCCCCCTTGCACAGAGACAGGCCACCATTGTGGGGGCTATAGGCAGCCAAACTCATCGCCTTTTCCTGCTGCCTCAACAATGCAACCTGGGAGGCCGCAAAGTCATTTAACCTTCACCTCCCACAGCCAAGTAGCCCTAATCCTGGGGAAACCAGAAGCAAGGATCATGACGCTCATGGTTCCCAGAGAGAACCATGTCCCTCTACAGTCTTGTAGGAAGGTCACAACCTGGACCTGAGCTTCCCTTCAAAATACCTGGGGTATGGGCTAAAGGCAATCCCCCTGGACTAGCCTGGAATACTCATCCAGTACTGGTAGAGCTCAGACCAGGAACAGAGCCCATATGTCAGAAACAGTATTTTATCCCTCACAAGGCACAGATTGGGATCCATAAACATCTGGAGATGGGATCCTTCGGCCGTGCCAGTCACCATGGAATATGGCTCTCCTCCTGGTCCAAAAACCAGGGACCAATGATTATTGGCGAGTCCCGGACCTGCGGGCCGTAAAACAGGCTACCATCACCCTGCACCCAATCGTCCCCAACCCGTACATCCTCCTGAGACTAATAAAGTTAAATGCCTTGGCTTCCACATATCCCGGGGCAACACCAACTCAGCCTGGAAAGAAAACAGGCTATCTGCTCAATACTCATTCCACCTACCTGACGCCAGGTTCGGGAGTTCCTAGGTGCTGCAGGGTTCTGTAGGATTTGGATACCCAACTTCTCTGTCTTGGCAAAACCCCTTTATGAGTCCACAAAGAGGGGTGAACAAGAGTCCCCGGTGTGGGAACGAGCATATCAAAAGGCCTTTGAAGACATTAAGCAAGTCCTCACTAATGCCCTTGGTTTGGGACTGCGTGACCTCTCCAAACCCTTCTTCCTATATGTATATGAATGGGCAGATGTTGCAGTAGGGGTCTTGACTCAAATGTTGGGAACCTGGCATTGCCCGGTGGCCTATCTCTCTAAACAACTCAACTCCGTCGCCCAGGGCTGGCCACCCTGCTTGCGAGCACTCGTAGCCATGGCCCTCCTTGTGTCAGAGGCCAACAAACTGACTAAGTCATAGCCAGGGTCTATCAGGTCATTGTAGGGAATCTTGGCCATCCAGATTAGTTCCCTTATATTGATTGATGGCAGGCTGTGGTACTGACCCCGTTGGTTGAGAGCCTGTCTAGAAGAGAATTGCAGAGTTATGTTGGGCCGGGCCACTGCGACCTCCAAATGCCAATCTAAAGAAACCAATTTTGCCAAGTGAGCCACAGGATACCCCACCGCCATATGCTCACTTATCCACCCCTGCCAAGGGCCCCAGAGCAGCCGCTACCCAGCCTCATTGATCTCTGTAGATCTACCGACACCCAGCCTCATTGATCTCTGTAGATTCTCCGCCACCTCCTGTCCTGACCCCCTATGGCCCAACCAGAACCTGACCAAAAGCATCAGTCTCTAGAGGAAAGGCCCTCCAATTATCCCTGCGTGAAACACGGGGCCCCATATACTATGATCAGGATGGCCACATACAGGTCGGCTGACACATCTTTGTGTACCAGCCCTTCACCACCTCTGACATCTTAAACTGGAAAAATCACACTCCCTCCTTCACAGAAAAGCCTCAGGCCATGATGGATCTACTGCAATCTATCATGCAGACGCATAAGCCCACCTGCACTGATTGCCGGAAGCTCCTCCTGACCCTCTTTAATACAGAGGAATGCAGGTGAGTCACCCAGGCTGCTTTAAAGTGGCTAGAGTAGCATGCCCCAGCAGGGACCTTAAATGGTCCCTATGCCCAAAACCAGTTCCCTGAGGAGGACTCCCAAAGGGACTCTAATGAAGACAGGGGACTTCAGATGCTCGAGCACTAACAGGAGGTCCTCCTAGGCAGTCTGAGAGAAGGAGGGAAGAAAGCCATGAATATGAGTAAGACCTCAAAGCTATTCCAGGGACCTGAGGAAAGCCCAAGCCAATTCTATGAGAGGCTGTGTGAGGCGTTTTGCTTTTACACCCCCTTTGACCCAGAGGCAGCCGAAAACCAGAGGATGGTTAATGCAGCTTTTGTTGATCAGGCCCAGGTAGACATCCAGCGCAAACTGCAAAAATTCGAGGGCTTCGCTGGTATGAATGCGAGTCAATTTTTAGAGGAGGCAACGAAAGTGTTCGTCACCCGAGACCAAGAACCCCAATGGGAAACAGACTGAAAAACGAGAATGAAAGTAGATCTGCTCGCTGCTGCCCTGGTAGAATGATCAGGACACTCCTGGAGAGGTGCCCTGATGGGCCAGGGACTGGGCCAGAGTAGAAGGCAACCGGAAGAACCACCTCACTCAGAAATAAGGTTGGGCATGACCAGCGCACTCATCGCCACCAAAAGGGTCACTGGAAAAATGAGTGCCCCCAACAGTTGGGCAGTTACCGGCCCACTCCAGGCCCAAGAGGAAGAGGCCAAGTGTTCCAAGGATGGTACTAGCCAACATGGTGACCACCCGAGGCCCCAGAAGACGATTTTGTCAGCCTGGCTGCCCTGGGAGACTATGAAGAAGAGTAGGCCAGACTGGGCTCCATTCTTTTAGGCCCCCAGGAGCCTTTGGTCCAAATGAGTGTAGGGGGCCAACCCATTGACTTTATGATAGATACGGGGGCAGAACATACTGTGGTGACTCAACCCATAGGCCCCCTTGCACAGAGACAGGCCACCATTGTGGGGGCTATAGGCAGCCAAACTCATCGCCTTTTCCTGCTGCCTCAACAATGCAACCTGGGAGGCCGCAAAGTCATTTAACCTTCACCTCCCACAGCCAAGTAGCCCTAATCCTGGGGAAACCAGAAGCAAGGATCATGACGCTCATGGTTCCCAGAGAGAACCATGTCCCTCTACAGTCTTGTAGGAAGGTCACAACCTGGACCTGAGCTTCCCTTCAAAATACCTGGGGTATGGGCTAAAGGCAATCCCCCTGGACTAGCCTGGAATACTCATCCAGTACTGGTAGAGCTCAGACCAGGAACAGAGCCCATATGTCAGAAACAGTATTTTATCCCTCACAAGGCACAGATTGGGATCCATAAACATCTGGAGATGGGATCCTTCGGCCGTGCCAGTCACCATGGAATATGGCTCTCCTCCTGGTCCAAAAACCAGGGACCAATGATTATTGGCGAGTCCCGGACCTGCGGGCCGTAAAACAGGCTACCATCACCCTGCACCCAATCGTCCCCAACCCGTACATCCTCCTGAGACTAATAAAGTTAAATGCCTTGGCTTCCACATATCCCGGGGCAACACCAACTCAGCCTGGAAAGAAAACAGGCTATCTGCTCAATACTCATTCCACCTACCTGACACCAGGTTCGGGAGTTCCTAGGTGCTGTAGGGTTCTGTAGGATTTGGATACCCAACTTCTCTGTCTTGGCAAAACCCCTTTATGAGTCCACAAAGAGGGGTGAACAAGAGTCCCCGGTGTGGGAACGAGCATATCAAAAGGCCTTTGAAGACATTAAGCAAGTCCTCACTAATGCACTTGGTTTGGGACTGCGTGACCTCTCCAAACCCTTCTTCCTATATGTATATGAACGGGCAGATGTTGCAGTAGGGGTCTTGACTCAAATGTTGGGAACCTGGCATTGCCCGGTGGCCTATCTCTCTAAACAACTCGACTCCGTCGCCCAGGGCTGGCCACCCTGCTTGCGAGCACTCGCAGCCATGGCCCTCCTTGTGTCAGAGGCCAACAAACTGACTATGAGACAAGAACTGACAGTTTATGTACCACATTCAGTAATAACATTACTGGAGTATAAGGGACAATATTGGCTAACCATATGCCCAGATGGTCAGATACCAAGGAATGCTGTACGAGAATCCACACATCTGCCTAGAGGTAGTATGAACCCTGAACCCAACCAACATACCACCCATTGGGCGTGGCCAGCCAGACCATGATTGTATGGAAGTTATGGATGAAGTGTTTTCTGACCAACACGACTTGACAGACCAGCCCCTCAAGGACCCTGATGTGAAATCAGGAGACACATCTACATTGGGACGAAGTCCTCCCCATGGCACTATTAAGAATCAAGTCAGGTGTATGGCCATGCTACCCTGAACAAGCCCGATCTTGTCTGATCTCGGAAGCTAAGCAGCATTGGGCCTGATTAGTACTTGGATGAGAGACCA
>NW_011888799.1:6352050-6385330 GCF_000151845.1 Pteropus vampyrus
ACTCTTAAAGCCTCTTTGGAGGGGCCCATTCACTGTTATCTTGTCCACTGCTGCAATAAAGGTTGCTGAGATAATGCCTTGGAGTCACCATAGCAAGCTTAAGCCAGCGGCTACAGACTGGGAGTTCATTTCAGACTCCACAGAGCCTTTCATACTAACCCTCCGAAAGAAGACGTAGACTGGACTTGGAGATCAAAAGAACATCAGCCCTGCTTTCGTCACAACGAAAGCTGACCAATCTACACATGGCAGAAGTCTGAGGATGGCAACACCCCACGAAGATGGCCAACATACCCTTAAGGACTCATAAATGTAAAGAGGGAATGAGGATAGGTAGTCAGGTCATGCAATATGGAAATATCAGCCCTTAGACCAAGAACAGGATAAAGATGATGCTCTCTGACCCAGTCTTGGGCCTGAGCATCAAAAGGGAGAATGTGGTAGGGAGGCCCAAGATAACCGTTTCCTAGGACAGTTGAAAGTTATTCACTTCCCCTAACGGCCTGCCAACCAATCAAAATACACTTTCCTTATATAGAAAGAACATGCAAGTCTGTAACTATGAGGAAGTATAAGACCCGTATAAAAGGAAAAGCCCTACTGTGATCTCAGGGCTCAGCCATTAGATGTGAATCCACTGAGCCGGTGCCGGCACCAATAAACACTACTTTCTGCTTATTGCTTCAGTGTCTCATCTCTCTGTCCAAGTATCCTGCAACACTAGCAATGAACACATGCATGAATATAAAAATTAAAAATACAATACCATTTACAATCATTTAAAATAATAGGTAAATAAGTAAATGGAGAGATACAGTGTGTTCATGGGTTGGAAGACTTAACATAGTAAATAGGTCAATTCTCACCAAATTTATACATAAGTTTGATACGACTCCTATCAAAATCCTAGCAAGATTTTTTGAAGATGTATATAAGAGTATTCTAAAATTTATATAAAAGGCAAAGAAATTAGAATAAGTAAAACAATTTTTCAAAAAAGAAAGAAAGTGAGAGGAATCACTCTACTTGATTTCAAGACACACAGTTACAGTAATCAAGACTGTGTAGTTTCAATGGAAAGACAGTCTTTTCAACAAACGGTGCTAGAGTAATTGAATATTCATAGGCAAAAAAAAAAATGAATCTGAACCTTAACCTGACACCTTACAAAAATTAAAATGAATCATAGAAAATGGATTACAGATTTAAATGTAAAACATGAAACTTTTGAAAGAAAACAAGACAAAGTCTTTGGGACCTAGGGCCTGGCAAAGAGTTCTTAAACTTGTTACTAAAGACATGATCCATAAAAGAAAAAAAATCCATAAATTGAACTTTATCAATTTAAAAACTTTTGCTCTGTGAAAAACTGATAGAATAAAAAAACAAGCTACATACTGGGAGAAAATATTTGCAAACCACATATCTGATAAAAGACCACTATCTAGAGTATATAACTCTCAAAACTCAACAGTAAAAAACAAATACCCAATACCAAATGGGCAAAAAACATGAAGAGACATTTCACTAAAGAAGATACACTAATGGCAAATAAGTACGTGAAAAAAATGTTCAACATCACTAGCCAATAAGGAAATTCAAATTAAGACTACCATGAGATATCACTCCACATCTATTAGAAGGCTAAAATTTTTTAAAAACCATGTCAGTATCAAATGCTGGTGAGGATGTAGAGAAACTGGATCTCTCATACATTGCTGATGGGAAAGCAAAATGGTATAGCCTCTCTGGAAAATAGTTTGACAGTTATTTAAAAAACAAAGCATACATTTACCATACAACACAGCAATCGCACTCCTGAAAGTTTGTCCCCCAAAGTAACAATTTGCACCACCACAAAAACTGATACATTAATGTTCACAGCAGCTTTATTTGCAGTAGCCAAAAACTGGAAACAATTAAAATGCCACCCCCCAATGAGTAAATGGTGAAACAAACTGATACATCTATATCATGGAGTACTATTCAGCAATAAAAAGGAACAAACTATTGACACATGGCAACAACTTGAATGGATCTCAAGGGCATTATGTTGAGTGAAAAAAAAAAAACAATCTCAAAATGTCACATGATTCCAAAATTACAGAGAGAGAAAACAGATTAGAGGTTGCCAGGGGTTAGGGACAGTTGTTGCCGGGGTGGGATTGTGACTATAAAGGGTCACAGGTAGAAGAGCTTGTAGGTGATTGATTAGTTTTGTATCCTGATTGCAGAGCTGGTTACGCAAATCTACACATGATAAAATGACATAGACCTTTACACACATTGCACCACTCTAATGTAGAGAGAAGGCAAGAGAATTAAAATGTTAATCAAGCCACATTCAGAGACTGCATATGCTGATCAGCCCTGTAGCCAGGCCAGGAGGACATCTGCAGAAAAAAGGAAGATTCCTACTGAGATTGCTCACAACCCATTTCCCACACCCGTGGAAGGGGAAACAGGAACAACAGTCTTTAAGTGGCTGCCTTACACAAATAAAATCTTTCATTCCCTGTGGCTAAAACCATGAGAAACCTATAGATTAAAGGCTGAGAACTGCCAGCAGGCCTTTCAGGCTACATACTCTTCTCCCTCCTCTTCCTCGCTGTATGTCCATATCAAAAGAAATGGAATGAAAGAAGGATATATAAACCTGAATTCCCTAAACACTCACCCCCTACTCACCGCCTTTCCACATCTCTCTTGGTCCCTCTCACTCTCTGCCTCTGAGAGACCATACTCTATCTGTGGAGTGTTACCCCTTTTCTAATAAACATTCCTTTTGACTCTAACATTGGCATGTGTGTTGAATTTTTTCTACACTCTCCGCCAAAGGACCCTCTTCTCTCAGTACAGGGCTTCATCTCCCCTGACCAACTCGGGGAAATTTGCCCTATCCTGCATCAATATTGTACTATAGTTAATGTAAAATATTACCACTAAGGAAGATACGCAAAACCTTTCTGTACTATCTCTGCGACTTCCTATGGATCTATAATTATTTCAAAATAAAAATTTAAAAAATGCAACAACAAAAAAACATGGTGTAATTCCCTAGTATGTAAGAATTTCTGGGAAAAGAACCAAAGGGTCCTCTTTACTCAGGCACTGTGGTAAGACTTACTGTTTCTTTCTGTCTTATCTATGTTTTTGTCACCGGCAAGTGCCCTTAGCAAATCACTTTGCTAATAACTATGAAGCAAAGTGTTGGCAGAAAGGAGAAAGTAAGCCAGGAGGGGACCTGGGAGACAGAACCTACTGCCTTGGAAAGTTACCATCTGAGAGAGCTCTTCTTCATTCCTCAGAGGTACCTCTACTGCCTTCCCTTCCCTCCCACCCTTCCTAGGCACTCAGCCGAATCTGCCCACCCTCACGCTCACCACCTCTTGAATGCCTGATCATCCAGGCTCACTTCACATCAGATGTGGATGTGATGAGCCTGAAGTCAGTTTTCAAAATCTTCCTTTTGATGCCAGAGAGCTCGACAGGGTGAGTGTCCAAGAAGGGACCCTGACCTGGAGCTCGGGTCACCAGGTTCTTGTCTAATGCCATGAGAAAGAATTCAAGGACATGACAAACAGCAAGCAGGAAAGTACAAGTTTTATTAAAGTAAAAGTATACATTTAAGAGAAAGAGCTTGCTGAATTACAGCCTTTTGTTTTCTTGGGTGTCGATGGTGTCCCAAGGCTATCCATCACCCCCACACCCCCCACTCTTTGGCTTGTTTCTCCTGACACCTGGAGGAGCAGAGGCAGCCCAAGGCCATCTATCTTGTCTCCCAGCCTTGGTTTGTTTCTCATGCAGGAGTCTCATGCTTGAAATCAAAACAGAGAGAGGGCTGAGTAAGAGACAAGGGAGAAATTCCAGAGCCTCAGGGAGAGGGTTGAGTAAAAGACTAAGAAAAAATTCCAGAGCTGTATCTTTGAGAGAGAGAGGAAACTTCCCTAGGCTAACTATCCTGCCTCACTTTGGCCATCTAGGTTTTGGAGAATTTGGCCAGCCTTCCACTCATTGTGAATTATTTAGTGACCAATGATTTCCTCCTCTCCTTCTTCACCTCCTCTTCTCACCTAGCTGTTACTCCACCTACCTACAATTCCCCAAAGTGGAAGGAAGAAGACAAACTTGTAACCTTGGGCTCATTTTTTAGAAACCTTATATAAAAATTCTCTGGGACACTGAGTGAGACTAGGGGCCAAATGATACTGAAAGGGAATAATTATCTGTTTGAAGCGACCTTTCCTCCTCTATTTTCTGGGAAAATGTAAATTTATTGGTTGTTTGTGATTGTCAGAAAGAATTCTCTCAGTGGTATGACTCTTTTGCCAAACTTATTGAAAATTAGGACACTGGAGTATTATGAAAATGAGGAGGCTGTATCCTGTACCACCTTCTTCAGATGGTCAGTGGGAATTTGGCTTTCCTGGCGTGCCTGAGCACCGAGTTGGCTATGGGTTGGGGTGGAAGGTAGTAAAGGAGGAGTAATCTTTAATAGAAGCATTAACTGCCTCTCTTACTCTCTTTTCAGAAGGGCCTCTCTGAAGAACCTCTTGTTCTTTGGCTGTTAGATCCCAGCACCTAACTTCACCACATCCTGCTTGTACACATGTAGTGAAACACACTTTAGCTCAGGCCTCTGTATAGGATTGTGCAGAACAGGGCAAATTTCTCCAAGGTTTAATAGTTCCAAGCTGTCCCACTCCCTTGTTAGGATGGGATATTTAAACTAAATTAGGAGCAATATTACAACTCGGGTATAGACTCCTCAGACTTTTAATGCTTCAAAAATCAACTAATATACCAGAAAACATTGACCAACAAGTTAATCCACTGGCTTGGTATAATGGCACACCAGGGCAAGCCAGGAATGCTGTACCAGTAAAATTTCAACTTAAAGATCCTTCTAAATTCCCTAACTAGAAGCAATATCCTATTAAGCCTGAGGCAAGGAGAGGTTTAAAATCTATTGTAACCGAATGTTTAAAACATGGGCTTTTGATACCCTGCCATTCTCCCTATAACACCCCAATTCTGCCTATTCTTAAGCCTAATGGGGAATATCTGATGGTAGAGGACTTGAGAATTACTAACGAAGCTGTCATTCCCATCCACTGATATACTGTACTAGACCTAAAGGATGCTTTCTTTTCTATTCCTTTGCATCTAGAATCTTAGTTTCTATTTGCCTTTGAATGGGAAGATCTCAAAACTAAGGAAAAACAACTTACATGGACAGTACTACCCCAAGGATTCAGAGACAGCCTTCATTTTTTTTTTTGCTAGAGCACTAAAGAAGGACCTTCGTGATCTAAACTTACAAAAGGTAAGCATTCTCCAATATATAGATGACCTCCTCATCTGTAGTCCCACTAAGGAGGTGTCAGATGAGAATACTATCAAGGTCTTAAACTTCCTTGCAGAACGAGGATATAAAATCTCTAGGAGCAAAGCTCAAATTTCTTTACAAGAAGTCCATACTTAGGACATGTTTTAACCCCTGGGACTAGACAGCTATCTCAAGATCGTAATCGAGCTCTTTGTATGCTTCCCTACCCAGCCTCTAAGCAACAACTTAGGTCCTTTCTAGGTATGGCTGGGTTTTGTAGAATCTGGATATATAACTTTGGATTAATAACTAAGCCCTTGTATGAAGCCACCAAGGGATCAGATGATATTCCCTTAGATTGGAAAGGAGAAATCAAAAAGGCTTTTAAGCAATTAAGGCAAGCTTTAATTCAGGCCCCAGCCCTAGGCATCCCCAATCTAGCCAAACCTTTTTCTCTGTATGTAGCTGAGAAAAAAGTCATAGCCTTAGGAGTCCTCACTCAGAAACTAGGACCTGACCTTTGTGCAGTAGCTTACCTTTAAAGAAGCTGGACGGAACAACTCTGGGCTGGCCAAGTTGTTTGAGGGCAGTAGCTGCAGCAGCCATCTTAGTAGAAGAAGCTAGATTACCTTAGGACAGCCATTGGAAGTATTAACCCCTCATCAAGTCAATAAACCCATCATGTATCATGACATAACTGGGGACCTGTGGTGCCCAGGAAGGATGGGGCTAGGTTTTCTTTAAACATTTCTACTATAACGCCAGCAGAAAAATGCGTAACATTTATTAGGTGTACTAACCAGTGTTTTAATATCTCAGATAATATGATCTTGAACTGCAGTTCCACGACTTCTGTAAGCTATGCAAATACACATGTTAAATTACCTGCTGGATGGTTTCTTATTTGTGGAAAAACTGTTTATTCTTATGTTCCCGCTAACAGTACTGGGGGATCTTGTTCCCTGGGAAGACTAACTGTATTTATGCCTCAAAAATCTCCAAATAGACACTGCAGAGAACTCACCCTTGACCCCAGCTGTAATAATTACCTACACTTACTTAGTCCAGCTGAATATACTGCTTTGTCTTTGTTTATTGTGCAAGCTATGACTATTGCCCTGAATATAGAAGTCAACAGAATAGCCTGCTCTATGGCAGAAGCCTTAAAAGCAACCTCTCAGGCCATACATGCCATGGGAGAATAATTAGGACAGGTCAGAGAAGCTGTTCTTGGAAACAGGGCTGCTATAGACTACCTATTGCTCAGACATAACCATGGATGTGAAGAATTTAAAGGACTATGTTGTTTTAACCTCTTTGACAACTCATAGTTAATTGAAGAAAAGGCGAAACAAATTCATAAAGTTGTGTACAATATTAAACAGAGGACAGGAATTTTTAGTCTTGATCTGTCCCCACTCACTTCCTGGCTGCCCAATCTTGCTGGGCTAAGGGCAGCATTTCTTATTTTCATTTTGTTTATCTTTATAGGAGCTATTTCTTGTTGCCGCATCCAATACACTCCCACCTATAGGTCCATTGCCAGTTGGATACCTAAGACAAAACTGAAACCAAAGGGAAGAATTTTCCTACAGCAACAAAGCAATCAATTTCATCTTAAGCTGGTCTCATAGATATGAGACCTAAATCAAAAGAGGGGGGAAAATGAGATGGGACAACACTTGTAAAATTCTTAATCTTTTAGCAGGAAATGAAATGGGACATCTCTTGCAGAGTTAATCTTTTTAGTAAACCTAGTTAAGTTTTCTTCTCTCCTTTCTTTGGGAAAAGGCTCTCTCCCTCAAATCCTGATAATTGTCCTGGCGACTCAGATCCTCTGACTATTGATAAGGGTCATCAGCCCATTGTTAAGTAGAAATGGTGTTAAGTCAGGCAGGGCCCTTAGAGTCTGGGGGTGGGAGGAGGGGGAGGACTTTAAGCCAAAGGTCTTTCTTTTCACTTTAAGAAACGTATTAACCAAGACTGTTTCCCTTTACTCATTTTATAGACAAATCAATAATAGAAATTAATAGATGTAGGATTTAAATAACGAGTTCGTATTTTCTTTTCCTTGTCTAGGGATTGAGGTGGCACTTCAGCAGGAAACCCAAGAGCTCACTCTGAGGCAGAAAGGGAAAGAGCTCCATGAAACCCCTGTAAGAAGGGACTACGGCCATTCTTAGCAGAAAGCAGATATGGAAGAAGAGATCTCCCATCCCTCAACATCTAATAATAAAGTTTCTTAGAAAAAAGGTAGGCAGGAAAGTTAATTAGGGAATTTCTGGTCTGCCTGCAAAGACAGTGAGGTCAACCTATCTTAGAAGGGGTCCGCCCTAATCCACCCACAATTAAGCAAGTCAGAAGGCATTTTTTTTAATTCGCACAAAGAAACCAGTAGGCAGAGATTTAGGTCCAGTTTAAGCCAGTCACTCGCACCTGCGCAATGAAGAGCTCAACGACCTTCAACTCATCTGAGTCTCATTATACTATCATTGTAATATGATGCATATGCCCAGAAGTTCAATAATATCATTATAACAGACTGAATTCCGGGAACAAACATGCGCAGAAAGCAAAATGATGACTCACTGAGTCCTGTCAATCTTAGTTGTCAATCAAGGAGGCTCACACCTCTAAGAAAAGTAACCACCCACAGCAAAAAAGGGATAAAAACCCTAAAGTCTTTGTTACCAGGTCCTTTGAGCCATGCTTCTCTTGCTCAGGCCTGCTTCCACATCTGGAAGTGTACTTTCCTTTCTAATAAAACTTCTTTTCTACTGTATTTCGGTGTCTTACTCAATTCTTTGTTCAAGACCTCAAGAACCTGGACAATGCGCTGAGAGAGGACCCCACTCTCTGGTAACGGGGAACTCAAGCTCTGCACTGAGAGAAAAAAAGGGTTCTTTGCTGAGCGTTAGAAAGAATTCAAAAACATGTCAAAGTTAAGAGTCAAAAGGAAAGTTTATTAGAGAAAGGATAATGCTCCATAGACAGAGCATGGTCTCTCACAGGCAGAGAGTGAGAGAGCCCGAGAGACTCAGAGAGACAGAGACAATAGAGAAAGACAGGGACAGTGAGAGACAGTAAAGACACTGAGAGGCACCCTGAGTGTTCAGGGAATTCAGTTCACATGTCATTCTTTAGTTTCTGTGAATTACAGTTTAAAGACTTTGTTTACTCATTTTCCTTTGATGATATGGGTATACAGTGAGGAAAGACAAGAGTATGTAGAGTAAAAAGGTAAGAATATGCAGCATGAAAGGCCTGCTGGCAATTTCCAGCCTTTGATCCATAGGTTCCCCATGGTTTTAATCATAAAGAACGAATGATTTTATTTCGTGTAGGGCTCAACTTAAAAACTCTGTTTTCCTGTTTTCCTTTCCAGGTGTGGGGAAATGGGTTGTTAGCAATCCCAGCAGAAATTTTCCTTTATTCTGCAGGTTTCCTCATGGTCTGGCTGTAGGGCTGATTAGCATAATGCAGTCTCTGAACATAGCTTGTTTTAACATTTAGTTCTCTTGCCTCCTCCCTACATTAAGATGATGTATTTGTCTACAGTGGCTAATGTAAACTTCCAAATAGTTGTTCATTTGTAAATAGCTCTGTGGTATTGTTTAACTGTCTCCCGTATTTCTTGTAAGTATTTAATTATATACTCGACTAGACTCAAATGAAATTTTTTGGCAAGAATATTTTATTTTTCATGAGGCACACACATCTGGTGTCTCTTTTTGTAGGGTAGCAGCCATTGATGGTCATTGCCTAAAGGATCTATTTATTACTAGGGATTGTGAAATGCAAACCTACATTTAATTTGTAAAAATAACATTAATTTCCAGTGTTAGAGATACCAGGCTTCTTTTTGAGATGCAATGGAATAATCATAGCTATCTGTTGAGCTACTTTTCTTTGAGCTCTGTAGATACTTGTGTGAGGTAGATACCAACATCATGCCCAATAAACAGATAATACAACTGAGAAGCAGAAGCATCTCGCCCAAGATCACACTGCTGAAAACCGGTAGGCTCAGTATTCCATTTCAGGTCATTTAACAATAAAGCTCATATCCTTCCTATTGCTTCTCTCAAAGATTTACTATTGTAGGACTATTCTAAGCAAAGCACTTGCTCTATGCACTTTATTGAACTCTCTTAAGATTACCTTAGTATTGGTATTATTGCCCATTTTGTACAGATAAACTGAGGTTTAAAGAGGTCAGGAAACTTCCCAGAGGCCATGCAGCCTTAGAGTAAGAAAGAAATGGTTTAAATGTCCCTAAGTGGCATTTTTCTTCCCTGTAGCAGGCAAGTTTGGCTTCCCAGCTCTGTAAACTTTAAGAATTAGAACAATGCATGTACTCGCTAGGAAACAGTAGACAGATGGGAGCGAGTACTGCACGTGAGAATGTATGAATGATGTTGCGCTAGAGCTCAGTTCCCATGTAAGTAAGACCGCAGACGTTGCAGCAGAGTGCAGTTCACATTCGGAAACAAGGGTGCCACTGCAGTAGCACGCCTCGGTAAAGAGGCCATCCGAAGCCGAGAGCGGTGAGCATGCGCGCAAAAGTTCTGCGACTAGGAGGGTGAACCGCGCCTGAGAAGTCATCCTTCCTTTAGGGGGAGCCAGACTAGCGTGTCCAGCGCCCCAACCCGCAGCAGGCTCTTCTGCCTCCACCAGAGCCTGGGCTCTCTGGATCCGGTGGAAAGCCGTTCTTCAAGTTACAAGTTCCGGATCTCTGGGGGGAGGGGCACGTGGGAGGGAGAAATGTAGAGACCACGTAACTGACCAGCCCAGAAGTCCGCCAGCACCAGGCAGCCAAACCACCTCCCTTTCTAACCTTTGAGGTAACCCGAAAATGGGCGGGGTCTTGCTTTGGGGCGGAAACAAGGAGGTGTCCCGGGACGAGGGCGGGATTGGTGGCCCGGAGACCCGGCTGGGGCGCGTTGTCAAGGCCAGCTGTCAGCTGAGGCGCTCTAACACCACCCCTGCTGCCTGGCCAGCTCTCCCAGTCACGCAGCCTCCATGCGCCGGCTTCCTGCCTGATCTTCGCCCTTGAGGACGCGGATTTCCCCGTTTCTGGAGAGAACCTTCCCTCCTTCAACCCTCGGCTTCCCTGCAGGTGAAGCCTCCATGGAGCGGCTCCTGGCCCAGCTGTGCGGCACCAGCACGTTGCAGCCGCTCCCGGTGTGGGAGGAGGACACCACTGGCCACTGCTTCACCCAGCTGGTGCTCAGCGCCTTGCCCCACGCGCTCCTCTCCGTGCTCAGTGCCTGCCACTGGGGCACCCTTAGGTGGGTTGAGACGGAGTGCAAGACATCTGTCCATGTGTACCTCACCCGAAACCCACATCTGTGCAGCACTATAATTAGAATAGTGAGAGAGGTCTCTGGAGTAGGGCAAAAGTAGGATAAAATCTGGGCGTTACCACTTTACATCAGTGTGGCTGTCTGGGAGCAAGTTACCTATCTTCTCTGAGCCTCATAGCATTGTTCGGAAGTTTAAACCAGATAATGTATTTAAGCGTATTGCACAGTGCCTGGCACATTTCTAAAGACCCAGTGTGTAGCAGAAATCATCACTTTTGTAGATTTTCAGATACCTAAACACAACTGTCATGAATTGAAGGCAGAATTGAGTGAACAATATTTTTAGCCGAAAAGGATAACTTGGGTTGAAGTTGTAGGACCAGTTTCATACCACTTCCATCTGTGAAACCTTGATGTTCCTAGGCTAAGGAAAACATCTGTACTCAGCTGGAGAGAAGGCAGGAGGTAGAATAAAAAAAAGAGCAAAATCAAAACTTTTAATTCTACATGAGTTTGAAGCTCTAAGGTGGGGGTGCTAAAATCACCTTGGTTTTGTGCTTAGTTCCTGTATGGCTAGATATGGCTAAAGTTAGTCTCGCTCTGGTTCTGACAAGGCAAGAGGGAAGTGTTTTGGGGAGTCCCTAGTCTGATGGATGGAATATATCCCTATCCAGGATGAATCAGGGGGCTGATGAATCCTTTTCTTGGGTGGGAGAAGATTTGGATCTGCTCAGGCTGTGAAGAATCCTGTTTTATCTCTTATGCAGAAATGAGACAAAAGAAAAAAGAGGGTTAGTCAGGACATCTACACAGCCTACTCAGAGGAGTATCTATTAAAAATTGACACAATCTTTTAGGAACTCACAGTCTAACGGGAAGGCAAGAGAGACCATCACGTCAATAGAAATTATGTTTATCTCAGTTCACTTATCAGACTTTAGTGCAATGTTGAAAAGGGTTAGAGATCCTAAATCCCAGACAGGAAAGGACCTCAGAGGGCTTTAGGTCTAGAGTCTTCACTGCTCATTGTGCTGATGAAGAAAACAAGGTGCATAGAGAGGAAGAGATTTGCCCAAGGTCATGAGACTGGTGAGCCCAATGGTCTTTCTTCTGTCTACACATCTTAGGAAATAAAATTATTAAAGGTTGACTTTTATTCCAATATAAATTCCTCATATAACTGATCAGCTGGACTTTGTAAAGGAAACCTAAGGCATTTAACCAACAAAGGGAATAAGATTCAGTCCTTCTTTTAAGACATTCTAACGGTTACTGCTGCAGGCGTGTTTTCCTATACTTGATTTTTAGTGCAGACAGATCACCTTTTTGTTTAAGAACATGTTTGGCATGCCAAGAAGACAGACAAAACTGAAAAGAGGATTTTCTTCAGCTAGAAGAGTTAGAAGAATGATCCACATCCCATTCTACAACCATTGGAGAGACACAGAGTAGAATATTCTGAGGTGTCATAAAATTTAGGCTATAGTAGCAGACTGTAGAAGGTGTATGTAAGTCAAGTTTTTATTCATCTAATAGTGCTTCAGGTGAATTTAAGGGTTGTTTTAGGTAGATACTTTTGTGAAAATGAATACTCATCCTGTAATGGTTATCAATATGAAAATGTAGGATTTTTTTTTTTCTAATTAGAGCTTTCATGTTTGGTACAACCTTAATTTAAAACTGTTAATCTTTGTGGCGAAAGAATGATCAGAAATGGTGTGGATAGATTAGAAAGTGGATTAAGTTAATCCAGGAAGACTTCCTAGGAGAAAAGGCCCTACATTTCAAGGTAAAGTGGGCTAGAAGTAAGGTATATAGGGCAGGAAGTTAATTCCCTCTAGGAAAGTGAGCTAGGAAAGAGGTGCGTCTGGGCCCTGAGTCAGTCATAATATGCTTCCTTTTCTCTTTTCCCTCTTGTCCCCAGGAGTCCAGATTGCAACCTACCTTGCAGTATTGGCTGGCGCCTTCGACTCACAGCCTCCTTCTTGCTCTCCATCTTTCCACTGCTAGACCTCCTTCCAGTTGCTTTGCCACCAGGAGCAGGCCCAGGGCCCATAGGGTTAGAGGTGTTGGCAGGGGGCGTGGCAGCTGTGGCCTGGATCAGTCACACCCTAGCCTTGTGGGTGTTGGCTCACTCACCTTATGGCCACTCCCGGGGGCCCTTGGCCTTGGCTCTGGCTGCCTTCCTGCCAGCCCCAGCCCTAGTGCTGACCCTACTATGGCACTGCCAGCGAGGCACACTTCTGCCCCCACTTCTTCCAGGGCCCCTCTCCCGCCTCTGCCTTCTTATCATGCAGCTGGCTGCACTCTTGGTCTATGGACTGGGCTGGGCGGTCCCTGGGGAGCCTCAGGAACCCTGGGCCCAGGAGCCTCTCCTATCCGAGGGACAGGAACCTGAGGTAGCTGAAGATGGGGAGAGTTGGCTGTCACGCTTTTCCTATGCCTGGCTGACACCCTTGCTGGCCCGTGGGGCCCGTGGAGAACTCAGGCAGCCCCAGGACATTTGCCACCTCCCCCACAGGCTGCACCCAGCCTACCTGGCGTGTGTCATTAAGGCACATTGGCAGGAGGGGGCCCAGCTGTGGAGGGTCCTGTATGGGGCCTTTGGGCAGTGCTACCTGGCACTTGGACTGCTGAAGCTGGTGGGGACCATGCTGGGATTCTCTGGGCCCCTACTGCTGTCTCTACTGGTGGGCTTCCTGGAGGAGGGGCAAGAGCCACTAAGCAATGGTCTGCTGTATGCATTGGGTCTAGCTGGAGGGGCTGTGCTGGGCGCTGTACTGCAGAATCAGTATGGGTATGAGGTACGGAAGGTGACACTTCAGGCACGGGGGGCTGTGCTTAACATCCTGTATCGAAAGGCTTTACAGCTGGGGCCCACACGCCCTCCTGCTGGGGAGGCCCTGAACCTACTAGGCACTGATTCTGAGCGGTTGCTTAACTTTGCTGGGAGCTTCCATGAGGCCTGGGGTCTGCCCCTGCAGCTGGCCATCACCCTCTACCTGCTGCACCAGCAAGTGGGTGTGGCCTTTGTTGGTGGTCTGATCTTGGCACTGCTGCTGGTACCTGTCAACAAAGTGATTGCCACCCGCATCATGGCCAGCAACCAGGAGATGCTACAGTACAAGGATGCACGGGTTAAGGTGAAGGACTACTTGAAATCCCCCAGCAATCCGGAGACCCCACCCAGCATTCTGGTCCCTAGGTCTTCCTATGTACAGTGCCTGAGGGAGTAAGTGTGATCTAAAAGTTAAAAATCTCAGACTGGAGAAAGATGTCGGTTCATGACCCAACTCTACCACTTACTATTTAATCTCCAACAAGTCACTTCTTTGGGCTTCCATTTTCTCATCTGTAAAATGAGGATGATAGCTTGCCTCATAGGGTTGCTCGAGGATTGAATGAGATCATGCTTGCCAATCACAAGTAAATGTGGCCCATTAGTAATATTAAGTAAATTACTAATATTTTACTTAATATATTACTTAAATTACTTAATATAGTAATATTAAGTAAACCCTAAGTAAATGTGGCCCATTAGTAATATTATAGTATTAGCTCATGCAGCCCTAAGCAGCAACCCTAGGAGGTAGGAAGTAACCTATCTGGGACCAAATGAATTTTTAGTCATAGGGCCAGGACCCAAGTCTCCCACCTCTTCATCAAGGGCACAGGTCATCGCTTAGCTGCATGTGGGGAGGCCTAGGGGAACCCCAGCTACCTCTTAGGGGTGAGCTGTGGGGAAGGGAGTAGGTCACTCTCCTGCCTGGGCCTGCCCTAGGTGTTGAGCATCTGACTGAGTTAGTTCTGGGTTATCCAGTGATTGTGGGTACCTTACAGAGGGGATGGCAGGAGTGAGGGTCCATACAGCATAGTTGTTAACATCTTACTGGAAGAGTTCAGAGTGCTAATGTGGTACAGGGTGTCCCTGACAGCTGGTTATGGCATGAGGCCTTTTCCTCTACCCATGACAACTACAGACTAGGTCTCTGGGGCCATCCACAGATGGCTCCCAATGCCTCCCTGGCATGCAGGCTGTTAGGATCCAAGGAGTTTCTTTGGCCCTTGCCCATCTTGCCTGGGCCTTTTGGCCTCTCTGTACCCGGGCTGTGGCTCCTATACCTGTATAGTCTTATGGGAATAGTTCCCATACCACCCAAGCTATGTGCCAGACTGGTAACCAGTCCCTGAATCCCATATCTTCTGGCTTTGGAAGGTAGTCCTTAGTCCCTCATCTAATGGAAGGAGTGCTTTTGCCCCAGTGTGGTAACCCTCTGCACTTTATACTACTTCATCTCTAGGAAGATGAGGGGATCCAGCTCTGAACTGCCTCCAGCTGGAACATGTGGAGGAGAAGTAAAAGACTGGGAGGGAAGCAAGCCAGGACTGAAAGGGTTTGAGGGCAGGACTTCAGATAGAGCTGAGATGAGGAAGAAAACCAGGGCTAAGGAAATACAGAGTGCCTGGGGACTCAGTACTCGACATCCTCTGTCAGGAACCGGGGAAAGACTGGTCAGAGAAGTCACATGAGCAGCGTCTCCACTTCACACTGCTCTCTTGTCTCCATCCTTAGCTCATGACAGAGCTGCTGAGTGGCATTCGGGTCATCAAGTTCTTCGGGTGGGAGCAGGCACTGGGAGCCCGAGTAGAGGCCTGCCGGGCTCGAGAGCTGGGGCGACTCTGGGTCATCAAATACCTGGATGCAGCCTGTGTGTACCTGTGGGCTGCCCTGCCAGTTATCATCTCCATCGTCATCTTCATCACCTATGTCCTCATGGGGCACCAGCTCACTGCCACCAAGGTGAGGATTGGGGTGGGGGTAGGGGATGGCAGTAGGGAAGCGTAGGAAGGAGGGAGCAGTAAGATGACTACACTGGAGTGGAAAGGTGGGCTCAGGCCTGTGGTGCTAGCTGAGAAGGAGGGAGGAGGATCCCCGGCTACCTTATCTTTTCCCAAACAAGGGGAAATTCTCTGACGGGACATTTTTCTGGGACCTTGGATATGTCACCCTTCCCTCTGAAGGAATTCCTTTTTTCCCACTTTTCCTTTCTTTCCAACTTCTAGTCAGGTCCAAGCTCCATCTTAGGTCCCCTAATTCTCATTCTAATAGCCTTTGGGGGGGAAAAAATCCATGATCCAAGGGCTGGTTCTAGCCAGGGTCAGATGATGTTGCTACTTAGAAATTATGAGAAGGCATGAAAGTGAGCTAGGTGCAACCTGGATCCTTAGAGGAACATCCGGAATTTCTGTGATTCTTAAGAGTGGCTATCTTTGCCACCTCTAATCCAGGGATTATTCAGTCAACCCCTCAGTTCTTCTACTGCCTTGTTCTTCCCAGTCCACAAAGCCACCCATAGAGTAGGTCTTTAGATGCTTTAACCCCCTGCCCCCGCCTTTCACCCTACTTAGGTGTTCACGGCCCTGGCACTGGTACGCATGCTTATTCTTCCCCTCAACAACTTCCCTTGGGTGATCAATGGCCTCCTGGAGGCCAAAGTGTCCTTGGACCGGATCCAGCGTTTCCTCGATCTTCCCAACCAGAACCCCAAGGCCTACTACAGCCAAGGTAATGGGAAGCTATAGGGCAAAACGTGGCACAGGGTGAGGAGGGAACTGTAGTCCCCTGGGCTCTGTATGGATGCTAGCTACCAGGAGCCAGAGGCATAAGAATCCATTTCCTGGGGGAGGATGCTCAGACTAAGGCTGAATTAGGCCTGAGCAGGCAGATATGGGACAGGTAAGCCAATGACATGCCCCTGGTTTACCATCCCCAAGCAGGTGGTTGATTAGGCCAAGCTGAATGGCTTCTTCCCTGTTCAGATCCCCCCACAGAGCCATCTACAGTATTGGAGCTGCATGAAGCCCTGTTCTCTTGGGACCCAGTTGGAACCAGCCAGGAGACCTTCATTAGTCATCTTGAAGTGAAGAAGGTTCGTTGGTCAGACAACCTAGGAGAGTCCCCAGCCTAATAAGGAAGATGGGGACTCAGTGACAGATAAACAAGTTTGGAACCAATCATAGCTAGGTGGCCCTGTAGCTCTAATTACTGAGGGAAGGACTGGAGTGGTTTTGGTGAGCTGGCTCTAATCCGGGAAGAGATGAATCCTCATCTCCGAATGTCATTCCTCCATACACAGCTTTTAGAGAGTAGTCACATCTTTCTCTGGTCTTCAGACAGCTTATACCCACCAGTCCAGACTGACAAGTTTATTTGTCTCCTGGATCCTCCATGTCCCCTACAAGCTTCTGAGTTCTGAACAGACCCCAAAGTTTACCCAGCATCTACCCCAGGCTGGGGACTAGGGGAGAGGCCCAACAGCCTCTTCTTAGAAGGATTTTGCAAATGAGGTAGATAATCCTCTATCTTGGTGAAAGAACTCACACCCTGTGACTCACACCATGGCATACATCCTCAAAGAAGCACTTGAAAGAACATTCCTAGCAGGACAGCGACCTCTGTTTACCCCAGTCCTGAATTTTCACTCTCCCCTGACCCCTGTCCAACCCTTTGCCCCATAGCTCAACCCAGCATTCTCTCCACTGGTGCCTGAACTGCCTCCACGTTTGGCTCACATTTCTGGCTTGGGCTGTATGTTTTGTTTATCCTTTTAGGCAAGACAAGGCTGGAATTTTTCAAAGGAATTTTACTAATGTGTCAGGGCTTTTTTTTTTTTTTTTTTTTTTTTATGTCGTAGAAACCCAGTGGAGAGAGCTTACACAAACAAGAATGTATAATAGGGATATAGAGATGAATTGCAGAATCCAAAAACAAGCATGTGGCCCAGTCTCAGCAGCAGCCCAGAACCAGGTCTCAACTTGCAGAGCTCTCTCCTGTCCACTTTGCTCTCCGTATTTGCCTTGTTTTTCCTCTGTGTGAACCCACTCTCCATTGAGCAGAAGGTGTGACTGCAGAGAGCCCTCCCACTTACTGGCTGCAGCCAGAAAGAGGGAGCGTCCCCAGGGAAGGGCTCAGATTTGTTTGGTGCCCACTTGTAGATGGGTTAACCCTGGCTGGCCGGGTGGGGGCATCACAGACAGTTTCTAAGAGCCCCTCCTGTTTCTAGAGAAGGAATTTTTTTTTTTCTTTTTGTACAGGGAGATAGCTCCATGAATGTATGTTACAACTAAGAAATGAATAGAACACAGAAAATGTTAAACTGCAAATCACAGAAATGGGCACTTCTGAAACCACTGTTTTTTTGCTTGAGATATCCGAAGTCTAGCCACAGGTAGACTTAGCTAGCTCAGTATACAGGCCCCAAAGCATGGAGTCCTTTCCTTGAAATTTCTTGGGCAGTTTTCCTCCCATTCTCTGGCATGCTGCTCCTCTCCAGAGGCCCTTCACATAAGCAGTGAAACTGATAGCTCCTCCGAATGGAGAATAAAACACCCTACTTTTCTAAGTCCAGCACCGCTCAGTCTGTGCAGTGGTAAATTATTTCCTTACAGACAAACCGAGTCCTAAAGAGAAGCCTCTGTGGGATGATTGGCAGCCCAGGGCCTCAGGAGGGAGATCTGACACCTACTTGTGTGACTTTTGCAGGGTGTCCTGGTCGGCATCGTGGGGAAGGTGGGCTGCGGGAAGAGCTCGCTGCTGGCTGCCATTGCTGGGGAGCTCCACAGGTAAGCAACCTCCAGTGCCCGCACCCTTGGCTCTGTCCTTCATCAAACACCTAGCTCCTGCTATGTGGTGGACACCTTTTTTAGGGGCCAGAGGTGTCAAGATGAAGAAGACCTTGTCCATTTCTTGGGAGAGTTTTCAATTTGGAAAGGTGAAGACAGTCAAGAAAGCGAGTTATAATCATCATACCAGAGTGTTATAAATTCTATAATAGTGAGTGAAGAAATAAATGGAAACATCCGGCATCAGCTAATCTTTGAGAAAATGTAGTTGTGCAGCAAAGGGATCCAGAGAGTTGCTGAGGTGTGAAGGGGGCCTTCTTATTTTACGGTGAGAATGCATGAGTGCGGAGTGATGGCCACACTCTCTTCTGAGCTTCTGAACACAGCTAGATACAGTAGCTGCTTGGCTGCAGCCAAAGAGCAGTTTCTTCCCTTCCCAGTCTGGAATGAGCCTACAGCCTCATTTAGGACCACTCCACCTCAGTGGCTGCCAATCCCGAGAGCCATGTAACACGAAGACAGCAGTGTAGAAGACAGCAGTCTGGAAAGGCTTCCGGGAGGTAGGGGCTGGGCGTGGAGGGACTCAGTCTGGATCTAGCCCCCATGCTGCTGGCCTGGCTCTCTGCAGGCTGCGTGGACGGGTGGCAGTATGGGGGCTGTCCAAAGGCTTTGGCCTAGCCACCCAGGAACCCTGGATCCAGTTTGCCACCATCCGAGACAACATTCTCTTTGGGAAGACATTTGATGCCCAGCTGTACAAGGAAGTACTAGAGGCCTGCGCCCTCAATGACGACCTCAGTGTGAGTGCCTATCCCTGAAACCTCTTGGCCACTATCAGAGACTTGCTACTCTGGGAAGGGCTTGCTTCCACTCAGGCATCATTTACCTAGGACTAGCTGTCAGGCTTCGATCCTCCCAGAGTGTCTAGCTGCTCGGTTCCCTGTTCTGCATAGCACCCAGAGTTGTGGTGGGGACTGGATATTCCACACAGAAGCTGGAGGAACCCTGAGGCATCTGGGACTAGGGGAGGGTTCCATAGGTCTGGAACCCTTAGCTCTCCGTAGGTCTGGCTAGTTGTTCTGATTCAAGAGGCCCTCCCCCACCTCCCACTAGGAAGACTTGAGTCAAGGTTACTCTAGAGAAGCCTGGCGACCCCATTAGATCCCTCATAGCCAAAGTACTAAATTTAGGGGGGTGAGATTACAGATTTCTCCTATGACTTCCCCACCCAGCCCCTATGTCCTCTGCAGTACTGTCGTCACCACTACCCTATCTAGGTAAATATGGCACTTCCCTGGAAAGGAGGAGCTTTGACTTTTACCATTGGGCATCCTATGTCCATTTATCATTTGTTTCTACATCAAGCATTTCTCAAATGTCTTCCGGGTACTGGGAACTGTTCTAGGCACTAAGAATAGTGATGAATAGCAAAGCTTTTCTCTCAAGGGAATTAGCCATCTGGTGGACCACTGGTGTTTATTCTGGTATGGGGACCCCTTAGCTAAGGAAATCACTCCTAAGGCCACAGGAAGGCTCAGGGTACATTCCTTCTCGATAAATCTATGGAAGCTTTCACTTCGAATTTCCCCATCATCATCCTTGCTTTTTAAAAAGGCAGGTTATCTATGTTCATGTCCTGTCCCTTACTACCTGTGGAACAACCTTGGGCAAGGTAGTGACTCTGTCTGAGCTTAGATCTCATCTGTGAAAAGGAAATAATACCATCTTCATAAGTTGTCAGGATCAGATGTGATGATGCCTGTGAAGTGCTAAGCAAATAGTAAGTGTTCAATAAATGCCAGTTGTTATTGGAATTATGGATTATCCCCTCTGGCTTGCTCACCCAAAATTCAAGTCCAGTCTTTTCAAGCTTGCTGGCTCTCTTCCCTACAAAGGGGTAGGAAATGGGATAGAAGGCATTGGGAAGCTCGTTGACCAATACTGGGGGACCTGTCCCATCAGATCCTTCCTGATGGAGACCAGACAGAGGTGGGGGAGAAGGGTGTGACCCTCAGCGGGGGACAGCGGGCCCGGATTGCCCTTGCTCGTGCTGTCTACCAGGTAAGTTAAAGGTGGGGGAGTCTAGAGCCTTGGGAGCTTTGCCGAGAGGATTGGGATGGGGATATTCTCATCAGCATCCAGTTTTCCCCCTCCCCCTTCATGCTCCTGAGGTATTGGTCTCTCGGCTATCCCACCAACCTTTTGCAGATTCAAGGCAGAATTAAAAGCCCTTAAAAAGCATTATGTGGCTTGAGGCACTGGGACCCAGCAAGGCTGAGTACTGGCTCTGGAGCACTAGTCTTGCTTGACTGGAGGGAAGTCCACTCTTAGGTACCACCTCCTCTACCACTGTAGGAGTAGCACCCAGAGTTCTGAACTGTCTACTCTGACTGCCTCGAGATCACATCCGAGGAGAGGTCTGGGTTCTGGCCAGAGGACCTGAGACTTGGTGCCAGTGATGTCCCCACCTCTCCCTAGGAAAAGGAGCTCTATCTCCTTGATGACCCTCTGGCGGCTGTGGATGCAGATGTGGCCAACCACTTGCTGCATAGGTGCATCCTGGGAACACTGAGCCACACCACACGGCTGCTCTGCACCCACCGCACTGAGTACCTGGAGAAGGCTGACTTGGTGTTGCTGATGGAAGCTGGGTGCCTCGTCCAGGCTGGTAATGTGGGCCCCTAGGGCAGGAGCACAGCCAAGTGAGAGAGCCATATACCCAGATGTGACAGGGGCTGGGAGACAGATGGATTGTTAAGTGCAGACTCTGCCAGCGCCTCCATGTGTGGCCTGAGCCTTTGGTCTAATGGGAGCTCCTGTCCTGCCTTCACAAAACCGGCGTGAGGTGAAATGCCAGTGGATTTGGGACTTGGGCCTAATGACTGAGTGCTTTGGGAACTTAGAGGCCCAGGATCTCTGAGAACAGTTTGATATCCTTGGAGAAGAGAAAGCAGTCAGTTTTAGAATAGTCTTTATTAAAAAAAAACAACCGAAGGATTATAATCCAGAAGGACATGACCATCTGCAAGTTCACTGGGAGAGAAATAAGAGGAGATGAGGCTCCACCAGAGAATTAGGAATTTTGTGAGGCATGAGGAAAAAGCTTGGCGGTAATGAGAGGTGACTCTGGACAGAGTGCTTGCAGGTGGCTGTGACTCTCCTGGGGGGAACATTTCTGCCTGTGCCAACAGAACCAGAGACACAGAGGAATGGTCTTGCTTCGAGTCTGGGGATCCAGGGAGGAGGCCCTGCCAGGGTGGGTCAGGGAGGCGGTCCAAAGAGAATAGGGGGTGGATTGGCACACATCCTGGTGTATTTCCAGATTAGCCTCCTTCTAATCTCCCCCGCTACCTTCCAGGGCCTCCCTCTGAGATCCTGCCATTGGTACGAGCTGTCCCCAAAGTCTGGGCTGATGGACAAGAATCTGACTCAGGTATGGTCCAGGTAGGGCCCAAGAGGAAGGGGCTTGCCTTTCACTGCCACACTGTTTTCTACAGAGCTCGCCTGCCCCTCTGAAACACTGAGATTTTTAACTGTCCTCCTGCCAACTCAATCGCCTCTGACCTTGATCCTCCCAGCCACAGCCCAGTCAGGAAAACAAAGAAACCCAGAGAAAACAAAGGAGAGAGTAGAGGCAGAGGAGAGCACATCTGGCCGCCTATTGCAGGAAGAAAGCAAGAAGGAGGGTGCCGTGGCCTTCCACGTGTATCGAGCATACTGGAAGGCCATGGGCCAGGGTCTGGCCCTAGCCATCCTCTTCTCTCTGCTCCTCATGCAAGGTAGGAGTAAACCCTGAAGTCCCTTATCCCACCCACTGCCCTATCTTCTAAGTCCCCACCATATCCACCACCTTGTACTAATCCTTACAAAGCCCAGAGACTCACCATACATACGTGACAGCTGGGACAAGAGGCCCCTAATTCTGAGAGAGTCCAAGAGGCCAAATAGATGCACTCTGTGGCCATCTTCTGACCTGCCCCATTCTGCAAATTTGAGATCAAGCTCTCCCCAGAGTTGAAGGGCGATGGGCCCGGGAAAGACGTGCACACCAGGAAGGATATTGGACAGTTGCAAGGTGGGGAGGACAGTTGCAAGGTGGGGTCAAGAAGGGTAAAACTGGAGGAAAGGGCAGAGGAACAGAAAAAAGGAGGTCTCTCTCTCTCAACTTTTTCCTTCCCATCTCCACCCAGCCACAAGGAACGCTGCTGATTGGTGGCTCTCCCACTGGATCTCTCAGCTGAAAAAAGCCAAGAATAGTTCCCAGGAGGCGCTAGCCCCCACCACCCTGGACTCTGCTGGGCTCCTCTCTGCCCAGCTGCTTCTCTTCTCCCCCGGAAGCATCTAGTGAGTGACTGGGGCTGGGAGCAGGCCTGGTGCTCTCAGAGTGGTTGCTGGGCAGGGAGTGAGAGCTGTGGGGGACTGTGTTCCCAGGGCTGTGTCTCTGGAGGTTGGGGTGAGGTGGCATGGAGGAAGGGAAGGGACCCCCGACTGGCCCTACTTTTGGTTACCCACAGCCCCCTCCCCACCACCCAGCACCTCAGTGTTTCCGCTGCCCAAAGCTGCCCCCAATGGCTCCTCAGACATCCGTTTCTACCTCACCGTGTATGCGACCATTGCTGGTGTCAACTCCCTCTGCACCCTTCTCCGGGCAGTGCTCTTTGCAGCGGGCACCCTCCAAGCAGCCGCCACCCTGCATCGCCGCCTGCTGTGTCGAGTTCTCACGGTGAGGGGATGGGAGAATGGGTGGCATGGGGGAGCCCTCTCAATACCTGGGCTCCATCAGGGACCCCATCCTACCGCCTAGATGAGTGCAGCAGTTGACAACCTGAGACCTGGAAAGGCCAAGAGCAGAGGCTCCCTGGGTTCAAACCCAGTTACTTAAGCCTATAGCTTTCTCATCTGTAACTTGGAGGGAAGAGAATTTTCCTCAGAGTCACTTTCATTTTTGGACTTCAGGTGCAAAGGGCTGAGTTAACCACCCCTTAGTGTATGCAAGGCCCCTCTTTTGTTTTACTTATTTATCCATCCCCTTGTATCTGTATATCCTGTCTCCATTTCCCTCCTTTCCTTGATAAACAACCATTCTAAGTATGTTTAATATGGATCTTTTTGTTTTGTTTTGTTTTGTTTTTGTAAAATGTCTGTGTTTTGTGTACACACATTTTTATAAATGACATTCAGTTTCTTATAATGTTTAGGACTGTTTCTAAGATCCATCCTTGTTGCTGTGTATACTTCTTTTCTAGTCTGTTGCTTACTCCATAGACTTATGCGGATAAACTTAATTAGTACATGGAAAGTGCTTAGGATGGTGCCTGGCACATACTAAGTGTCCAGTTAGCAATTATTATTAATGTTGTTGTCATTGTTACAAAGCCCTTTCTTGTCTGTTATCTTATTTGGGCCTCATAATAATCCCGTGAGGTAGGTACTGTTACCCCCGGAAAATGAGACTCTGATTGTGTAAGTGACCTGGACAAAGCTAGTTCCATGGAGATCCAGGCTGCTATGCACGTCTTTCCATTGACTATCAGGGAGCAGCTGCCTACGCTTCTTTCTCTCCTCCAGGAGTCAAGGAGGGGACATCTACAGGCTGTCAAGGAATTAATTTCTCATAAGCTGGCATTAGGAAGTACTTCAAAAAGTCCTTTTAAGTCTCCTGCCTTAAGATAGGACTGTTCCCCAAGTAAAGGCAGAGAGTTGGACAGGGAAGATGCAGAAAGGGAAAGGAGGCTGTCTTTGAAACTGTACCTCGCAATAGTAGTCCAAATAGCTAGCAGTCACTGAGCACATACTCCATGCCAGGCAGACTGCTAAGCACCTGACTGCTATATATATGGCCTTTAATCCTAACAGTCCTGTGAGGTATGATTCCCTTACCATCTCCATTTTGAAGTGGGGAACCGAGTCGCTTAAATCTCACTCACTGGCCTGAAGTCCCCATTTTCTGGAGAGATATTAGCTCCCTGCCCTCGAGAGGGTCATAGGCATGTCTAGTACAGAGGTAGAGGAATGGCCAGCATGGCTTCTCATGATCACTACTGACCAGAGGGAGAGAGAGAGTCTCTTATCTTTCACACTCTGAGATATTCTTCCTCCAAGCCCCGCCTGCCCCTCCTCTCTGCCCCCAAATTCTGGGGACACTTTAGTCCCTTCCTGTTCTCTACCTTGGGCCTTCCTCCCCACTCTGTCTCCCCCTAGGGTTGCCCCCAACCCCTTTTCTGCCAAACCCTGTCCTTGCCCAACCACACCCCCGCTTCTCTCAGGCACCAGTGACTTTCTTCAGCTCCACGCCCATGGGCCGGATCCTAAACCGCTTCTCTTCTGACGTGGCCTGTACTGATGACAGCCTTCCCTTCATACTCAACATCCTCCTAGCCAATGCAGCAGGCCTGCTGGGCCTCCTGGCTGTGCTGGCCTCTGGCCTGCCCTGGCTGCTGCTGCTGCTGCCACCTTTGAGTATCATCTACTACCGTGTGCAGCGCTACTACAGGGCCTCCTCAAGGGAGCTGCGGCGCCTAGGTAGCCTCACCCTGTCTCCACTCTACACCCACCTGGCCGACACCTTGGCTGGCCTCCCCGTGCTCCGGGCTGCTGGGGCCACTGACAGGTGTGTGGACTCTGTCTCTCTCAACCAGGGCCTAGGGAGAGGGGAGAAGAGGGACCTCTGAGAAGAAAGGCATGCTGGGGAGGGGGGTTTTAGGTTTCCTGAGAAAGCAAGGGTGGGTGAGGGCACTAGGGGAAAGAGGAAAGAAAAAAGGGATAGTGAGGCAGAGCAGACCCCTATGAAGGAACACATTGGCCTCTTGGTACCCTGACGTGAGGCCTGTGGGTGTGTAGATCAGCTCTGAGAAGGAGGTATTCTATGCGGAAGGAGTCTGGGTGGGTCAGTGCAACAGTAGGATGGCCTTGTTTTCCTCCTGGCCTCCCCCAGGTTTGAAGAGGAGAACCAGAGACTCCTGGAGCTAAACCAGAGGTGCCAGTTTGCTTCCAGTGCTACCATGCAGTGGCTGGACATTCGGCTACAGCTCATGGGGGCTGCAGTGGTCAGTGCCATCGCAGGCATTGCCCTGGTGCAGCACCAGCAGGGCCTCGCTAACCCAGGTACCACCCCAGGACCCCTTACTCTTACCTCAGAAGCATGTGATTCCCACCCCGTACCCAAGACCTCTCCCTGCACTGTACCCTAAACATTTCACCTCCCACCCAGGTTCCCTATGAGGAAGTATTGTAATTCTCCGCCCACCCCCACCCCCCCCATTTTAGAGTTGAGGAAACTGAGTCTCAAGGACTGACTTGCCCAAGGGTTGGTGGATCTGGGACTAGAATGAGTCTTCAGATCTCGCCCCTCCCTGCTCAACCCCATCCCCAGCACTCTTCCAGGTCTACCTGTCATCCCTCATAGCCTCTCCAGGCCCACTCCATTGCTTTACATCTAGCCTTTTGTGGTTCTGGTCTGGTGCTGGCATCTTCCTGCTTCTCCGCTGGCCTCCTTTAAATGCCCATGGACCACATAGCTTGGGATTCTCCCATTCTGCCTCACTTCTCCCCATACACATCCCAATGTCCAAGCCTCCCCTAGTGGCTGGCGTTCCTCTCCCCCTAGGACTGGTGGGCCTGTCACTGTCCTACGCCCTGTCCCTGACGGGCCTGCTCTCAGGCCTGGTGAGCAGCTTCACGCAGACGGAGGCCATGCTGGTGAGCGTGGAGCGGCTGGAAGAGTACTCCTGTGACCTGCCCCAGGAGCCCCAAGGCCAGCAGTCGCAGGTAGGCCTGCATCCCCGCCCCAGGCCTGGGTGCTGGAATCCTGTAGGACCCCCTGATGGCCCTAGTCTCTCTCCAAGTTCCTTTCCTTTCACTCCTCGCCATTTTTCTCAGCTCCTCTAACGTTCTCACATGTTCTCCCCATTCTTCACTGTGCCCCTCATCTTTGTGTCCATTTTCCCTGCCTCTCCTTCATTTGCCCTCCTTTCCCCATGCCATCCATTTCTCATTATCCCCCTCCTTCTACTCTCCAACCTTCCCTTCTCCCCGCTGTGTCTCCCCCATCTTACCCATCTCCCTCCATCTCCCACCCATGAATCCCACCAGCTAGGCACTGGCTGGCTGACGCAGGGGAGCATTGAGTTCCAGAATGTGGTGTTGGTGTACCGGCCAGGGCTGCCAAATGCCCTGGATGGGGTGACCTTCCGCGTGCAGCCTGGAGAAAAGTTGGGCATCGTGGGCCGCACAGGCTCCGGCAAGTCTTCCCTGTTGTTGGTGCTCTTCCGGCTCCTGGAGCCCAGTTCGGGGCAAGTGCTGCTGGATGGAGTGGACACCAGCCAACTGGAGCTGTCTGAACTCAGGTCTGGGGGAGGGAGAAGAGGGGACCCAGACTACTGGCACTTAGAGGAAGGCCCAGCCAGGAAGACTTTACATGAACTCAGGACAGCCAGGGCTGATTATAAGTGAAATGGAAGACAGGACAAGCAGGTGAGGATAGCGAGCTCCTAGTGCTCAGGTCTAGGGGCACAGCTATGGTCTCAAAGCCTTCGGTCTGACCCAAGTCCACCTTTCCAGCTTCATCTTTCTTGTACTTCCCAGCATACACCCTGCACTCTAGAGCCCCGGTCACTGCATCCTGAATCAGAACCTCCCTGGTGCTGCGCCTGAGATACTCATCCCCTTAGCCTCAGGCTCGGCACGTGGTGCTCAGGACAGCTTGAGACCTGGGCCAGTTGCCCCTGGCACAAGTGGCCACATCTGGGGCTGAACTTCTCCCCCGACCACACCCCCAGGTTAGCCTGGTATCATTTTTGCTGAGTTCCATGACATGGAAAAGGAAGGGAAGCTCTGTTCTAAAGCCCATTACTGATCCTAGGCCCTGGCTCCGCCCTTCTTGTATTCTCTATGACCTATGGTGGCCTTACGTTTTAGTTCCACCATATGGCTCCTCAGGACCCAATTCCTGGCCCTCCAACCTTGAAGCATCCCCTGCCTATCCATACTCATTCCTTGCCACTACTGCTGTCCCATGGCTCATTCCTTGCCACTACTGCTGTCCCAGTGATTGCTGGAGTCAGTGCCACACAGCCCACCCTTGCTCTCTGTATTTTGTGCCTCAGTGAGGGGTAAACTCCTTAAGGATGGAGTCTAGGCCTTTTGTTTCTCTGGTATTCCCCAGAGCACCAGCACTGTTCTAGGAACATGGCTTGCTAACTGGGGAGCAGAGTGAGGGTTATGTTCAGGTTGTCTCCCCAAACTTTCCTGGCTTTGCTAGACTTAGAGCTAAAATCTGTGCTAGGAGCAGAAGTGGCCACATCTCCAGCCTGTCCCCTGTCTCCATGTCCTGTCCCCTCCTTGTTCCCCAGATCCCAGTTGGCTATCATCCCCCAGGAGCCCTTTTTGTTCAGTGGAACCATTCGGGAAAACCTGGACCCCCGGGGCCTGTTTGAGGATAGGGCTCTCTGGCAGGTCCTGGAGCAATGCCACCTGAGCGAGGTGATCATCTCCATGGGTGAGTGTACTAGGCTCTACCCTGCAGGGTGGAAGAGGAGGGAGCAGAGAGAGGCCTGGGACCTGGGGGTGAAGATGTGCCTTGCAGGTGGTCTGGATGGTGAGCTAGGCGAGGGCGGCCGGAGCTTATCGCTGGGACAGAGGCAGCTGCTGTGTCTGGCCAGGGCGCTCCTCACAGATGCCAAGGTAAGGTGAGAAGAAGAGACATTAGACAGGGCCAGGAAGAAGGCAGGGGCATGTTAGGGGTGAAGAAGTGGGCTGGGGAGAGGTCTCAGGGGACCTAGTTTTCCTTTTAGAGCTGGAGATGGGGAGCTGTGGGCTGGACTGGGCCAGGCCAGCCAGGAGGTGGAGGCTAGTGCTTAGCAGGAGCCAAGGCTAACCCTCTTCTCCCTCTTTCTTCCCAACCCCTCCACATGTTCCAGATCCTTTGTATTGACGAGGCCACAGCAAGCGTGGACCAGAAGACAGACCAACTGCTCCAGCAGACCATCTGTAAACGTTTTGCCAACAAGACAGTGCTGATCATTGCCCACAGGTGTGCAAGTATCCAGCATGAGACGCTAATCAGGGCCTTCGGTGTCAGGGCTCCCATGGGTCAGGGCCCTAACAGTTCCAACCCCCCGTGAACCTCAGTTCCTCATTCTCATAGCACATTGTCTTAGAGAACCTGCCGCCCCCAGCCCCAAGCGTAGAGCCACGGATAAAGCCTGCAGGCACACCTGTGCAGTCCAGGGCAGGAGAGGAGAGAACGCAGGTCAGCTTTCTGCTTTAAGGCGCTGTCCCTCATTCCCACTGACCACCTGCTCTCACACAGGCTCAACACCATCCTGAACTCGGATCGAGTGCTGGTACTGCAAGCTGGGAGGGTCGTGGAACTGGACTCCCCTGCCACCTTGCGCAACCAGCCCCACTCGCTATTCCAGCAGCTGCTGCAGAGCAGCCAGCAAGGAGCCCACTCCTCCCCCTGAGGGCCCTCCAGGGTCTGCTGGGTGGCTGCAGAGCTGGCTGCTTGTTTACATTCTTTTCCATGACCCTACCTCAGCCCGTGCTTCCCCAGAGGGGAAAAGGCACCCTGGGTTCCTCTTTGGGAACCACTCTTAAGGCAGAGTTCCAAGGTTTCCCCAGAACATCTGTGACTCCAGGAAAGTTTCTCTGGCAAAGAAGCCCACTTACACTTTCATAATTTTATTGGATAAAATTCCCATCTTACATTCTGTGTATTAAAAAAATAATATTTCTGGTGTGAGGCTGCTTAGGGGTGGCAATAAAAGACTACTCTAGTCTAAGGGGCAAAGGAGGTAAAGGAGGGGGCAGGAAAGCCCCCACTTCCATCACAGTGCTGTGGTCTTTCTAGGCTCAGGGGGCAGGTCAGGTGGTAAGGTGAGCCCTGCAGGCAGCATGCTAACCTGACACTCCTGGTCCTGGCGTGCTGGGACATAGTGTGGTGCAGGGTAGCAACAGGGTCCAGGGGGACAGATACCACGGCGCCAGGCCCGCAGGGTCAACAATACCGTGGACAGGACCAGGGCGGCAGTGATGGCCCCAAAAACCACCATAGCCACCAAGCTAGACTCACCTAGCCCGGCCTCTTGCCTCCGCACCACCTCCTTCACTGAGATGCGCAGCAGACCAGCCCCCGCACTGTGGGGGACAGGCCCTGTGGCTGGTACCACCACAGCCGACGTGAGCCCCAGGGGGATGTCTGCTGTGGTGGTGGGTTCTGGGACAGGTAAGACTAGCTCACAAGTCTTGCCGCCATAGCCACTGGGGCAGAGACAGTCGAAGTCATGGACACGGTCCCGACAGCGGGCCCCTCTCTGGCATGGGCGGCTGGCACAGTCATCCAGGTTGATGGTGCAGAAGCGTCCAGCAAAGCCCTCAGGGCAGAGGCAGGAGAAGCGATTTATGCCGTCCAGGCATGTGGCACCGTTAGCACAAGGCCGCATCAGACAGTCGTCTACATTCACCTCACAGCGGGCTCCCACAAAGCCCGCCAAGCAGCGGCATGTGAAGTTGAGGGCAAAGCCCTGGTCATCCTGGCACAGCCCACCATTCCGGCATGGGGAGCTGGGTTGGAGGTGGGAGAGGGCATTGATACTGAATCATACCTGTAGGGTAGCCCAGGTCAGCATCCTGACCACTGCCACCCCATCCCCCTTCCAGCTATCACCTTGAGCTCACTTTCGGAGCCTCAAATGCCTCATTTTAAAACTGGGAACATAAGGAGTACCCAGCATCCTAAATTGTGAGGGTTAAGTGAGATAATCCAATGTCATGCAGTTAGCTTGGGGCCTGGCCCAAAGGGCAGGTAAGTATACCATTACCCTGTCAGGCTCTCAGGCCTGGGGCAGGATTGAGGACAAGTCCAACCCTGCTGCCCATTTCCTCATGCACACCATGAAGCATAAGGCTGCTGTTTGGAACATCCTTAGGGACTGCGTGCAGCTTCAGAGAATGAGGGGAGTCCTAGGTCCTCAACTTCCCCACCCCCACCCCTCTCTGCTCCACAGCCAGAGCAGTCACATGTTGATCTGTAGATTTTCGTTGAACAAATGGTTCAGGTGGTATAAAAAAGCTGAGAAACCCTGAACTTGAGACACTTTGGCAGGCTGGAGTTTTGTCCTTTGTTGCCCCCATGTGGGTCTTCTGACCCTCAGCCCTAATACTTTACCGCCACCACCCTCAACAGTCCTGCCTCCTCCCTTCACCACGTCATCTAACCTCAAACTCACTCCAAGGGGCCAGCACTCACCCTGCCTGCTCACAGGGTCCCCTCTTGCGCTCGCAGTCCCGCCCATGGAAGCCTGGTAGGCACACACAGTGGTACTTGCCACCCCCGTCATACACGCACTGGCCTCCATTCTGGCAGGGGGACTGTGTGGTACAGATGTACTCATCTGGAAAGGAGACAGGGAAGGCTCTGAGATAGCCCCTTACATCTGGCATCCAGACCTGCCCAGGCCCCACCCAAGGTTCTGTGGGTGTAGCTCATACTGCAAAGCCAGGCTGGTATTGTGTAGTGGGAGAAAACAACACTGAATTTGGAGTCAGGAGGCTCCTATCACTGGCAATGTCAGTCTGTTTCAGAGTGAATTTGGGCAAGTTATATCTTGTCAATGGGTCTCAGTTTCTTCTTATGTAAAATGAGTACTGTTTTTGGCAGCTGCCTTGGCTACCTCTTGGGGTTATGTTGAGGGCCAATGCAGACAGCAGATAGGTATAAAGTCTAAAATGATGAAATACCATGTATTTGAGGGTTTGAGCTGGACACAACAGGTACTCAATAAATATGGATGGATGTTTTCCCAAGACACAGCGGTTCCCCAGACTAACAGCTTCCCTCTTTACTCTCATACCTTTGTCACAGAACTTGCCAGCCCAGCCACTGTGACAGATGCACTGCCAGGGCTGGTGGCAGGAACCATGCTGGCAGCCGGGCATCCTCACACAGCGCTCACAGTGCAGCCCCTCCCAGCCTGGGTCACACCTGATGAGGAGAAGTGCAGGGTCAGGGCTCTGGGTAGGGCAATGTGAGGAAATGCAGGCAGCAAAACCAAAGCTTTTAGAAAACAAGAGGACATATGACAGTCCCTAAGGGGAAGCAGGCCTATCCCAGATAGGTGTGGTCCGTGCAAGATCATAGGCCACATATATGGAATCAGACCATCAGACATCAACATTCAAGTCCTAGTTCTACACTTTGTCTAATCTTTATGAGCCATAGTTTTATCATCTATTAATTGGAGATACATCTGGCAGGGATGTCTGTAAATGCCCCCGATATCACTCTTGTCTGAGGAGCTCAGAAGCATTTTTTTAAAAAGAGCAACTTTGAAGGGTCATCAGAACTATCTTCCCACCCTGATTCCAGGGCAAAGGCCTAACCTATTTTTTAAAAACCCTCCAAGGATGAAGAGTCCGAAACACCCCCAGCCCCTCCAGCAGCTTCCCATCAGCTCCTTTCCTTATGTCCATCCAGACATATTTTCCTCCTGCTACAGAATTTCCCCAACCCCCACTCCAGTCAATTACTCAGATTCATCAGGAAAGATCCCCTTTCTTAAGTGCTTCTCTCTAGCAACGCTGCAGCCTTTCTTTCCAGGCTGAACAATTCTCTTTATATCGTTCCTATATTTCTCCCTTTCATCAAGACTCTCAATTTCCAAATGCTCTCAAGCTTCAAGTCTTTCTCCTGGTATCTTGAGGAGGCATATTTCAGAATTTCTGGATCAGATTTGGGAGAGTAGAGGAAAAAAAGGCAAGGCAAAAGGGTCTGCAGGTTGGGACAGGCTGGCCAATCTGCCCCTATGCTGTGAGGGGATGGGGAGTGAACGGTAGGGTTTCAAGCCCCTGGATACCCTGCCCTGGGGCTTGGCCTGGTTGTGGTATGAAGGGCTGAGAAATGGGGAGCAAAGAGTTTAAGAGCACGTGCTAGGAGAGGTACCTGCAGGAACCATCAGGTGCACAGCAGCCATGGGCCAGGTCACAGTGGGAGCTGCAGTCATCAGCTGCAAGAGATTGATGTGGGAGCGGTGACCCTGGGGTCCGGGTTGGGCTCCCTGAGATGTGGGGCTCTGGAGAGGATACAGGGTCTCAGTAATTGGATGGGCTCAGCTCTGGGCCAGGGCAGGACGTCTAGTTCCAAAGGGATGACTTGGGTCCCACCAACCCCATGGGTCCGAGTGGCTGCAGTGCCGTCTCTGGCCGGCAGAGGTCAACGTGCAAGCGAGGGACCGCCCTCTCAGGAGAGGGCCGCGCGACTTGAGCCCGGGGTGCGCTCACCTCGGGCAGGCTGAACGGATGCCCCCAGAATGCACAAAAGGCACAAGAGATGTAGGCAGCGGCAGCTGCTGGGCATGGTCAGCACCGGCCCCAGGAGGAACGGATGGATGGATGGCCGGACGTGCGGACACCTGTGGGATGGCACAGGCTGGGAGGAGGTCGGACGCGAAGATAGCGGCACGGATTCCAGTTCCGAGTGACAGAAGCAGAGAGGGAGAGGGGCGTGCAGACAGAGGGGGTAGGGACAGCGGGAGGGCGGAGGTGGGGAAAGATTGGGCCAGCAAGGGTACTGGGGAATAGGATCCAGGAGCTGGCTCTGTACCAAGAAGGCGAAGGATGGGCAGCGCGGAGCGAGGTCAGGGCGCAGGAAGGGCCGGGGCGGGGAATGCAGCAGAACCGAGTTGTCGCGGGGATGGGGACAGCGCCGAGGGTTGGTCTCGAGCACGGAGGGGTGACAGGGGCTGGTTCCTGGCAGCAAAGTCTCCGATCCCATCCCCGACTCCAACCAGGACTTTCTCCCACGTCCCCTTCCCATCTCGACCGCGTATGGTTCGGCCGCGGCGCCAGGCCTGGGGTCCCCGAGCGCCGCTCGCCCTGCGCGCCCCTGCCCTCGTGGTCCTCACCTCGGGCTGGGAGGCAGCGCGCCGGGATCCGACGGGCTCTGCAGCGGGGCCAAGCCGGAGCACGGGGCCACCCCTAGCGGGCCGCAGGGCCGGGCACCCAGGCGGCTGCCATGCGAGCCCAG
>NW_011888799.1:6387330-6389789 GCF_000151845.1 Pteropus vampyrus
TGTGGATTAATCAAATTGGCTTCTAGAAATCAGGTGTCCAGATGATCCAGGACTAGTTGGCTATCTCCTCTGGAACCTACACCAAGAGATGCAGTCAGCATCTTACAGTAAATGTTTATGGAAACTAAAAAAATTTACCTCCTTTCTTTTTTCTTTTCTCCTTTAAGATATCAGACAAATCAATCATAATTTCTATACATGTCTGTAAAAAAGTTTTGTTATTTTTTTTTTTGCCAATTTATTTTCTCTTTTTTCAACAAAATCAAATGTCTATCTGGCTCACCATAAGTAAGTAAGTAAGTAAGTAAATAAATAAATAAATAAATAAATAAATAGGGAAAAAAAATCACCTACTGGCATGATAAAACCACTACTGTTTTGACCCCTTTTCCTATCTAGATGTTTTCACACAGTTCCTGTAATGTTGTATCCTGCTTTTTTAGGTACCTGTAATGTAATGTACTGCCTTTTTTACTCTGCATAATGTATTGATAGTCCTCAAAAGCATAAATTTTTATGGCTGCATGATAGCCCATTAAATAGCTAGATCATAATCTATTTAACCTAGCCCTTATTATTGGATACTTAAAATTGGATCCTTATGAAATTGTGTTTATTTTTTTGTCATTATAAATTAACTCAACAAATATTTACTGAGCACCTGTGTTCTACTACTATGTGCCAGACACCATTCTAGGCACTGGGGACACAGCTACCAGATAAAGAGTAGTGCTACAAGTTTTCATGCACATAGTTTTTTCCATGGTTTAGCTTCCTTCCTTACGACAGAGTCTGAATTGTTGAATGACTGAGTCAAAAAAGTTGTGGAAAATGAACAGTTCTTTCTCATTAATGAAATTCGACATTCACCGACAAAATAGTAATGATATTTGAAGTTTTGGAGGTTGATTACATCAGACTATATCACTTACTATTCCTTTATGCTTTGAAGATTTTAGCACTTTGCTTATTGTCACTCTCTTCATTCCACTTCTGTCAAATTCTTGAATATTCTTGATGATTCAGTACCACATAGACAATTCTTTTAATATATGTGATTGTTTGTTTTCAAAGATGGCACTACACTTCCTCCTGTCCCATATGACTCTTTGCAATGATTTTGCTGCTCCTCCCAGCAACAGGTGGAGTCTGTTTCTTAACCCTTTAAATCCGGGCTGGCTTTATGACTTACTTTGACTAAAAGCATGTGGCAGAAGTGATATTGTGTGAGTCCCCAGAGTCTGGGCCTCAAGACCTTGCAGCTTGGCCCTTTGCCCTCTTAGAACATGTCCAACATTATGTAAAGGAGTCCAGTCTAGCCTACTGGAAGATGAGAGGCTCCACAGAGGAGCACTGAAGTGCCTTGGCTGCCAACCACCAGACATGTGAGGTCATATTACCCAGCCCCAGTCAAGCTTCCAGATGACTGCAGCCATATGAGTGTGCTTAGGCAAGACTAACAGAACTGCTCAGCAGAGCCCAGCCTGTATTACCAAACTCTGAGCAGGTAAATGATGGTTGTTTAAGCCGTTAAGTTTTGGAGTGGTTTATTAATATGGCAATAGATGACTGATAAAACCAGCTTCCCATTTCCTTGATTTCTTTTTTCTCCACCGGTGAGAAGGATGGTCTCAGCCAAACCTTGTTATTCACACTTCATAATTTCGATTTTGTGTCACATTTTCCTATTGCCAGCGTGTATCTCTTCAGCCCATGCCCTCTAGTACCTGGACTCAAATAATTCTGGATCCTTAGGTTGAATTGCATCCACTGGGATCACAGGGCCACATTACAACTTTTATGGGCCCTAGGCACTTTGCCTTCATGGCTCCCTTCCTCCCCACAAAAGAATATTAAAATTATATTTTATGACTGCATTTGTGTAAAGATGAATATAATCCAAGCTAGATTCATTATTATTCAGTAAGTCCTTACTTAACGTCATCGATAGGTTCTTGGAGACTGTAACAAGTGAAACGATGCATATCAAAATCAATTTTACCGTAGACTAATTGATATAAACAAGACTTAAGTTCCTACGGCATATTTTTGGTCACAAAACATCACCAAACTTCTTAATAAAGACCCCAAACACTTCTAATGTTAAACATTGGAATAAATGTGAGCTATACATACATTTAAGAAAAATTCATAAGAACAAGTAAGATAAGGATTTTCCAACTCGTTTATTCCAGTTTGATGTCACAGATAGCTGGAGTCTGTCCTGGCAGCTCAGAATGCAAGGTGGGAACCCATCCTGGACAAGACACCCTTCCATCATAGGGCCCTCTCACGCTCACCCACACTCACTGACACAGGGTCAATGTAGATACCTTCATGTGCATGGCCTTGGGATGTGGGAGGAAACCAGAGTGCCAGGAGAAAAGGAACGCAGACATGGAGTGAACGTGCGAACTCCACACAGACTGTGGTCCTGCCCCAGATTTTTTTTTTTTTTT
>NW_011888799.1:6389839-6497132 GCF_000151845.1 Pteropus vampyrus
CCCATCCCCGCCCTCCTTCTGTCATCAGCCCACGCCTCCTCCGTTTGTATATCCTCCATCACCTGCTTCATCTGTCTACTCCTCTGCTCCGCGCCCTTCGCTTCTTTCTCTCCGCATTGCCATCCGCAGCCTTCCAGGATCGACCCATGCCTATCTAAGTATTATCCTGCCCACCCTAACCCCCATCCATCCCTCTGTTGAGTCCGTCTTTCCCACCGCACTTCTTTTTGTGACCGTTACTGCGAAGCACCCCCTGGACGGACTGGGAACGCCCCTGTCCCTGTAAATGTAGCCCCCACCCCTGTTTCTACTTCTGTACTCCGGATCACATCTGTTCTTGACCACAGGCTAAATGTCAACTGCCCAAACCCAGAGAACAGACCGAGAGAGTTCTGTAGGGGGAGTGGTAGGGGACTATCCTCCAGGCTAATAGCTCAGAGGCACCAGTACCAGGCAAGGACAGGAACCGGTTTCTTGTTTGCGCAGGACAAAAGGGAGATTAGGAAGGCCTCCTAAACCTTCAAATCAATATCTCATCATCTTTAAGTTAAAAAATTTGAAAGGAGTCTCTAAGCCGTGCAGAGCATCTTCCTACAGACACCTCCACAGGGATGGAGCCCCTATACTATCTCCATTGGACATAACAGCCACACCCATTCCATCTCTCTAGCCAACTTTTCCAAAACTCTGATCAGCGGGAGAGCTTTCCGAATTTGAGTAATACCATGGCTCTATTTATTTTGTTTAACTTTATTTTCAGTGAAAAATTGCAAACAGCCTGTAACGTCCAAATCACCAGAGGTTAAACAGATGATGGTCTGTCAATATGTTTAATAGTCACTATGTGACTATTAAAAGTCACCTTTTGAAGTCTAAAACTGTCAAGAAAAAATAAAGCTAAGAATATGCTAAATGGGGGTGTTGAGCAAGAAATAAAGCAAAACCTATGTCAATGTTTGCAGTAATTTTTGTTCTGGATGATGGAATTATAGGTTTTTTTTCATATTGATGCTTTTCTGCATTTCTCCTTTTCCCACAATGATCATGTACGGCTTTTTTATTAGTATGAAAGAAATTCAATAACATTAAAGAACTTTTAGACTAAAGTAAAAAAAGAAATCCAGAGTTACCTGTGGATTAATCAAATTGGCTTCTAGAAATCAGGTGTCCAGATGATCCAGGACTAGTTGGCTATCTCCTCTGGAACCTACACCAAGAGATGCAGTCAGCATCTTACAGTAAATGTTTATGGAAACTAAAAAAATTTACCTCCTTTCTTTTTTCTTTTCTCCTTTAAGATATCAGACAAATCAATCATAATTTCTATACATGTCTGTAAAAAAGTTTTGTTATTTTTTTTTTTGCCAATTTATTTTCTCTTTTTTCAACAAAATCAAATGTCTATCTGGCTCACCATAAGTAAGTAAGTAAGTAAGTAAATAAATAAATAAATAAATAAATAAATAGGGAAAAAAAATCACCTACTGGCATGATAAAACCACTACTGTTTTGACCCCTTTTCCTATCTAGATGTTTTCACACAGTTCCTGTAATGTTGTATCCTGCTTTTTTAGGTACCTGTAATGTAATGTACTGCCTTTTTTACTCTGCATAATGTATTGATAGTCCTCAAAAGCATAAATTTTTATGGCTGCATGATAGCCCATTAAATAGCTAGATCATAATCTATTTAACCTAGCCCTTATTATTGGATACTTAAAATTGGATCCTTATGAAATTGTGTTTATTTTTTTGTCATTATAAATTAACTCAACAAATATTTACTGAGCACCTGTGTTCTACTACTATGTGCCAGACACCATTCTAGGCACTGGGGACACAGCTACCAGATAAAGAGTAGTGCTACAAGTTTTCATGCACATAGTTTTTTCCATGGTTTAGCTTCCTTCCTTACGACAGAGTCTGAATTGTTGAATGACTGAGTCAAAAAAGTTGTGGAAAATGAACAGTTCTTTCTCATTAATGAAATTCGACATTCACCGACAAAATAGTAATGATATTTGAAGTTTTGGAGGTTGATTACATCAGACTATATCACTTACTATTCCTTTATGCTTTGAAGATTTTAGCACTTTGCTTATTGTCACTCTCTTCATTCCACTTCTGTCAAATTCTTGAATATTCTTGATGATTCAGTACCACATAGACAATTCTTTTAATATATGTGATTGTTTGTTTTCAAAGATGGCACTACACTTCCTCCTGTCCCATATGACTCTTTGCAATGATTTTGCTGCTCCTCCCAGCAACAGGTGGAGTCTGTTTCTTAACCCTTTAAATCCGGGCTGGCTTTATGACTTACTTTGACTAAAAGCATGTGGCAGAAGTGATATTGTGTGAGTCCCCAGAGTCTGGGCCTCAAGACCTTGCAGCTTGGCCCTTTGCCCTCTTAGAACATGTCCAACATTATGTAAAGGAGTCCAGTCTAGCCTACTGGAAGATGAGAGGCTCCACAGAGGAGCACTGAAGTGCCTTGGCTGCCAACCACCAGACATGTGAGGTCATATTACCCAGCCCCAGTCAAGCTTCCAGATGACTGCAGCCATATGAGTGTGCTTAGGCAAGACTAACAGAACTGCTCAGCAGAGCCCAGCCTGTATTACCAAACTCTGAGCAGGTAAATGATGGTTGTTTAAGCCGTTAAGTTTTGGAGTGGTTTATTAATATGGCAATAGATGACTGATAAAACCAGCTTCCCATTTCCTTGATTTCTTTTTCTCCACCAGTGAGAAGGATGGTCTCAGCCAAACCTTGTTATTCACACTTCATAATTTCGATTTTGTGTCACATTTTCCTATTGCCAGCGTGTATCTCTTCAGCCCATGCCCTCTAGTACCTGGACTCAAATAATTCTGGATCCTTAGGTTGAATTGCATCCACTGGGATCACAGGGCCACATTACAACTTTTATGGGCCCTAGGCACTTTGCCTTCATGGCCCCCTTCCTCCCCACAAAAGAATATTAAAATTATATTTTATGACTGCATTTGTGTAAAGACGAATATAATCCAAGCTAGATTCATTATTATTCAGTAAGTCCTTACTTAACGTCATCGATAGGTTCTTGGAGACTGTAACAAGTGAAACGATGCATATCAAAATCAATTTTACCGTAGACTAATTGATATAAACAAGACTTAAGTTCCTACGGCATATTTTTGGTCACAAAACATCACCAAACTTCTTAATAAAGACCCCAAACACTTCTAATGTTAAACATTGGAATAAATGTGAGCTATACATACATTTAAGAAAAATTCATAAGAACAAGTAAGATAAGGATTTTCCAACTCGTTTATTCCAGTTTGATGTCACAGATAGCTGGAGTCTGTCCTGGCAGCTCAGAATGCAAGGTGGGAACCCATCCTGGACAAGACACCCTTCCATCATAGGGCCCTCTCACGCTCACCCACACTCACTGACACAGGGTCAATGTAGATACCTTCATGTGCATGGCCTTGGGATGTGGGAGGAAACCAGAGTGCCAGGAGAAAAGGAACGCAGACATGGAGTGAACGTGCGAACTCCACACAGACTGTGGTCCTGCCCCAGATTTTTTTTTTTTTTTGACTCATCAACGTTATAATGAAATGACGTTGAATGAAATGATGTTATTCAAGGACCTGGTGTATATTCATTTTTATTATTTTCATTTTTTTCTTCTGATTTTAAAATATATTAACATTAAAACATTTTGTGGGTCCCTAAAAGAATTTTGGGCCTTTGGCACTGTGCCTCCTATAGATAAGTCAGCTCTGTCTCTCAGGCATTGGTCCTACCTCCTTTTCAGCATCTCCTATCTCTGTCACATCCATCTTTCCCTCCTTACCCAGCTCTGAGTCCATGATTTATCATTATAATCAGTCCCTTGCATATACCAACTTTCTGGCCCCTCTCTTCAATCATGTTTATCTGGTAAATACTCCACTGCCATGCCCTCTCCAGCTTGCACCCAAGCAGCTAAATGTGGCTGGAAAAAACACATCTCCAGGCTGACTTGTCTCACTTAAATTCATACCTTCAAACACCCTTTGTGCTGACCACCAATAAGCTTGCATTTCCTTAATTCTGTGCAGTCTCCTGCCCTCCCTGACAGCTATTTTTAACTTCTTCTCTCTCCTTCAACCTCTATCTCCTCCTCCTTTCTCCTTCATGCTAGTGGTCTCGCTTCTAACTTCATGGAGAAAATAGAAGTGATCTGAAGAGAATTTCTCCACACTTCTACCGCCTACCTGCATCTGTCTCCATATACTCTGTCGTCTCTCCTGTTACCAAAGATGCACTGCCTGCTCTGAGTTCTTACCTGTGTGGTCCTCTCTTCCTGGGCACTAACTAGTTCCCATCCTTTCTCATTTGTGTAACTCCAGGGCTCCACCAGTTCTCCCCATCTCTTCTGCGTCATCAGTTTGCTTTTCTCTATGGAGTCATTTTCATCACCCTCTCTCTCACCTTAAATAAATAAATTCCCTCAGTTCCATATTTTCTTCCAGCTACATTTTTCTGATCCCCTTTACTGGAAAACTCTTCTAAAATATTTGTCTATAATTGCTGTCCTTACCTTGTCTCCTCTGATTTTCTCTTGAAACCATTCTCACCCCACTACTCCACCAGAATGGTTCCTATCAAAGTCACCAATGCCCTCAAAATTGTCAAATCCAATAATTACTCAGTCCTTATCTCACTGTCTCTGTAAACTGCATTTGACAGTGTTGTTCACTGGGCTCCTATGATCATTCTCACTATCTTTCCACCTACCCTAATGGCTACCCCTCCTCAATCTCCTTTGCTTCCTCCTCATCTTCCCAATTTTGTCCACAGTCCCAGGGCTCAATACTTAGACCTCTTTTCTTATCTACTTTCACTCACTCCTTTCATGATCTCATCCAGCCTAATGGCTTTAAATAGTAGCTATAAGCTAAGGACTCCCAAGTTTATTTTTCCAGCCAAGATTTATTTTTGAAATCCAGACTTCTGTATCTGACTGCCTACTTGACATCTCCACTTTGATTGTCCAATAGGCAACTCAAACTTAGCGTGTCCAAATTCAAACTCCTGATTTCCATCTCCAAATAGTCTTCCTATGTGTCAGTCTTAGCCCTCTCAGTAAGTGCCTTAATGTTTTTTAGGCCAAAATCCTTGGCATCGCTCTCCTCTTTCTCTTATATCCCACATCCTGCAAATCTCCTTTGCTCTGCCTTCAAGTTCACTCAGAATTTGACCACTTTTCACAATCTCATTTCTAATGCCCTGGTCCAAGCCCCATTGGCTCTTATCTGGACTCCTGCTGCAACAGCTTCTTAATGGGTCTTCTACTATCATGAAGCAGCCAGATTCATGAATCTGAATTCTGAAACAGAAAAAGATCGTTGGTGGAAAAACTGGTGAAGTCTGAAGAAAGTCTGGAATTTAGTTTACACGCGGGTACCAATTTTGACTTTTTAATTTTAACAAATATACCATGGTAATGTAAAGTGTTAACACTAGGGGAAACTGAGTGAATGGTATATGGAGGCTCTCCTTACTATCTTTGCAACTTTCATGTCAATCTAAAATTATTCAAAAATAAAGTTTAGTTAAAAGATAAAAGTCAGATTATGCCACATCTCTGCTCAAAACCTTTCAGTAGATCCTGTTTGACCTTATCCCCTATGCTCTTCCTGCCTTTCTCTGCTCTAGCTAAACTAGCCTCTGTGTTGATCCTTGAACACATCAAGCTATGTTCCCTGCCTCAGGATCTTTGCACTCGCTATTCCCTCTGTCTGGAATGCTCTTACTCAGATATTTTCATAGCTCACTCCTTATTTCATTAAAGTCTCTGTTCGAATTTCATTTTAGTAAAGAGGCCCGCCCCGATCAACATACATAATACCCCTACTCCTGGCATATTTCCCTTATCTTACCTTATTTTTCTCCACAGCACTTATCTTCACCTGATATAATATCTATTAACATATTTATATACTGACTGGCTCTCTCCACTGGAATATAACCTCCGTGAGGGCAAGGACTTTGTTTTGTTTACTGCTGTAATACAGCTATGTCACTGGCATGGTGAAGGATTTAGGTTGATGGTATGTTCACTGCTTTCTCATAACTTGGGAGAAGAAAAACATTTTTTTCTCTATGGGCCAGGCCCTTCCACTTAATCCTCACTACAATCCTGCAAGGCAGGCATTAATATTATTCCGGCAGGCGTTACTATTATTCGAGGAAGGAGAAGATACAAAGAGTTAGGTGATTTTGCCAAGGTCAGAGAATTAGTGAGTGATGAAGCTAGGATTCAGACTCAGGCCTCTCTTTCCCCTGTGCCATGCTATTGATCTAAGCAATTGAGCAAGGGTGTGGTTGATTGTATTTTCCAAAGATGGCTGCCACAAGATTTCCCATCCCACATGCTCTTCTTTCAATTTGAGACAATGAAAATCAAAGACTTGTAGCTATGGTGATGCCATGTGACTTCAGAGATTAGACCACAAAAGATGATCCAAGTTTCACCTGATTCTCTTGGAGTGCTTGCCTTTGGAGATCCGTGTTGCTGTGCAATCAGTCTGATTGCCCTGTGGTGATCATGCTATGAGGAAGCCCAAACTAGCCCCAGTGGAGAGACACATGGAGAGGACTTGAGAGTGCATGGAGAGAGAGGCCCAGACAGCCCCCAGCTACTCCACCCCTGTTATTTCCGCTCCAGCCTCTGACTAACTGCAGTTGCATGAGAGATAAGATCAGAACCATCCAGCTGAGCCTATCCTAAATCCCTGACCCACAAGAATCTTACAGATAATAAAATGATTGTTGTCTTAAGGCATTAATCTTGAGGTGATTTGTTATAGGCAGTGATAGATAACTAAAACAAAGGGAGTGACAAAACATCAGAGGTATTCAGTGAGCAAGTCCCATCTTTCCAGGCTTAAGTTGACCTTGTAACTGGTAGGCGTTAACTCAGTGATCTCTAAGGATGGTTCCAGTTCTGTTGTTTGGTGCTTATCCATAATGTTGGCTGTCCATTTTCACTGCCTCCTTAATACCCAGTTATTATCCCACCATTTTATTACTCCCAGAGGAAAAAAAAACCAAATGTCCCTAGGCACCAAGGGATATCTGTGGATCTGCTGAGGAAAGGAGGTGGGTTCATAATATTATGAGAAAAATATTATGAAAAAGGCTTATAATATTTTTGAGCCTCAATTTTCTCATTTGTAAAATGGAGAAAACGGTGCCAGCCTTAATCTTTACAGGGTCCCTGTGAGGGCGGGCAGAATGAGATAGTGTGTATAAAAACATAGTTATGTATGTTTTACAAGAGGTAAGAGAATGGGGGCAGGATGAGAAGGAGGGGGATTGCTTACAAGAGCAATGATGGGAAGTTGAACTGGGCTGTTCTGGACTGTGCTGGGGCTTGTCTCTTAGCAACTGTGCCCATTTAAGCATCTTTGAGAATCCATCCACTACTAGGGGTGGAAGCCCCTTGATGTAAAAGGCATCATTTAGTCCAGGCTTCTGTCTCTGCAAAACTATTTCTAACACACACCTTCCCCCATTTATCAATCACCCAGGAAAGAGGGCTTGTTTCATTGCTTGGATTTCCAAGAACACCTCCATCCCAATCACCTGTCTCTGGCAGGGGCTTTGCTGTACTCTGGGTAACTGATGCATAAAACCTCAAGGCCATCCTTTCCTCCTCTCTTGCTCTTATTTCCTTGTTCTGGCTGCTCACCAAACTTTGTCTGGTCTTCCTTCTCCTATGGCCCTGGGAGAGCCATGGGAGATATATCCCCACTGCCTCAGCCCTTGTCAACTCCTTCCTCACCTCATCAGATTCATAACAAGCATTTAATCTCCCCTATCCCCACTTCCTCCCCTGACCTATGGATGTTGCTGTTTCCCCTTAAGAACTGGATCTCTGAAGGCAGGGCGTCTCCTCCCACGTGCTCACTATGTGCACCCAAGGCGCACTGGGGGGGAGGAGGGGGCTGGGGGCGTGAGGGGGGGCTGGCGCACTGGGTTGGGGGGCCGGCAGGGGTGCCTGGCACACCCTGGGGCCTGGCACACCTAGACCTTCTGCGTGTAAATCAGACATGCTAACCACTACTCTATGGAGCCACCCCCATAACAAGCATTTTCTACTTCATCACTTGGCTCCAAGCCCATCCCTTTCTCCCATGCATCCATTTTCACCATTATTGTCATCTCACTTTCTGGCTCAGAAGCCTGGGATCACTCTTATTATGCCTCAGGCTGTGCGATATCAAGGCAAGTATACCAGAAGCTGCTTCAAATCTTTGCTCCACCATCCGTAGCTGGATGACTCTCAAGAAACATCTAACTTCTCTGAGCCTCAAGGTCCTTGCTGGTAAATAGATAGCTATCCTATGTACCGGGCACTGTACATGCATGAACTCATTTGAGCCTATGGCAACTCTATGAGGTAGGTACTATGCTTAACCCATTTTATAGATGGAGAAAATGAAGCACAGAGACCTTTAGTCATTTGTCCATGTTCATGAAGCTAGTTAGTGATGAAGCCAGGATATGAACCCAGGCTGTCTGCTTCAAAAATCCTGCTCTTACTCACTATCTTATCCTTGGGAAAAGAGGCTGGTGTGGGCTGCGTGGTGAGAACCCCCTGGCCGATGCCAATCAACTCCACTTTTATTTGGAAGACTTTGGGAACAGATTGGGCTGCAAGCCTGATGACTTTAGAATCCTCCTAAGCTTGTCTTAATAGTTGCCTCTTTTGTGGGGCACCACTAGACATATGAGGTTCATTTCTAGCTTTGATCCCACACCCAAATAGTAACCACTGCTCCAGAACACCCTAGTCTCCCAAGAAATCCTAGTCAGATTTCTCACTTTTCTGAGCATTTCTTTTCTGAGTACCTGCCAATAAATCCTTCCTCCAGAGTTCCCAGACATATGAGTTCATCTCCCTACTCCTCACCTAGGGGGTGGGTTCTCAAGATCCCTTCCTTTCTCCTTAGCCTCCTTTTCAAACAAAAAATTTTATGTAACTTGTTTAGTAATATACGGTAATGATAACTTCTAATACCATTGGAAAAGGCCTAGCTTGTCCAATAAAGTGTTAAATGAATTGACTAAAAAATAACATCGTGTGTATAACACAAAATGAGGGCACAGAGACAAGAGAATGGGGAGCAAAAGGAGTCATACATTCATTCACAAATTCATTGACCCAACTACTCTCTGTCAGAGCATAGCGTGGCAGTAAGCGCTGTGGTCAGAAGCAAAGAAGGGGCCTTGGACACCCAACAAGCATTAGTGGAATAAATGCATAAATTAATGTAAATGAGAAGGTACTAGGACTTGACCTCAAGCAGCTTATGGTCTAGGAGAGCAGGCACACCTACTCACCGCCCACACACTGTAAGTAAACAAGGGACCAGCTGTATCTGCGGGCTCTGGTCCTCATGGAGATCCAGTGGCATGCAGGCCTGGCCCTTGTCCTCACCAGGTGAGGGGTAATTATTTACCTGCTTGTTTTGTCCTGCCACCATCTCTCCAAGCCAGTTCTGGCCAGTTCAATAAGTGGGGGCCCCAGATAGGAGCTGAGTTGGAGCAGGTAAGGGGTAAGACAGAGCCAAGTAGTCCACCCTTCACTGGGCTTTCTGCCAGTGCAGGGGCCTTTAGGTCCTGAAACAAATGTCCTCCCTGTCTTGTTGTTTCCTGTCCTCCACCCCCACCCCTACTGCATAGCAGGAGCTGGAGCCAGCTGCTCCAGGGCTAAAATCCAAACCAGCCATTGTGCCCCACCTTTGGGCTGTGTGTGTGAGTGTGTGTGTGTGTGTGTGTGTGTGTGTGTGTGTGTGTGTGTGTTGGCAGAACCTATTGTATGTCTCATAGGTTGGAGTGCTAAGTCTCAGGCCCTGGATGCCATGCTTAGGATACCTGAAGATACCACCTCAGGGAAAGGGAGGAAGTTGGGCGAGGGTAGATATTGATTGTGGGCTTTGGGGTTAGTTGAGAAGTGGCAGAGTGGGACACTTTGTCCACTGATGGGCTCAGTGTGCAGTCATGTAGCTAGTGTCCAAAGTGTCAAGAGAGGGAACATGTTCATTTGGAACCATGAGAGTGTACAGATACATGTGCATAGGCCTGGAAGGGCAAGAGGCTCACCCCATCCAGAACAATGAGTGTAAAGAACAGCAATACCAAGATTCCACTCACATGCTTGTGAAGCCCCTGCCACCCAGGTCCCATGAGGGGGTGAGAGAGGAACCAACAGCCAGGCAGGTCATGTTCCAGTTCCTCTAGCAACTGCTTAAGGGGCCATCTCTGGATGTTTACCTGAAGCTGAACCTCCTCTGTTAACCTTTCATGTATAAACAATTGCTTAGTCTATGGAGCAACACATACATTCAAGGCCAAATTTCAGGTAATGACCCAGGATAGAGGGAAGCCCTCTTGATTCAACAAATAGACTGGGGACCGTAGCCTCCACCAGGTCAGAGTGAATGAAGCAGGCCCTGACAAACAGATCCTGGCGCGGTCCAGAAGAGGGAGGCGAGCTGTTTCTTCTGTACTTTCTGAGCTTCCCCAGGACTCAGAATTGAAGTCTGAGAGGAGAAGAACAGGTTTTCACCTTGGGGTGCCCAAACTCTGAGGGGAGAGATAAGCCCTGCCCTCAGGGAGTCTGTGCCTTAGATTTGGGAAACCCTACAAGAAGTTTGAAAAGGTAACTCAGTATTGTATAAAAATGCATGGGATGTATATTTTAAGAATTTTTTACTGGAAATATTTTTTACTGTGGATAACAACATTTACCATTTCAACCATTTTTAAATGTACAGTTCAGTGGCATTAACATTGATTGCCAAAATTTACATTGTTGGGCAACCATCACCACTATCTAGCTCCAGAACTTCTTCATCTTCCTAAACTGAAACTCTGTACCCATTAAACACAACTCCCTATCCCCATTTACCCCAGCACCTAGCAGCCACCACCCTATCCTTAGTTTCTATGAATTTGACTAGTACTTCATATAAACGAAATCATACAGTATTTGTCCTTTTGTGACTGGCTTATTGCTCTTAACATAACATCCTCAAGATTCACCCATGTTTCAGAAATATCCCTCCTTTTTATGGCTAAAAAAGATTCCATTGTATGTATATACTACATTTTGTTTACCCATTCATCTGTCAACTGACACTTGGGCTGCTTATTGTTATAATGCTGCTATGAATAGCCTTATTGCATATATTCATGTACAAATACTTGTTTGAGTTCCTGCCTTCATTATCTTTTAAGAGGTAAGTGGTTTTAAGAACATTAAAGAATGCAAGATCCCACCAACTTTCAAGTTCTTTAAAATTATATTTCCTAGGCTTCCATCAAATTTAACATCCTGAGTTAGGAAAAAGACATTTACACATAGTAAAAGTTTATCTCCAGGGAGGCAGCTGTGGACTTCTATTAATAGACAGAGGAATCAGGAGATGTGTATAACTTAAACCTAGGGAAGCAGACTAAGTTATTGCCTCTTGAAGTTTTGAAATCATTGTCAAAACAACCATGTAACTAGGGTTTAGCATGTCCAATTGAGGTCACAAATAAGAATATAGGCAGCCTCTTGGCTTCAAACTACTAGTAGCTAATATTAATTGCAATTCAAACATTGTATATGGCTTTAAGGCCCTTCTAGTTGTTATGATGAACAGTTCAAAGGACTGTGGGGCTGAGCCTAGCTAGCTAGCATGGTTTCAACTTTTATCAGTTTCCTCCAATGCCTGGAGCTTAAATTGCTGTCTTTGTCCAAGACCCAGTTCTATTCCAAGGCCCTTTTCCACCTCTGTAGTCTGTCAGGCCAAGCCTGGACTCCACACCAACGTATCCATTCCAGCTGGGAGTCTAGATCTACATAAATGAAACCAGGACAAAGAACTGTTTTGTACTTGGGTGGATTGTGCCCTGGGAAATATTTGACTACGCTTGTGCAGGTGGACACTGCAGCCATTGCAGCCCTGTGGACACCAAGGCACACCATATGAAAAATGCCATCAAAATGCTACGGGCTTGACTCTTCTGCAAATTGCAGCTATTCTGCAAAACCCCGAAAGCCTAGATCTTTAATTTTCTTCACAATTCTCTTACAGTGATGGTAAACAATATGTAATTGTGGTCTAAGGAATATATAGATATATATGCATGCATTTGTACATCCACAGAGGGAGTGATGAGGTAAATCAGTCTCTTCCTAGTAAAAAGAACTTTATCTCACATATTCTAAAGGTTAAAAATTTTGGAGGAGTATGATTTTCTTTCTTTTCAAAGCCATGTTTATGTTTATGGATATTTTATATACCATAAATTTGTTTATCTGACAGTTCATGGGCTTCCCTCCTTCTGTGAATCACAAAACAATTTCAGAAAAAGTAGAGAGGGGCTTTGGGAGTTATTCCTATTTAGAAAAGAAAACCAGCTTCCTGATTTTTTCTTTCAGTCTGACTCCTTTTAGTAAACAGTAAAAGTTATATATCAAAAATTCTGAGTTTGTAGTCTTGCAACAAATGTCACATTTTGAATATACTGTATGGGCAAGTTAAGGGGAACCATATGGAAACATGTATTGGGAGGCTTATTTTAAGTTCTGCAAGTTAAGGGGAACCATATGGAAACATGTATTGGGAGGCTTATTTTAAGTTCTGCAAGAACCAGTATGATTGATTCATTTAATGAAATTTTATTAAATTAATAATAATAAAAAGTTGTATGGGATTGAAAGCATGGATGGATAGGAAATAAAGATGACTGACCAACCTTTCCCTCCAGGGACTTGGGAGTCTCTGCTGAGGTTTTACCTGTGTATGTTGGTTGAGCAAGTGCTTGAGGCCAGCTCCACCAAGAGACAGACCTAGCTCCCATCCTTATCCTCAGGGAAAAGGGACACCGCTCAACTCTGAAATGTCAATGAGCTGTGGAGGGGAGAAGGACAGGGGAGCAGATGGGGTTCCTGGACAATTGTTCCGGCTGTCACCAGAGAGGACAGGCAGGAGGGAGCACTGGATAATTTACAGAGGAACAGATGCTGAGGCTCCTCCGGAACCATCTGGCCAAGAGAGGCCTGGGCTCGGGGTGGATGCTGTCTTTAGATCTGAGTAAACTCGGCCTCTGGCCCACCCCATTTCCTCTACCTGAATTGTGGCTTTCCCAGGAGACTCTGCTCCCTGAAGACCTGCCTCCCGACTTCCATCTGGCTCTCATTCTACTCTTTCCTTTGCTGAGCCTGTGTTCTGTCTTTGCTACCATTCCTGATAGGGCTAAGTTTGGTCTTGGGGGTCAGTAATGCATTTTCCTATTCGTAGTATTTTTAACTTCTACTCCCTACCTCTATATTCCAAAATCTATCACTCATCTCCATGCCATTCATTCATTCAACAAACATTTATTGAGTACCTACTATGCTAGGAATTGTTTTACACACCATGGCTGCAGTAATGAGCGAGAAAGTCCCAGACCTGAGGAGTTTGCATTATAGTGGGAGATGTTCAATAAGCAAATGAATAAATATTTAATATGTCAGGTAATGGTAAGTGCTGTGACAGAAACATTAAGGCAGGGGATGCTGTTTTAGATAGTGGCCAGGGAATGGTTCTCTGAGGTGGTGACGTTTGAGTAGAGATATGCATGGGTGTGAATACCTGGAGGAAGAACATTCTAGGCACGGAAGATAGCAAACTTAAAAGCCCTGAGCTAGAAAAGTATGCTTAGTGCATTAGATGATGCCATGTTATTTATTCATTAAGCATTTACTGTGTGCTAGACACCTGCTAGGGAATACGAAGATGCAATCAGACATAGTTTTTACCTTGAAGGAGTGTCAGCTTAGTGAGGAATACAGCATTTAAACAAATAATTACAGCACAGGATTACAACAATGAAGTTATGTGCAAGTGGCTAGAGATGCCCAGCAAAAGGAGTACCACATCCAGTCTCGGGGACTGGGGAAGGATTTCTGGAGGTGACAATTTGGGCTGAGGGCCGAAGGAATAGGAATCGATAATGCAAGGGGAGGAGAGGGCTTGGACATTTTAAAGCCTGAAAACACAGGACAGTTGGAAACCTGAAGTCCCCGGAGAGGTGGAACATTAGGCTGATGAATGTGGAAGAGGCTGGATCATGCAGATCTCTGTGTGACAACCTGAGAAGGAGCTTTTATCCTTTGGATTATGAGGACTAGTGCTACGACTCTCTCACCATATTTTTGGGCTCTTCCTCACCCCCCTTTTTATCCAGAGTACCAGAATCTTTCCCCATTCTTCCCGCTATTGCCGTATTCCTACACCTCCTTCCTTTCCCAGTGGCCAGGCCTCCAAACCCCGCTCTTAGGATGTCCGCATCTTTCTCGGTCACCAAGGGCCCAGCCTGAGGCCACGCCCCATTGCTACGCCCCGGTGACGCACGGCGCCTAGAGCGTGGGGATTCCCGAGGCCGTGGCCACTACCCGGCATGCCCCGCGCCAAGATGGCGGCCTGAAAGCATCGGGCAGCGGTGGAAAGTTTGTTGTGGGATTGGAGTAGTCAGCCCTTGAGGCTAGAGTTGCGGCGGGCGGGGGTGGGGGGACACCAGCACTGAGTAGGGGCAGAGGAGGGACTAGCTCCAGGGTTGAGAAGAGGAAACAGAGTGGTAGAAGGTTGGAGGCAGAAAAAAGGGAGATTGGGAAGGAAGGGAGGGGCCCTAGGATCCAGTGGCAGCCCTGGGAGAGGGGGAAGGGTCCAGGGCGGGGAAACCAGAAGTAGGTCTGCAAACTCTGGAGAAGCAGAGTCACGGATTGGAGGGAAATTTCTGAAGCTTGTGATGGAGGCCCGACTGTAGCAGGCCGGTGTGAGAGGAATGGGGTCTTTTCCATGGAGGAGCATATTGGGGCAGGGGGAAAGAGAAACCTGGAGGATTCTGGGCAGGTTTGGTAAGGAAGGAACTAAAACTAGTCAAATGACCCTCTTCCAGACTTAGATCAGCCTTTCCATAGTTCCTTAGCAGCATCTGCCCCAATTTCAGCTGAAGATTCTGGGTCCCCAGGGACTGGAAGAGTCACAGTGCCTGCTTGGAAAGAAGAGGTAGCGACTTGCCCAAACCCAACCCCGGAGCGGGTAAGGTGTCCTCCCCTGACAGGCTGGCATGCTCCCTGGAAGCAGAATGCATGGGCTTCCAATGATGCTGAGAATCGTTTAATATGAGGAGGGTGCTCTTTTTTTAAAAATGATTTTAAAATTACAGTTGGCATACATTATTTTATTAGTTTCAGGTGTACAACATGGTGATTACACACTTGGATAACAAAGTGATCATCCTGATAAATCTAGTACCCCACTGACACTGTACATAGTTATTACAGTAGTACTGACTATATTCCTTATGCTGTACTTTACATTCACATAACTATTTTGTAACTACCAATTTGTACTTAATTCCTTTCTCTTTTTCACCCGCCCTCCCATCTGGCAACCATCGAAAAATTTTTTTTATCTGAGTTTGTTTCTGTTTTGTTTGTTTTGTTCCTTAGCTTCCACATGTAAGTGAAATTATATGCCATTTGTCTTTCTCTGACTTACTCCACTCAGCACAATACCCTCTGGGTCCGTTTATGTTGTTACAAATGGCAAGATTTCATCCTTTTTTATGGCTGAGTAATATTCTATTGTGTATTTGTACCACCTCTTCTTTATCCATTCATCCATTGATGGATACCCAGGTAGCTCCCAGGTCTTGACTATTGTAAATAATGTTTCAATGAACGTAACGGGATTCCCATGTCCCTTCGAAGTCATGTTTTGGGTTTCTTCGATAAATACCCGGAAGTGGGTATTTAGCCTTGTAGGCTTTATTTTAAAGTCTTTTTGATGTAAGTATTGCTACCCCAACTTTTTTTCTTCATTTCCATCTTTATGAAATATCTTTTTCCATCCCTTTACTTTTAGTCTGTGTGTGTCTTTCGATTTTAAACTCTCTCGTAGGCAGCATATGTGAAGATCTTGTTTTCTTATCTATTCGCCACCCTATCTTTTGATTGGAGCATTTAATCCATTTACATTTAAAGTAATTGTTGATATGTAGTTATTGCCATTTTTTATTCATTTTTTTGTTGTTTTTTTCTTCTTAAAGAAGCCCCTCCAACATTTCCTGTAATATTGGTTAACAGAGCCCTGTCACAAGCAGTTTTCTACATGCTTACTGTATCTTCTTTAATCTCCCCATCACATCTTCAGTTTGACATCCTGCCTGAATTAGAGAAAGGCTCCTTAGTGTTCTTTTGGGGATGTGGATTTGGTGGGTAGTGGAGTCAGAGGAGGGGGAAAGGCTGGTTGGGATTATGGAAATGAAAAACAGATCAGTTTATAGTAAGAGGTCAAGTTGACTGGTGTAAAGGTCTGGGAATGTTTATTACATTATTCTCTGTTCCGGAGACCCCTGATATTTGAGAGCTACTTTACAGTCTGGTGATGAAAGGACTGTATAACTTGTGCCTTTCTCTTCTGGTAGCTTACTTCTCTTTTGTGTTCTCTCCATCAAACTACGTTAAAAAAAAATCAATTTCACTAGCCAAACTAAATATGGCTTCAGAGATAGTGGACTTGGGGTTGGAGAAAAAGGAAGAGGTCTGGAGCCACACAGAGTGTAGTGAATATTGTCCTCACTTCCTTTGATGCCCTATGGTTATGCCCAAACCAGAGTTGGGAGCAGGCTTTTTATTGAAGCCTGTTGCAAAGCCGGCATCTTCTTCATGATTGGACTGGGAGGTCTGGTTTGATCTAGGACATCTCAATAACTGTCACCTGCTCCCTGCTTCCACCCCATCTCTGCCAGAAAAAGTCTGACTCCAGGTAGACCAACCCAAATCACTGTTACTAGGCCAATTTCAATAACTTCAGATACCTGAAGAACTCTTGCTATTTAGTTGTGACTCCATTTCTAGAAGCTTAGTAACCTTTTATTTCTGAAGACAATTTTTGGATGCCCCCTTGGGAATTATGATGACCAAAGACAGTGTGGTGAGTGCACATAGAGGTTAAGAGCACTGACTCTGGAGCCAGACTACCTAGTTCATATCCTGGCTTTGCTGTTTGTAGCTGTGACCGTTAGAAATTACATAGCTCTCTGTGCCTCAGCTTTCCTCATCAAATGAGTTTGGTAAGAGTACCTATCTCATAGGTGTTAGATTCGCTGAAGGAGGAACGCACAAGGCCGAAGAGGTCAAGCAAGATTTATTGTAGCAGAGTGACAGACTGGCTGAGCCGAAGATGGCATTAATCCCGATATGAGGGGACCTGAAACTTATATGGGTCTTGAGGCAGGCCTTTTGGTGGGAATATTTTGGGTGGGTAAATTGGCGGGGAAGGGAGGGAGAGCTCAATGAAGTAAGAGGTGAGCATGTAGCATTGCCAACCTGGATGCAAGGTCCGGTTTCCACACGAAGGTAAGGGAGAAGTCAGGTTCCCACACTACGGTGGTAGGGAAAGGACCCTTCTGGACCTAAGATTTCAGGCTTTTTGTTTTATGGAATAGGGATGGTGACTTGGTCTTCTGTAGCTGCTTCCTGCTGAATAGGGGTGGTGGGATCTGTTGAAAAAGGGTTTAGTAGTGGATAGTTGACTGGAATGTGGCATTAACTGGTAGGTTCAGTTGGCTGGAGGGCTTGATAGTGTGGTGTGGAGTGAAGTAGCATGACTTCCGCTATAGTCTGGTTGGTAAACACGTGTAAACGATCTTGGAAGAGGGAAGAAATCTGGCGCAGTATGCAAGGCCCAAAGGCCAAAATGAGAAAAGGTTTGGGGCCCTATGAAGGGTAAGAGCCAGGTAACCCAGATGGTTTTTAGCCAGGTGTCCCAAGAATTTGCTTGGTGCTCTTATCTTGTTGGCCTTGTCCTTTAGCTTTTTAGCTGCATCTCTTACTAGTCCTGATTAGTTAACATAAAAACAACATTCTTCCTCTAGAAAGAGGCAGAGACCTCCTTTTTTGGCTGTCAATAAATCTAGCCCTCGTCTGGTTTGTAAGATGACAGCTGCTAGGAAGTCAGTTTGATCCTGTAATTGAATTCTACTTTTTACAGTCTCATCTAGGCTTTCTTGGAGATCATTGGACAATGCTTCGAAATAGGATAGAGCAGTGGCAAGTCCCCCAATGCCTATGCTTAGTCCAGTAGTGACCCCCAGTGTAACCAACAGTGGGATGACCTGAATAACCCTTTTATGTTTTATGTAGTGTATGAGGGAAATTGGTAAGGTCTGGTTATTGGGGGCTATTATCTATATTTAGAGAGAAAGTACAAGTTCCAGTCCAGTTGGTTGGAAGGCAGAGATAAGTGCTAGTCCTGCATAGAAAGAAGACCCCTTTGTCAGGTATACAAGTAGAAACATGTATGGATAACAAATGAATAAGAGAATAGATTGTTCCAGTGTGTCCTCTCTGAGGCTCGGAACTTCAGGCCATAAGAGTTGTAGCTATAGCAGCTCCAATCAAGGGGGATATACGTGAAGGAGATTAGTAGGTCTGCAATGAAAGTGTTGGGGAACTGCAGAGACAGTCATAATCCAAGGAAAGAAGGTGGAATATGGAACAGTTGTAAGAGGTTGCAAGGACTTTAGGGTAACCTATGAAGCAGACAGGTTGTAGAAAGAGGCCATTAACCTCTGGAGAGACTTGGTAGTCTATCCATTGAGTTCAGTGTTCATCGGATAGTTGGATTGTGACTGTCTGATTGTATAGACTGGAGGGTAGATGTCCTGCAGATATATTGCTACCAGTTCTTGTGAAACAAAGGGGAGTCTTGGAAATCAAAGGGTTATGAAGGGTAGTGGGTCCTATTACTGGTATGGAGGGATGTGCTACCTTTGCAAAGGATTGGGCATAGGTGTGGAAGAGAGTAGAAGCTTGATTAGCCTGTGCTTTGGAGTAACTTCCAAGGAGAGTATCTGTCCTTTCAAGGAAAATGGAGCCTTTTTCTTTTTGATACGAAAAGGTCATTTGAATGTGGTCCCGTTTGGTGAGGGAAATGGGGAGGTCAGAATATGCTGAGGAAGAGAGGGAAAGGCAGAACCAACAGTCCTTGGCTAATGTGGGGTTGGATTTATTGAGGAGAGAATGGATGAGATTGAGAGAATGCTCAAGATTGGTGGTAGTGAGAAAGCTCTGCAGGGAAGCAGAAGAGGAAGTAGATGATTGGTAGGAAATAGACTAGGAATGAGTGACTGAAAGGTGTTACGAGTAAGAGACAATTTAAGGAGGATGTGGCTAAAGGCTTGGAGACAAGACTATCAACCCCCACAGTGGAGATTTGAGAGGGGCAGGCAGGACCTGCAAATTCAGTAAGGCAGAGTAAGTGGCCCCCGTATCAATAAGAAAGGAGATTGGCTTACCTGTTACTAGTAGAGTTACCTTGGGCTCTGAAGGAGTAATAGGCGTGGGGGCTGAGGGGCCCAGGCACCCTCAGTCTTCAGTGGTGAGGCCTAGAAGGCTGGGCAGACTGAGGTTGTTCCAACTTTTCAAAGGGAAGAGATGTGACCCTCTCTTGACGGAGTAGGAATAGGGCCCTCCTGGACATAACAGTTGGGTTGTTGTGAAGGTTCCATAAGTTAACACATTAATATATTTAGAACAGTATCTGAACCTCAATATGTATTTGTTATGCTAGTCAGATCTTGGCACTAATTTTGGCTTCATGATCAAACCTGGTGTCTCTCTATGGAGGACTTGTACTGGTTTGGGCTGCTGTCATGAAGTTAGAGAGATGAGGCACAGCTTTTAGATAGTATATACTGCATATAGTGAAAATATCCTCGATCTATTTAAAGTGATGTTATAGTGCCAATGATTTCCTGTTTGCAGCTGCAATTATTTTCTTTGCTGTTGAGTGGCAATAATAATAATAATGCTTCTTGAGCATATTTTATGTGCCTGCACTGTTGTGAGTGCTTTAAATGTATTAACTAATTTTCATAACAACCTTGTGAAGTAGATACTATTATCCCCATTTTACAGATGAGTAAATAGAGGTGCAGAGTGGTTAAGTAATTTGCTCAAGGTCACCCACCCAGTAAGTGGCAAATCTGGGATTTGAATGCAGGCAGTCGGGCTTTGGCAATTGAGCTTTTTTTTGGATTTGGTAAGAAGATAATTTTTAAATATGTCTAGTGGCAGTTTGTATCTCTTTTCTTTTTTGTTTGTTTCTTTTTTGTTTGTATATGCATATTGTAGTAAATTTTTTGGTTATTTAAAAAATGTTTTAGGAGCTGAGCCCCTCATCACAGCTCTCTCTTTTCTCTCAGAAATAATAACTGATGTTGGGATTGTGGTGACAGAGCCCTCTGTGCCATGCGAGCCAAATCTAGGCTCTCTTCATGATTCAGCTTCGCCTTTGGAAAACCTTGGGCCTGGGTTTGGTGAGAGACTGACATTAGGATCCACTCTAAGCATGGCTTAAAGGGGTGTGTATGTGGGTGTTAATGTAGATGTAAATATAAAGCTCATTTCTGACTGATTACTGACTTGAGCAGTTGAAGTAGCTGTAGTGTAAATTCACGGACAGTCTAGATGCATCTTTCTTTTAAAAATAGTAAGTAGCAAACTACACAGGAGAAAAATAATACATGGCATTTTAAGCATTTCCCTCCCCACAGCGTAAGAGGAAAATGGAAAACAAAAGCTTCTGCTGAAGCTTGTGTTGCTGAGCCTGGCTCAGGACTCAAGACTTTCCTTTTAGCCAGGCAGGAGGCCTTTGTGCAGCCTTGGGGCAGAGGTGTGCCCAAGGTTTGATCCCTTGGCTTTCCTTTGCCCTGTATTTAAGACTCACTCTTCCCCTCCTTCTGAGTCATGCCCTGTCTATTTAACTTGCCCTCAGGCCCCATCTTTTTCTTCAGTAAATGACTCTCTACCTTGCCATCAGAGTAGGCACGTGCCTGGTGTGTAACCAGATTTCAGGAAATTGGGGGTTCAGGAATTAGGGATTTCCCTAGGAATTCTGACCCAGCCCTGTGATGAACTTTTCTATTTGTTGTGGCACATATGATTTTGAGAGATAGCATCTGTCAGCCTCTGTTCCCCTCCTCCATTTCCTTAAGAGCCACATATCTCAGGACAGTGTACTTTATCTTGACTTGTGTTGCAAGCAGCATGCTGAAACGTGTTATCTCCATATAGTACACCTTTGTGTTTTGGTAGAAGTCCTTAGACTTTCTGGATTCAGGTTACATTGTAGCAAATGATTAAACTGCAGGGTGAAGTGCGATGGATTTTGAGTTGAGTCTCCCCTTTTTACTGTTTTCTTTTTGTTGTCTAAATCAGTTTCTCCTTATAACACCCCTTATTCATGTATTGTCTTTGAATCTAATCCCTTCACATCCTTACTACCACATTTTGGGTGCCAAGGACCTCTGGGTATCCTGGGCCTTCATTTCTCAACCTGGATTCAGCCTCTTAACAGTACTCCGAATTTACCTCATTCTCTCTAGCTTCTGGGCATCTGCAAGTACTGGTCCTGCTGTCCGGAATGCATTCTTCCTTTTTGTCCTTCCAATCTCAGTTTAAATGTTCCTTCCTTTGGGATCCCACCCCTCTTTAGTGCCCTTCTTTTGTACTTGCTCCTGTTTTAATACTTAAGCTTTAGTGTAATTGCCTATTTACTTGTCTAATTCTTATAAGACTATAAGTGCCCTTAGAAGAGGGACTGTCTTATTCACTACTGTATTCTCCCATTTAGGATAGTGCAGGGCACATCATAGGTGCCTTATAAAGCTGTGGTGCATACAGAATGAAGTGTGGTGGGCATTCTCTCCCCACTTTAATCTACCTTCCAATCCTCTAGCCTCAGTTGCTGCCATTCCACTTCATGTTTCTTTTCTTCATTGCTCCTAAATGTGCTGCTGTTTCTGAACTTGTTAGGCTATCCAATTACTTTATTCTTCTTTGGTGTGCATTCTACTCTCTCCATAATGCTCACCCTTTCTCTGAAACTCTGCTCATTCCCCTAAGACACAGCTCTTCTGTTACCTCCTGTGAGAAGACTTCCCCGCTTTCCTTTTCTTTTTTTTTTTTTAAGGCGAGGCAACCCTTGGTTGACCTCACAGATTGCAAGGACCTTGTCAGTTTATAATCCCTTAGTTTTTATGTCTACAGCACATGGTCTTCCTAGGTGGTCTCCCATCCAAGTACTAACCAGGCCCAACCCTGCTTAGCTTCCGAGATCAGACGGGGTCGGGCTCGTTCAGGGTGGCATGGCCGTAGACTCCGTTTCTTCTCTTGGTCCCCCCACCACTTTTTTGAACCTCCATCTGGCACTTACCATGTTGTATGGTGAGTTCTCTGTTTATTTGTCCATCTCTTTCACTGAGCTGACCCACTGTAGAGGAGAGACCCTCCCTGATCACAGGGTAGGGGTATGGGACTAGGGAAGACTGAGAGTTGGGAGTGGGGTGAGCAGTATAGTAGAGTTTGATTTTGGAGCTAGGCAAACCTGGTTTAAATCAGGGAGACTCTGCCACTTACCAGCTGTGAGACTTTGGGCAAGTTGCTTAACCAGTAGGATTCTTGATCTTGTCCCTTATAAAGTGAGGGTGACATCTTTTTTGCAGGAGTATTGAGCATTAGAGATAATGAGTTTACAGCATATAGCGTAGTGCCTGGCATATGAAAGATTCTCAGTAAATATTTGGGAAACTAATGTATAAGAAAAGATTTTGTTTTACTCAAGCTAGAATAAGCCTTTTGCTTTCTGCCAGGTAGTCAGGAGCATTTTTGAGGTGGGAGTAAAATTGAGAGAGTCTCTTTTCTTGTGATGAAGCAATAAAAAAGGTGAAATTGGGGCCATTGTCAGTGACTAGCCTGTGCAAAATAAGATTGTTGATGCTTCTCTGCATTCTTGTATTGTAATGACTTCTCTGACATATCATGACATGCACATAGGATTGGTAGTGATCTTGGTGGGTACAGGTGGGGGCGGGTAGATGGTGGATTTGTAATGTATTTAAGGCTGTGGATGACTAGATGGGGTGTTTGAGGATCCATGTCTTCTGGTGTTTTATGAACTGAAAGTGTTGGATGAAACTGGTGGAACACATCTAGGCATTGAGGAAGCCAGACACTTTGGCCCCAGTTTTCTTAGGGCTTTGATGATCTTCTTGTGCCACAGAACAGGGTTAACTCGGATACTCCCCAGAAATGGGGCTGGTAGCTGAGACTTACCGTCCTTTCTTTGCTTGTTTATTTTTAGTATAGTTAACGGGGGTAGTTCTTAGTTCACCAGTTCCCAACGGAAACCAAAGGAAGTTGTTTCCAGAAGTCTAGACCTCTTAATTGTATGATGCCAGGTGGTACTTCAGTGTGAATTTACAATCAAATGAGAAAGATATGTCTGAATTCTCAGGAGGGCAGCCTTCTGTCTGGACCTTAAACCCCTGCCCCAACCAGGTACCCTCTCCTCTGTGTCTTCAAAGTACTCACCTCACATCAATGCAGGTGGCCATTAACCTTTGTATCTCCTGCAAGGGGCAAGGTCTTCTATCTCTGAAGCTTCTTAGGGCCAGGGTCTTTTACTGAAATCTGAGTATCTAGGCCCTACATAGTAGTTGCTGAGCTCTCCTGGTTACTGTGTGACCCCACCCAGTCCTTCTTCATGGAGACTAACGCAGATAGGATCTATCTGGCAAAACCTTTTGAAAGCTTAAGAAGGAAGGTTCTGCATAGACAAAAAGTGATAGTATTAACAGTAGCATTACTAATTATTTTTCAGGGTTGAGTTAATGTTAAATAATTTTCCAGGTGCTTGGCATCAGCTCTCTCCCTTTTCAGCTTTATGTTCACAACATGCCCCTAAGCCAGCAGGATAGGGTTAAAGTTAAAAGAGGAGGTGAAACACAGGTATATTTTCTTGCTGAATTAGCATTTCTAAAAAGTCTTTGGCTGCTGGCATCCTCTTTATTATTCATTAAGCTTCTTTTATTGCTTCTAACCTGCTTGCTTTCCTGGTTGTATCACTAGTCTTATCTAGGTGTGTTCCAAGCTCACAGCCTGGACTTACTACAACCTTTTTAATGCCTAAACTGTCAAAAAGATGAAACCAATAGCTAGAGATGAGTGCGTGGAGTAGTTTTTCCCTGGGTGTTCCTCCTTCTTTGTGCACATTGTAGTGTGGCATGTCTTCACTGTATGGCAGGAGTGGTAAGCTGCATTGTATGTTAAGCAAATTTGAGAGGAGGTTGGGTGAGCCAGCTGGACTGGATTGGATTGTGTACTTTTAGGCTTCAGAGGGACTGGGTCTTCTGGACTGGCCATGAGTAGAAGAGTGGGACCGCTTTGTTAGTTGCTATCTCGAAAGTGCCAACTGTTTGCTCTCAGTGACATTTGGAATCCATAAAGAACATGGCAGAATTGTTGTGGCTTTTCTGTGGCTCCCTAGAGAAGACAGTTTTCCATGTGTGTACTGGAATTAGAATCAGAGGGATCTGTCCCAGTTCTGTCTGTGGTCTTGGGCAAGTCACTTGTCTTCTCTGTCACTTCAAAATGGGAGAACTCCACTTGTTCTATGGGCCTCACTAGGCTACGAGGATCAAAGGACGTGTAATGGAAGGGAAAGTGCTTCCAGAATGGTAAAGCACAGTGCAAATGGAGGGTTTTTGTCTGTTCGTCTAGGGCTTGTATGTTTTTATTACAAACATATATCCTTGTGTAAAATACTAATACAGAAAAATAAAAAGACCGCTGCTTAGTCTAAGCCCTTTTTCCAAAGACAGTGAACTGTCTAACAGTTTTAACAACTGCTAACCATTTATTATGTATCCTAATCATTTTTGTGTCCTTCTAGACAGTCCTCATCATGTATTACCTGTAAAATAAACAAAACTCAGTAATAACACAGACTGTGCTTCAGCTTGCCCTGTTCACTTAACAAGTTACTTAGGGTTGACTACTCCCTGTTGGAGCCTTTGAGGAGCCCAGTTGTAGCCTCCTTCCCAGCTTGGGGGGCTCCGCTGGGGCTGGCTTTGGGGGAGGGATGGAGAGGCTTTACTACAGGTTCCCACCACAGTGGCCTCGTTTATCTCTGAGGGATTGTTTATTATTCCAAGCTGAAATTGTCCAGCAGGAGTGCCCTTGAGTGGGAATCAGGATGGATATAAGTGTGATGTGGGCATCAGCTCTTCCATCTCACGTGTCTTTCTCCACTTCAGACCCAGCTGGTATTTTTTTATTATTTAAAAAAAAATTTTTATGGGTGGGGATTCTAAAGATAGCCTGTCCATGATGTTCATGCTTTCTTATCAGTCCAAGGAAGACGTCAGAGCCTACCTGAAGAGTTCTTTTTCTTTTGTAGATGGTTACCTCACCCTCAGGCCTTGACCTTTTGAGCTCCAGGGCTGTTGTCAGAGCAATATGGAGAACCCAGTGAGTAGGCAATTGGGAAGCCAATTAGAGGCTTTTCTGCCCGTATCAATCATTAACCTGGGCTTGGGACAAGAGCCAGGCCCATATTTTGTGGGGTCAGGGTAGTCACTCTTCTCCCCTTTCTACCCCGAGTCATTTAATCATCTGCAGGATTTTCCAGACAGAAGGGGGAATCCCTCTCTGTTTTTTCTCTCAGAACATGTTGCTCTTCTCCACTAAGCACAGCAGTGTTTGCTGATATATTTGATGTAGCTTTCCTATCCTGCTGTCCTAGGGGTCACTTCTTGTGGGGCTCCACTGCTGTGGTTGCATTTACCTTGAGCTCTGTAAGCCAGGATGTGTTACTTCTCTTAGGGTAGTTCTGGAGGCTTCAGGAAAGAATGTTTTCTGCTGTTCCCTGGGCTTGTTGTGATGGGAATGCCAGCCTTTCTGGGCATTGCTCATTCTGAGAGGGTGGACTAGTCTCTGTTGGAGTCTGGGGAGCCTGACTATAGCATAGCCTTTATCCTTGCTCTCTGGGTTCCTCTGAGGCCAGCTCCCTGGGAAGAGTCATCCCCTTGGTCCTTTCAGAAACTGAAAGATGCTAGTGTGCTACCCTTTCCCTTGACTGGCCCAACACTGAGCCGGGTCACACACTGCCCTATTGTACTGTGGTTTTGATTGCAGCTCTTGTTGCAGCCTCTGATCCCTGGGCCAGTTCTCAGTCCCTTTCCTCGGAGCCTGTGGGAGGTGGCGGGGTAGACTCTGCTGGCACAGGCATGGGATGGGTGGCAGCTGCAGTTGTGGGTGGCTTTGTTCTTAGAACCCAGCTTTCAGGACTCTGGTGTAGCCTGACAGCAGTGTTTAGGGGATAGGCAAGATGGGAGCTGCCCCCCTGGTGGCAGCAACCCTTCCACAACAGCTGACCTCTCTTTCTGTTGACCAACTAGAGAGCCTCGTTACCTGGGGTTAGTGAGCTGGACTCACTGGGTGGCAGGGGGAGTGCTCCACTTCTACCTGGCATGATCTCTGGATGGGAGAAAACCTCTGAGGATCTATCTAGTGGTAAGTCTGGGGGAGTTTTCCCTGTCAGGAGAATGCAGCGTGTACCTCGGGCACCTGCAGCTTGGCATTCCTTCTGTTCTCTCTTTGCAGCTCCGGAGTTGGGCTGCTCACAAACCAAGCTGTCTGTTTGTATGGAGTGCCTGGAGAGTGTCTGCCATGAGGGTGTCTGCCATGAGTCTGTTGCTAACCATGCTAACCAGGAAAGCTGACTGGTTGGGGAGAAGACACTAACCCTGTGAGTCTGACCTGGGCCAGCTAACCTGCCCTGAGAGTACCACCAGCAGTGCTTCTGTCCTCTCTTCCTGTCTCCATCCTGGCTGCCTCCTCCTCCTCGCTTGTTGCTTCATGCCATCTCCTCTGCTCTGTAGTCCTTACTACTGTGTTCCCTCCATCTTCCCAGTCTCCTTGCTGTGAATGGGGATGTGCCCCCTTCATAACCAGGAGAGGAGAGTTTCCTGTGCATGGCCACCTGCTCACCTGCCAGTCTGCTGCTGCGCTTGGCCTCCCCTCAGTCAGTACCACATCTCCCAGTTCTTTCTTAAAATAGATTTGGGCAGAGTTTCTGTTTAATCTGCTTTTAGCATCACAGAGTTTGAGAATATCCCTCAGCATGCTGTTTCTTTTTCATTCCTCAGAGACAGATGGGAATTTTCTTCTAGACTGAATAGTTTCCTCCTTTTTTCAAGAGGGGAAAATTGAATGGTGTCCCCATCATTGTCACCCCAGTATGATAATTTAGGATCAGCTAGCTGCAAGGTTCTCCTAGGGGTAAAGGAGGTTGAGGAAAACCTTGGCCTGGTCATGGGAAATTCCCTGGGCAGAAGAGCGAAGTTACTTAAACTGAAAACTGGAGCCCACCTAAGATTTAGCTCCTATTGGTGACTATTACTCAGGGAGGTGGAGTGAGTGGAGTTTGGCCCCCTACCGCCTTCCACGTCTGGAACTTCAGGTGAACTTTAGCCGAGAAGGGCTTGGTAGGGTGCCTTAGCTCAAGGGGGCAGGACCTGGCTTTGGACTCCATAGTGAGTCTAGAAGAGGCCCTGACCTCAGATTGGGAAACTGGTGAACAGCCCGCCATGGAGATGCTCCCACCAAACTCCCTTTTCCCTCCAGGCTTAGAAAGGAGAAGGGGGCTCTGGCGATAACAGGAAGGCTGATTACTTGGAGCTCCCTGGTGTTCTTCACAGGTAACTCTAGACAGACGTTCTGTGTCTCTAGCCTCCGGAGGCAGTGCAGTATGGGGTAAGCTGGATAGGGAAACTTGAAACCTACAGGCCTTCAAAGTAGGTTCTGTATCCTTGGGCTAGGAGGGAAAAGGCAGGGGGATGCTTACAAGCATGGGGTGGGAGCGTGTAAATGTGTGAGCCAGTAGGTGCTGCTCAGATGTTTAGGGACCCTGAATAGGGAGTTAGCAAGCTGGAGGGTTTGTGGCTTAACTCTAATCAGGAAAGCTAAAGGAGTCTCGAGTGGAGGCTAGTTCAGGACCACCCCTCACTTTGCCCTTCCTTAGAAGAGGGCATGGGGACTAATGTCAAGTGCTGGTTACGATTATGAGGATATTTTCGCCCTTAATTTATGTTGGGGGAGGTTTGGTTTTCTTGGATCATCATCAGTAGGCTTCAGCCCCTTTGTTCTTGTCAGATATTTGCTTGGATGAGGTTAGGTGATAGACTTGAGGTGTTTGCTCAGGTGGGGAACCAGATAAGTACTCAAGGTCACCAGCACTAGTTCTGAGTCCTCAGGATTACTTTGTGGAAGAATAATATCCACCTCTTTTGGCTTTTAAAACCTGTTAGTCTGTTTCACTTAGAGTAGGCAAAAGGCCAGGTCAGGGCCACAGGAAGCTTGTCCCAAGAGGGTGAGGTTGTACTTGCCCAGAGGGGTGGCAGGCATGCTGTCGGAGGGGCAACAGGACTGGTCTGGGCACAGACTGGCATCTTCCAGCCTAGTCATCAGCCCAGAGCAGGCCCCACCCCGTGAGCTGCTGGCTGCTTGCCTGCCACGCGCCCAGGATTGCTAAGGGCTTTGCTCACATATCTCAGGAACAGCTGCATGCTGGAAACAGGGCTGGTGGCAAGTAGGAGGGGCGCATGGGGGTCGGTGTGGGGAAGGCCGAACCCCACCAGCTCTGGAAGGATTGGCTCACTGTGCTGGAGGACTGTTCTGCTGTTCACTGAGAGGGGCTATATTAATGGTGGTGGGGGCCTTCCTGGGCAATCCCCAGGGCCCCTGCCTGGTTACCTAGTTAGAGGGCTGGCTCTTGCAGGGTTGTGGTTTCTGTTTCTTGGACCTCGGAGGCAGAGCCTGGATTTCAGAGGCTTGAGAAGCAGCTGGACTTGTATGGCAGGAATGTAACTTGCCTCCAAAGGCGCAGCTTCCTCCAGGCTTACAGAGTTCAGACACTGTACATGCAGGGCTCATAGCTAAGGACAGTTCCTGCAGGGGAGACACTAGTCTCCATGTGATCAGACATCCATGTTTTAGCAGTTGATGAGGGGATTTAGGAATGGCCTGTATTTATTTTTATTATTTATATCCTGCTGGGTTATAAAGGAATTAAGGCAGCCTACAACACAGCTGGAGTATTCTGAAGAAGGACTGGTTTTCCTTTCCTTTTAAAAGCAGTAATGATTGCTGCTTGATTCTTTTGACTTTTTTGGGGGGTGAATTACGAAGAGCTTTAATGATTTTGGTGGTGGTGTGTGGTCCCTTCATGATTGAGAAGATTGGGTTTATTGTCCCCTCAGGGTCCCCCACTTGGTTGATTCAGTGACAGCTGATTCAGTGAGCAGAAAGACATACTAGGGTCGGAAATGGTCTGAGCCCAGATGAACTGTTGGGGCCATAATTTCTTGAAGAGAACATGGGTGACATGTGAAGCGAAAGAGGCAGTTGGGTTTTTCTAGGGCAAGGCAACTGAACTGGGTGGTGGAACAGTGGAGTGAGGTCATAGTGCAGAACTTGGGAGCTGGAAGAGACGTCCAGTCTGGGAAGGCAGAAGTTTGAAAATCCAAAGAGCCACACCCATTTTGGATTCAGTCCAGTCTCCCTCTGCTGGGCCTGTGTTGAAGTGGCCTCTGAGCCTTCAGAGGATTCTTGGACCTATCCCTCTCCTGCATCTTTGACTTTGTCTTGTGCCTTGGGCAGACCTGCAGAAAAGATGGCATAAGGAAGTGAGAGGGCATCCTTAGCTCTTGGGCTTGAACCTTTTTGCTGTTGCCGCCTGTGGGTGTTTTCTGGGAGCAAGAGTAGGGAGAGAAGTTTAGAGAGAGTCAGGATTTTGAGGAGGTTTCTCCTTATCCCACTCTATCTCCAGCAGCGGTGATCCCTGCCACAATGGAAGTCCTGGTCACGTATACATACTCCATATTCACAAAAGGGAGCAGACATGAGTCCTATCTTCTGGTTAAAGAGTGATACTTGGCAAATTTTGAGTCTTTTGATTAAAGGATACTGTTCAGCCTACTTCTGGCACACATTTCTCCATATATCTGTTTCTGTCTATACTCCGTTCAGCTGTTCAGTGGGTTCACAGTGCAGGTTCACTGTGTGTGTGAGTCCCATTTATAATGAAAGCAGACTTTGTTCTCTGGAGGCAGTGAATCATGCCCAGTGGGCTGTAATCAGGGAGAAGGTATTTAATACAGGGCAGGCGGCAACAGGCGGCCTGCAATGACTGGCAAATTACAACATGGCAGTTTGGAAGCTATCACCTCCCTCTCCACCTCAGCAGATACCGGGTTGAGTCTCTCTTCCAAAATGATTTTGAGTAAGTGAAGAATGAATACTGCGCAGAAGAGGAAGGAGGAGGCGGAGTTGGTGGTGGGGCAGTGACGGGTGAGGAGAGCTGCTTTTTCTTCCCATCCACCTCCCCTGAGATGGAGAGGACTTACTGCTGCTCTGGGTGTCTCTCTCAACAGTGCCTGCAGGGCCAGCCTGAGAAGCCTCAGACCAGACTGGGTCAGCCAGAGGTTTTATCCTAGTCCTCAGCCTTTCCCCATAGCACAGCTGTTCTTGTAGTACAAACCCAGCATGTGATCTGGTAGCTCCACATCCTTGATCAGCAGCCCCCAATACCTTGAAGCTCAGATAGTTTGGGAGTGTGGTTCTTCCCTGTTAATTTCTAGACCTTCCAGAAGATCATCTTCTTGGAAGTGCCCTGGAACTGGCTTGGCATCAAGAGGCCCCAGAGACTGTTTGCTTGCTCATCAAGGCCCATAGCCCATTTCGAGCTGTCCAGCTGTTTTCCCTGGATGCTTCCTTTTCTCGACACAGGATTAGGTAACCTCCTGGGGCTGAAACACTCCAAGTCCACTTGGGCACCTCTGGGTGAAGGAGATGTGGCTAGTAGAGGCTGCACCTGGTAGCTGGGCTTCTTGGAGAGACTGCTCTGCTGCCTGTCATCTTTTCCCAGCTTGTGGGCCTGGTGTCCAGCTGCTGCTTGTTTTGTTCTCCACTGTACCTGGCATTATTTTCACCTTTGGGTCTGTCTTTCCCTGTAGCGCTTCCCGTCAGGAATAGCGGCCCGTCAGGCCCATTGTGTTCCTCTTCAGTGCTGGAATTGTGGGCCCCTGTGGGCCTTATCTGTGGCACTTAGCAGATCTCAGAAGCTTGAGTGAGGGCCCTGACATGCACTGGTATTTACGGACACGGGCAGGGAGTGGCACAGACTCTCCCTTGTGGACTTGCCTTGGGGACACTGCAGACTCCCTGGAAGACTGTTTCCCTAGTAGGCATTGCCTTCTGCTAACCCAGTTGGGAATGGTTCCCTGCCCTGTGACTGACATGTGTGAAAAGACTAGGTTCTGGCTGGGAGAGAGAACCTACCCATCCCCCTACCATTCATCCCAGAGAGTCTGTGTCTGCATTTCTCCCCATTTCACTGCCAGCCACATCCACACTGTCTGCCCCTTCAACAAGCCAGACTATGTGGCTGTAGAAGTCCTGGGAATATGTACTATGGAGCCGGTGAGTTGGGAATTGAGGTCAGGATGAGACAGGATGAGCTGAAGAATGTGTGGCAACTAGATATATGGCTGTGGGCATGGAGTGAGGCTGCTCTCCTTACGGGTAGAATTACCAGATACCTGGGCGTGTCAGTGTCTTCCCTGTTCACACACCACCCATACACGTGTCCTGGTGCCTAGAGGACAGTGCGGGCATCAGCAGGAAATGGATAAGGAAGAAAAGAAGCAGCTGAGAATAGAGGGGACTACAAAGGGGCCTGCAGGAAGAATGGGGCTACTCAGCTGACGGGATCAGATAGGGAAGGGAGCTGGGGCCTGGCTTCTGAGGCCCCACTCAGGAACCTTCCCTGAGTTTTGTAAAATCTCGGCTACCTGTAATGCCTACTCCTGTGTCTCTGACTCTACCCTCTTTTCCAACTCATATACAACTTCCTACTCATATCCTCTGAGTATCAGCCTAGGTACCCAGGCTGGCTTGGAACTTTCTGTGCCTCTCCCCCAGGCTATAGGAGCTCTCACCTTAGGGCCCTCTGGAGGGGTAGCCCTGGGGAACCCGTGGGGGTGACTTGTTTGCTCCCCACACCCCAGGAATGTACTGTCCTTTCAGGCCCGCCCGGATTCCTGCGCAGGGAGTCAGCCCGACATAGCATGCTGCTTGTGCCCTGTGGGGACACGTTCTACCTCACCGTCAGAGGGGTGGAGGTTGGTGGCTCGTGCCTGCTGTCACGCTCCAGCTCCCCCAGAACCCCAAGCCAGAGACCAGGCTGCCCAGACAGAGCAGGGAGGCCACTCCTGCTTCCCCACCCTCCCTACCCGCTCACCATTCTTCTTGCCTCAGGCCCTGTTGGAATGTGACAGGAGTCATGGCCAGGGCATGTCCCAACAGCAGGAACACACGCTTTAGCCCGCAAGGCTTCCCTCAGCCCCCAGTTCTGTTTGGGTAGATGGCAGCAGGAAGATTGTTTATGCCCAGAAGGCCACCTAAGGTTACTGCCTCCATTGGTCCCTGTGGTGGCTGCTGCCCCCATGCTGCAGCCCAGCTTATTACAGGTGGGGGCAGAGTTTGGAACCCCAGGAACCTTGAGGGGACTGCACGGGTCACTCAGTCCAGCCACCTCATGCAGATGAGAAACAGGCTTATCTAGTAAGAAAGGACCACATGGTGGATCAAAAGCATCACTGAGCTGGGAACTCAGGTGTTTCCAGACTTGGGTTTTCTACACCAGGGTTTCTCAACCTTCATACTGTCAGCACTGTGTGCTGATAATTCTTTGTCGTGTCGGCTGTCCTGTGCATTATAGGACATTTAGCAGCAGCCCTGGCCTCTACCCACTAGATGCTAATAGCACCCACTTCCATTGTGATAACCAGAAATGTCTTCAGACATTTGCCAGATAAAGAAGGGGGAGGAGGGACCAAAATCACTCTATTTGAGAACTATCATTGCTCTAAACTGCCTTTTCAGATTTTCTCTCCTTGACCTACCCCTCCTCATCACAAAGTCTGTTTACCACCATTGTACACAGAGGTAGTCTTTGGGATCCTTCTGGAAACGTTGCTAGGAGCTTTTTCCCCAGCATATTCTTAACGTCTCTACTAGGTTTTTTCCTGCTGTTCTCTTCTGCAGCCCATGTTGTCCAAATCGCTTAGTTGTTTCCAGACTCTGAAAGGCCTGGGAGATGCACAGGACAGTTGTGGGTCAGGAGAGGGACAGGATAGGACCCAGACCTATTTCAGAATTGGGTTGTGAGTAAGCTGAGAGCATGAACACGTACAGATACATGTGACAGTGCTTTCATGGAGAAAGGTAGGAATCCAGTGTTTCCAGTCCTTTCCCACTTCTACCTCTTTTCCCTCAGACCTCCTGTTCCATGGCTTTTCTGCCTGATTCTTCCTGAGGGGGGAGGGGGAGCTTCCAGGTCCCAGACTGGGCAGGCTGGCCTTTGGCACTGACAGAGAGGCGGCTGACACCTGGTCTCCACTTTCTTCTCTTCTCCGGTTTCAGGATCTGTTGGCTAGAGGAAGTGGAGGGGCCGTGGGATGTGGAGAGCTGAGGGCTAATTCCCGGACAGCGGAACAGAGTGAGCTGCCGACAAACAGACGGTATGTCCCTGTGAGGCCTGTGCCCCCTACATGGCTCTTTTCTGGGGAGGCTGATAGGTGAGGGGGCAGGCAGGTAGCCCTCTCGGTCGGGGGCTGGTGAAGAGTGGTAGAGGGACTTGGCCTTCAGGGCTCTATTGATCTTGGAGACCTCCCCACTGAGGATCCTGGGTTGGGTGAACATCCTCAAACCTTTTTTTTCTGTTTAGAGTTTTTTTAAGCTAATATTTATTGGACATTTCCTAAGTGCCAGGTATTGTTCTTAGTGCTTTACATAATCTTTATGACATCCTATGAAATTGATGCTATTCTCACCCCAACTTAGACTTGAGGAAGCTGGTGCATAGAGAGCAGTTTTCCCTCTGAGGCCTTCTTCTGAACCCAAAGGAGAGTGGTGGGCTGCCCTTCAGACTCTCTGCCCACTCCCCAGGCACAGTCCACTCTTCCTGGTGCCTAGGCTCTGCCTTTCACACCTCTCTGTTCCCATTGGACCCATGCCCCCCTCCAGCACTCTCCTGATTCCATGGGCACCGACACACCAGAGTCCAGCCCTTCTAGTGACACCGGCAATGCCTCTCTTCCTGCCTGGCGGCTCCTACATGTGTCCTCTTTTACCATCCTTTTTCCCTCAGTCCAGAGGCCTCTTTCCTTCATTTCTGAGCTGCCTCCTTCCTTGCTTCCCCTCAGCAGGTCAAGGAGCCCTCACCTCCCAGAATGACCAGTGCAGCCCCTGCTAAGAAACCCTACCGTAAGGCACCACCTGAGCATCGGGAGTTGCGGCCGGAAGTTTCTGGATCCCGGCTCGAGCAGGAGGTCAGCAAGACCAGTACCTTCACCCTGACTGGCAGAGGCGGGCCCCTGAGGCTGGGTGACTAGCCAACTTCTCCCACCTGAGGGGTCTTCTCACCCCGAGTTGGGGTGAGAGTTGGCATTGCTAATAGTGTCTGGGGTCTCCTAGCTCCAGTATTGCTAGTGGGAGCAATGTAGGCAGCTGTGAGCACATGTCCATATGTCACAGAGCCCCAGAATCTTCATAATTCAGCAGAAAGGATCCCACGCATGCAGTTTTGTCCTTCCTTCAAGAGGCAGCCCACCAGATAGGGGTCCTAACCTGCTGGAGGTTGGGACTCTGGTCCTCCACTAGTGGAGGAGAGCCATTCAACCTGTATCCCCTATAGCCCAGCTACTTCCATCAGACTAGCTGTTCCTCAATCCCCAGAAGTCTAGCTCTTCCTCCAGCTTTGCTTTGTTTGGCTAACATTTGTGAAATACATTCTTACTGCTAGGAAGCATGCGTGAGGTTTTTAGGAGGCCTTCAGTCAATTGCAAATCATTCTCCAAATTGGTTATCCTCCCTCATTAAGCTTACTAATGGGAAGAAACAAGTATTGTGGTAAATTATTGTCCTTGCTACCGTATTTCCACTGTGGTTCAGAGCTTGAGAGATAGTTAGCACATGCTGCTCATCAGGAATACTGTGGCCACTTTGGTCAGATTCAGGGCAGAAATGCTGTGACTTATCCCATTTCAGTTCAGGGAATATTAAATTAAAAGACCAGGTGTTGTGCTAGGTACCAGCCAAAGGACCTTGCCCTGGTTTCTTAGATGAGGACACTAAGGCTCAGCAAGGTCAACATAACCAGCGTGTGGTAGAAAGGGATCAAATCCCGGTGTCAGTGGCTTCAAAGTCCGTGGTGTGGCCACCCACCTCATTTTCCTGCCCCTGACTGGCATTTGAAGCAGTCAGCTCCATTGGGAATGGGCTCTTTGACATTCTCCTCTTGCCATAGCATGTGCCTGCTCTGCTTTGTGTCTGGCTGAGTTCTGACTCTTGGACCATGGCCATCGTAGGGGGTTTGGGAGAGTGGGGCAAGAGGGTAAAAGCAAGACAAGACACTTCAGTCCTCTCAGGATTAGCCCAGAGGCTCTCCTTCACCCATATACTTGTTCCTCCCGAGCCCCTATAAGGGCCTGAGTCTGCCTGATTGTCAGAACTTGGAACCCTACTATGTAGCTCAGCCTGATTTCTTCACTTCTCTGGAAGGTCTCTGCCATGTCTGCAGGGGTCACTAGGATCCCTCTGAACAGCTGATAGCCTCTTAATCCCTGGAAGAGGTAGCATATGTACTAGAACTTACTTGCAATTGGCTCTAGGCTTAAGAGAGGGATTGGAGCTGGTGTGCATAAGGGTGAGGGTTGGAAGGGGTTCTTGGATCTTCTAGTTGGCCTGGGATGGAGTAATCTAGGCTTATCTGGGCATTATTGGCTTGATACCATCTTTACAGGGCTCTTCAGCCCATTCCGGCTGTGAGAGTCTTTGGGTTTCAGACACAGCCCTTTCCAGGGCTCTTTGGAGGGTGGGCCAAGCAGGAGGCCAGTGGTCCAGAGCTGAGCCTCAAGCTTCTGTTCTTTTGTGCCCAGGGGCCCCTGACTGACGCAGAGAGGATGAAGTGAGTATCTGCTGCCCGAGAGCCTGCCCTGTCTCAACTCTGTCCCTCTTAGCTCCAGGCAAGGCTATTGGTACAGTTGGGCTTTTCTTTGGATGAAGTAGAAATAAAGGTTGGGTTGAGTGTTTTAAGGACTCTGGGAGGAGGCTCGATATTGTGAATATTCCTTCTGGAATAAGAGCTTTTGTTCCATGGCCTCCAAGAGAACCTGGAACCAAGGAGTGGATGGCTCTGAGGGCCTGCTCTTGCCAGCGAGTCTTTCTCTGGCTCCTGGCTCTCCTGTGCCATCTGCCTCCCTGTAGCCCTTTCTGTTGGCCATGTGAGGCCTCTGGAGAGGAGGGCAGTGCTGGGCTGGATTTCCAAGAGATTAATAATGGAGTAGCCTGATTGTGCAGTGGGGAAACTGGAGCTGAGGGGCTTGGTGGCCGGCTGGCTTGGGCTGTAACCAGAGATAGACTGGGAATTGTACCCCCACCCAATTCTGTCTTCTCATTCTTCTCTAATGAGGGTGGGGGTTGGACTGCCCTCTACCATCCTCTCTGCCTCCCCGCACTCTCCAAGCCAGGCTATGTTCTCAGGGCCCTCAGGCCTATGGAGTATGCTGCCCCAGACTCAGGCTGAGTCTCAAGGAGTCCCCTGCCCCGAGTTGCCTGTTCTCATGTCATCCCTACTCTTTCTTTCCTGAGCCCGGCCCTGAGCCCAGGGCTGGCTCTTCTATCCCTGATACCCCTCCGCCCTTGACCCCTCACTCTGCCAGGCTGTTGCAGCAGGAGAATGAGGAGCTTCGCAGACGTCTGGCCTCAGCCACCAGGCGCACCGAGGCCCTTGAGCGTGAGCTGGAAATCGGGCAGGATTGTCTGGAGCTGGAGCTGGGCCAGAGCCGTGAGGAGCTGGACAAGTTTAAGGACAAGTTCCGTAGGTATGGGAATGAGGGGCCAGGGTACACATGCACATATCTCCTTGTTCATAGGTGGTTAGCTGGAAGAGGCTTCAGAGATCATCTAATTCTGATGAGAAAACTGAAATTCTGGGAGAATGATTTGCTCAAGATTCTATACCAAAGATTCTGATCAGGATCTGAAGAACAGGGTCTTGACTCAGGGTCTGCTGTGTATTCTCTACAGGCTGCAGAACAGCTACACAGCTTCCCAGAGGACCAACCAGGAGCTGGAGGACAAGCTGCACACGCTGGTAATCTGTCCAGGAGGGCAGTTTGGCAGGCACTGTGCTCACGGCATAGCAGGGGGCTAGGACTTGCTAAGGGAATGCTGTTCTGCCTTGGGGCTTGGGGAGGAGGGAGGAGGCAGTGGTGGGGAGGGGACCGCAGTGTGCTATGCAAGTCAGGACTGTCTTAATGCTCACACTGTTTCTCTTCTCTCCTCGTCTTCCCCTCATGCTGCCACCGTTGCTGCCGCACTCTCCTCTCAGGCCTCTCTTAGCCACAGCTGGATTTTTGCAGTTGCGTCTGAGTTTGTGTTTTCTCCCTTGCCCTGGCCGCCTCCTCAGCTGAGATCTTGGGTTGCTGGGGCCCTGGTCATTTCCCTCTGCCCACTCCCTTCCTCTTCCTCATATGAGGCCTGTTCAGTGGTCCGTACCTCCTTCCTGGGGGACAGCTGGGAAGGCTGCACTTGGCTCAGGCAGAGGTACTGATTGATGTCACCACTGAACACTCACAGCCTCTATTCTGCAGTGGCAGCAAGCCCAAGCCATTGGTGGGGGAGGAGGAGCCGTATATCCAGCCCATGAGCTAAAGAGCAGAAGGCTGCTTTTGAGCCTGCAGCTCCCTCCCTGCTCAACTAGATAATCTCACAGACTCACCCAGCTGCCACCCAGCCCACTCTTCCATCTTTCTAGCCTGATCCTGGAAATAATTACATACATAGACTTCAGTGCCTGGGTTTGCACAGTTATTACCTCTCAGATACCAGCTGCCTTGCCTGGTGCATAGAGCCCCTCTACTTCCCTCAAGGCATGGGCAGCTCTCATAGCGCCTCTGTCCTGGGCCCAAGTGGCAACAGGTCATGCTCAGAAAACCTCCACCCTACAGTCAGCCTGGAGAACAGGAGAGGTGTCTGGTCTTCTGTCTGTCCATTGTCTGTTTCTATTCCGTCCGCCTTGGCTGCCCTAGCACCTGTGGCTTCCTGTATTTCTGGGCTGGGAGGAGGGGCAAGGGAGGAAGGGCTGGCTGGGGTGTAGGCTGTGTTCACCAAAAGTCTTGTGCCTCAGATTAAGAAGGCTGAGATAGATAGGAAGACACTGGATTGGGAAATTGTGGAGCTGACCAACAAACTGCTGGATGCCAAGAACACCATCAACAAGCTGGAGGAGCTCAATGTATGTGAACCTAGGGGGCCTTCCTCGCTGGTGGCTGTTTTCGTCCTGGCTCAGCCCTGCTCCCTTGAGCAGCCTGGGCTCTGAACCACATCTGTATCTGCAGGAGCGGTACCGGCTGGACTGCAATCTAGCTGTGCAGCTGCTCAAATGCAACAAATCCCACTTCCGTAATCATAAGTTCGCTGATGTGAGTACAGCACCCTCCTTGGCAATGCCAGTCTAGCTTTTTTAGGACTCCTGTAACTCTAGTTTCTACATCTCTTTCCATCCTCCTGCCTTTAACTACCTCTTTCTGCTTTGCCTTCCCCTCACCTGCATGTCTCCTCTCAAGCCAGTCAGCTCAGCCACTGGTTGGTGTCCTGTGTGCTGTCAGGGGCCCATCACTAGGGCTGGGGGCTGGCTCTGTTAGTATTTTTGGAACAGCGACAAGGAGAGAGGAACTCAATTTTAGGATCCTATGCAAAAATGAATGGGCGGCCAGAGCTATCAGCCATAATACTAATCCCTTAATTCCAAGGGGCAAACTCTATAGACGCCAGAGCCTCAGGCCCAATCCAAGGTTGATAGGGCCTACAAAGGAGAGGAGTTATTCCCAAGGCTGCCAGTCAGTCCAGATTCTCAAACTTATATCTGATTGGGCAGAAGCTACTGCTAAGATGGGAGAGATCAAGTTTGAGAGCACATCGGCCTTAGCATCAGTTCTAGGTTCAGATCCTGGTTGTGTTATTCAAAAGCTTCAGGTTATTTTATCCCTACTTAGCCTCAATTTATCTGTGAAATGAGGATAGACTTTGGCGTGCTATAAAAGCACAGGAGATAACAAAGTGCTGAGCACACAGTAGTACTTGTATGTGTAGCCATGATTTTTGCCATGGGTCAAGCTATCTTAGGTTGAGATCATTCATGTCTTTCTTCCCTTCTCCTGCTTCTTTACCCCAGCTGCCCTGTGAGTTACAGGACATGGTTCGGAAACATCTGCACAGTGATCAAGAGGCTGCCAGCCCAAGCCCTGCCCCCAGCCTGGCACCAGGGGCTGTGGTACCCACCTCTATCATTGCTCGAGTGTTGGAGAAGCCAGAGTCTCTCCTGCTCAATTCAGCCCAGTCAGGCAGTCCTGGGCGCCCTTTGGCTGAGGATGTCTTTGTGCATGTAGACATGAGTGGGAGTGCCCTAGGTGACCCAGCTAGTCCCCCAGTCCCTGGAAGTCCAACCTCCCAACCCAATGGGGAGTGCCACTCTCTGAGCACTGCTGGGGGCTCCCCAGAGGAGGAGCTGCCCCTGCCAGCCTTTGAAAAGCTGAGCCCCTACCCGACCCCATCTCCACCACACCCACTATATCCTGGCCGCAAGGTAATAGAGTTCTCTGAGGATAAGGTTCGAATCCCCCGAAACAGCCCCCTGCCCAACTGCACTTATGCTACCCGCCAGGCCATTTCCCTGAGCCTGGTAGAGGAGGGGAGTGAGCGGGCCCACTCCAGCCCAGTGCCCAGCAGCCCTGCCTCAGCCCAGGCCTCACCTCACCACCAGCCCACTCCAGCCCCCCCATCACTCAGTGCCCCAACCAGCTCTGCCAGCTCTGAGGAGGACCTGCTGGCCAGCTGGCAGCGGGCATTTGTGGACCGTACTCCACCACCGGCCACTGTGGCCCAGCGCACAGCCTTTGGACGTGATGCACTCCTCGAGCTGCAGCATCATTTTGCTCTTAGTCCTACTGACAGAGATGAGGAGGTTCTGGCACCTTCTTCCCCACCTGAGAGAGGGCTTTTGCTGCCAACAGAACCTGACTCTGGCCCTCCCAGGGAGGAGGAAGAGGAAGAGCTGAACCTGCCCATCAGCCCTGAGGAAGAACAACAGAGCCTGCTGCCCAGTGATAGTGGCACAGAGAAAGGGCCTGGCACTTCCCACATGGAGGGCAGGGCCTGGGCACTCCCCAGCTCCAGTCGTCCCCAGCGCAGCCCTAAGAGGATGGGGGTGCACCACCTGCACCGCAAGGACAGCCTGACCCAGGCCCAGGAGCAGGGCAACCTGCTCAACTAGGGTTCCTGCTTGCCTTCCTGTCACTGCTGCACTGGGACTGCATGGAGGCCCCTACCCTTGCAGCTCAGGGTCCCCTACCCAGCCTACGCCCTTGAACTTTCCTCCCTCCAGGCCTGCACAGCTCTATTCCCTGTGCTGGTAGGGCCAGGCAGTGGGACGTACCAGGCTTTTCAGCTGCATTGACTGTGACTGGCACCAGTTTGCCTCATGGATTTTTCCCTTTTCTTTTTGGAATATTTATTCTCCAAAGGTAACATACAGCCGAGGCTTAAGACCTTTCTTCAGATCAGCCCAGACCAAATTGGGCTCTTCTGGGGAGCTGAGGGGTATATTACATCAGTGTTCATCCTCCAACCACCTTTCATATCCATGATTTTTTTTTTTTTTTGGCGGGAGGAGGGGAGGTGGTCATTGGGATTATTAACCTTTAATTTCTATTTTCTGTTAACCTCTGTATTTTCCGCCTGTTTCTCTCTCCTCCTAAATCCTTTGCACAAGCTGTTGCCTTCAGGGGGCCTGGCACAGTGGGCCCTCAGGGATGAGGGAGAGGGTTGACTCAGGGCTCTCTTCAGCTGTTTCCTTCCTCCCTCTGGAAGGGAGTAGAGGGTGGGACTCAGGGGCCTCAAGTTGGGCTCTAGGTGAGGCCTAACTCCCTCCCAACCCTGGCTCTAGACTGTTACTCCCAGCTTTGGGAAATTTTCACATCAATGGCTATTTTAAAATTAAATAAAACTATTTTACTGGTATAGCCTAACTTATCTATTAATGATCTGCTGCTGCTCTCCCCATTCTTGAGTATTCCCAGTTCTTGTAATGTCCTACTCTTTGCTAGTGACTCTCTTGCCCTACTCTGCCTAGGGTTTCCCTGGGCACAGAGCATCAGGCAGTGGAAGAGGATACGTCTCAAGTAACCTTGACGGCCCTTGAGTCTCTCCTTGAGGTAGAGTCCAGACCAGCCCAGCTCTGGAGGCAGGCTCTTTACCTTAGTTATATCCTTATGGAGCCTCTGTAAGGTGTCACCTTAGGAACTCCAGGTCTGAGAAGTCCAAGGCCTGCAAGCCAGACCTGTTTGAGACATTTGGGGCCAGAAGATGCTTGGGTGTGGGATGGCACTGCCCCCTAATGGTGCCTAATGGTAGTCCCAGTTTCTCCCCTACTGCCAGCCCCAGTGACCACAGACACACGCCAGGTTGTAGAGTTCATAAAATCTCTTCCGAGCCAGCGGGCTGCAGCCAGAGCTGCCAACGAGTCCAGAACTATTCCTTGGGTTCAAATGCCCCCAAGGCTATTGTTCATTACATCTACCAGAGCCTCCCACCACACTACCAGGAGCTGCCAGAGCCCCATGCAACCCTCTCCCTCCCAAGCCCCAGGGCCTGATCCTGATATCTGGAGCAAGGTGCTGGGGACATAGACAAGTGTAATGATGTACAGAAGCCAAAGTGGAGAGTCACATCTCGGTCTCAGCCAACAGACTGTCCCCTAGTCCCGACGTCATTAGCACCATCTGAGAGCTGGGATCTGTGGAAAGGCAGAGGGGCGTTCAGACCACCATTCGTTCTTCCACTGGGGACCACAAATAGAGAAGTGGACTAGGTTTTCCCATAACCACTCTCTCAGCTCCCAAGCCTCTTCAGAACTAGCTCCAATTAACCCACAGGTCTCTTACCACTGGGGCACATCCAGGAGTTGCTGCCCCTCTGGTGGGCAGCAGGCTCCCGTCCCTTCTCTCGTTCCTGGGTGTCACCAGCCCCTCCTGCCACCTCTTCTTCCTCCTCTCCCTCAGAAAGGAGGTCACAGATCTGCTGCTGCAGCTCTGGACTAATGCTGTTCTCAGCCAACACCAGGCTCCGCAAAGCTGTGGGGTAATTTTCTACCATGTCCAGCAGGGTCTAGGGTAGAGAAGAATATGGAAAAGGATAAACACATTTAAGGTGGCTACGAATCCAACCTGCCACCCCTTTGGTATGTATGTACACAGACACTCTGGCTAACTTCTATCCCAACCCTTGGCCTTCCCCAAACATGAATATGTCTTACCTGAGCTGACTGGTTGGTGAGTCCTGTGCCCTCCAAGTCTAGGACTTCTAAGGTACGGCTGGAGGCCACAGCTACAGCCAACATTCCTGCCACATGGTCACCTGAGGAGAGAGCGTTCACACACACACACCTGAGTTTATGCACAGGCCTGCTAACCCTTCCTCCCCTACAGCCTCCCTATTGCCTTAACAATCTTAGATCCCACCCCCAGGCCAGGAAATACAATTGGTAAGTGGCCAGGAGGAGAGCACTGTGATTGGTGAGTGAATGCATGAAGCAAGCCAAGTCCTGGGTGGTGATGGATGCTTTGATCTACCTGTTGGTCATCTGGTCTTACAAACAGGTGGCTCCTCTACTACCTCCCAGACCCCTCCCCTCCATGTTTCCTTTCCCCAGTGTGGGGGTTACCATGCCAACTGATGGTCCCAAGTTCTTGGATGGGGATGGAGTGGTGAGAATCTAAAGGGGTTTTCTTCAGCCTCACCGAGGGGATTGTAGTCCAGATTGAGGACGCGGACCTGGGAGCTGTGGGCCACAGCAATGGCAAGGCGGCTCCAGCCCTTAGGGGTGATGCCAGGGTTGGCACTCAGCGTTAGCTCCTTCAAGCCTGGGCAACATTGTAAGGAGAAGCCAGGATGAAGAAGGTCAGGTCCTCCTTAAGCCCCTACCCTGCCCTAGGTCTTTGGAGTGTCCCTAGTGGCTGGGAGCCACTAACCGCCCCCCCCCCAAACTCCAGAGAGACCCATGCATTCACTGCCCACTGGAACCTAGATTCCAGACTCTCCACCCTGCTCAGCCCCTAATCCTTCCTGAGAGGATTTAGGAAAAACATTCTCTCCCATATTGTCAGAGCCCTCAGCTCTGGGCCACACCCCTGCCCTCTGCACTTAGCTTTTCATCAAGGCTACACCAGCCCCATGCCCTCGGCAGGGCCCTGCTCACCAGACTTGGCCCCGTCTGGCGGGAGGAGGCCACAGATGAGGTTGATGGCTTCATCACCCAGCATGCAGTCCCCCAGGTCCAGAGCCACAAGGGCAGGGTGGAGGGCCAAGGCTGGGTTCAGCAAGGCCAGCCCTGCATCTGTCAGGGGACTCCCATGTAGGCTGGGGGCGGGGTGAGACCAGAGAGCAGAGGTTATCTCAATCATCGACTCTATCTGGAGGGGGAAGGGGTTACTGCAATCATCAACTCAACCTTCCCTTAGGTAAGCTCTAGAGGTGAGGAGGGCACTCAGTCACAGCACTGGGGAGAAGCCTTGGGAAGGGAGAAAGAAAATTCTAGATCCTAAGGAATACAGATAGCAGTAGAATTCGGTTTCTTTTCTGGGATAGAGACTGGGACCCAGGACAGAGCACAGAAAAGAGGGTGGGTAGTGGATTAGGACTCCTCAGTAGGTAGAATGTAGGGGCAGGGGGAATCTAGTTCCCAGGGAAGTGTTCCTTCCTGGGAACTGAAGATTGCCCCCAGAAGTCCATGAGGGTGATTAGGAGGGAGGTACACGTGCCCCGCCAGGAAGATGTGGGTATCCCGTCTCCTTTGGGGTGGGGCTGCGTGTGCAAAGTCTGGAGAGAAGGGATGTGCTTGGAGGGTGTTGTAGAAGGGTGGGCAGAGAGATGAGGGGTATGTGTAACGGGAAAGAAGGGTGGATGGTGGAAAGAGGTACAGGAAAGTGTGTGGAGGAAGAGGAGGTGGCAGAGGAGTGCAAGGAGGGGTGCAGTGCCTGGGACCCCCTTGCGAGGGAGCGCACTCACAAGAGGGACTGGATGGAGCGGTTGGTCCGCAGCGCCTCCGCCAGCTGCTTGATGCGGCTGGGGCTGGACACGACGCCCAGGTTAAGGTTGAGCTGCGCCAGGGACGTGGCCCCGGCCAGGGCCCGGCAGATGCGGCCGAAGTCGCGGTCGCAGAGGCGGCAGCCGCGCAGGGAGAGCAGGCGCACGGCGTTGTCGCGCAGGCCGCGGCAGATGTCCCGCACCTCGGCGCCTGACAGCGGCTCCCCTGAAATCTGAATGGAGCTGGGCAGCATCGTACCCACGGCTGGGCCTCCGGGGCCGGGGCCCGGGCCGCGGGCGAGGTTGGTGGGGCTGTGGGCGGGGTCGGGGCTGAGGTCGAGGCCCAGGCTGGGGTCGCGGTCGGAGCGGGGGCGGAGGTGGCGGCAGCGGCTCAGGTGGCCGCGGAGGTGGCGGCGACGGCGGCGGTGGTGGCGGCGGCGAAGAGAGAAGGGCCCCGGGCCGGAGCCGGCCGGGGCGGCGGAGGCGCGGAGGTCGCCCGCCGGGCTGAGATCGCGCGGCGCTGGGGCCGGGGCGGACCGTGCCGTCCGTGTCTGAGCCGTGGGCCGGGGTGCGCGATCCGCAGCCGGCCGGGTGCTGCTCTGCGCTTGTCCTCGTCCCTCGCGGTTGCGGCGGCGGCGTCTCAGGGGTCTCGGCTTAGGACGCGCGGGGCCGATACCCGCTCTGAGGCCACATCCTCTCTCTCCCTTCCTCCAGCCCGGTTTCTTCCACCGCGCCGGCAGGGAGAGCCCGAAGCGGGCAGGCCGGCAGCCGGCTGGAGGGCGGCGGGCTGCAGCTCAGGCTTCGGCTCCAAAGCCAGAGCAGGCGGCGAGTTCCCATGGCAACGGTCGCGTCACCACCGCTCGCCACGCCCCCTGCCTGGCTTAGGCCACGCGGGCCCACGAGGTTTGCGTGCACTGGGTGGTTCAGTAGCTGTGGGGACGCTCTTCCTCTGGGTGCGGGGCCAAACAACGGGTAGAAAGTAGATAGCAGGGTTGGGTTGAGGCCATCAGGGGTTGGGAGCGTGGAATGGAGGCGCGTCACATGGAGATGGCGTTTGAGGCTATGACCACATTCTTTTGCCCATTCTCCTGTCGTTCCTGTCGGTGCCTTCACTTGGAACCCAGGCACACCTTCCGATCCTGCTTCAGTCTCTACGGCCCTTTAATACCGGCCTCGCCGCGCGCCCGCGATGGGAGGCACAGCGTGAGCGGGAATTCCAGCCCACGTGCACTTCCCCGCGGGCCCCTCGCCAAGATGGCGGCCCCAGGTGCCGGGCGGGGCAGAGCGGCCTTAACTACCAGGCACAGGGGGAACCCCAGAGTCCCTGGGGCAGGTGAGCCGCGGGTATATGCAAGATGCTGATGCCGCTTTCTCCAGGTGCGTAGGGCACTGCTGATGCCTTGAGGTCGCAGAACCGCTAAAACTGGGATAGCCAAGATAAACAAGGTGCCAGGATCAGCGACCTTAAGTGGTGGTAGGACCGTGGAAAGTGGGCTGGAGCTTTCGGGAAGGATACACCGTACAGTGTGGGCAGTGCTGTTGGGAGATTTGTCCACTGGTGATGGTGTGTGGGCCTCAGAATATACGGTCACCTCAGGCAAATGAAGGGCCTTTTTATTAGGAAGGAAAGATGCTGACCTAGATTTACGAGGGTGGTGATTTTTTAAAAATAAGTAGTGAAGAGAGGTCAGAAATTCTATTCCCTCTGTTAACCAGTGAAGCAGATTAAATGGGTGGTGGTGGGTTTTTTTTTTTAAGAGTAACCTGCATCTCAAAGAGGAAGGACAGAGAAAACTGAAGAGAGAGCTTTGTCCCTCTGGCCCCAGTATAACCAAGGCGGAGGCAAGTTTGGCTCAAATGTGAGCACCCACAGGAAAATTATCCCTACATTAATGACCCAACGCATAAGTGTCTTTTAATGACATGGAGTTGGGTCTGGAAGTTTCGTCTAATGGTCATTTCAACACTCATGTCCCAAGAGTGCAGCTGAGCCCAAACTCATGCTGGGTACACTGTTCCAACAGATTTACGGTTCTTGTGTTTGAGGCTTCCCCGCGGCTCCATGGGTCCCCTGTCCTCAGGGGCAGGTTCCTTATTTCAATTACTGCCTTCAGTGTAGTCTGGTCTGTCCCACCTACTTTCTACCTCTCCCACCTTACATCCTGAGGGTATAAGGGAACATGTAACATTACCACCATTGACAAAACAGAAAAATGTATAGGAAACAGGGTGGTGGGGGGACCACTGGAGCAGTAGCTGCAGTTCCAGACTTCAATCAATATTTTAATTACCAAGTCTATATTTAGCAAGACAATGTGGGAGAGAGAAAGAGAAAGGAAGGGGTAGGTGGTAAGAGGGCCTCAGAGGTGCTGACCCACTTTCTGCACCGGCTGCAGAGCCCTGCAGTCCTGGCCAGGAGTTCCTGGTCCTGTGCCCTTCAGAAGCCTCGACAGGCCTCAAAGGAGGGGTTTAAGCTGCAGACCCCATCAAAGAGACACATGTCATCAGTACTGTCCTTTAATCTTCCTTCACTCAGCAGCTGGGGAAAAAGGGGCCGGCCAAGGATTTCAGGTAGGGTCAGTGTGACTGCACTGTCACCACAACAGCCTTGACTGTGGCATTGAACACGATGGCTGGAAGCCTAGCAGCAGGGATTGCAGCAGGGATGTCTCTGGGGACCCTCTGCATGGGTGGGATGTTGGGGCCCTCTAGTGTGTCCAGGATCCCTGAAAGGAAGAGGATGGAAGGTGAGCGTGAGTTGGCTGGGTCCTACCCTAGGCAGCTGTTCTTCCCCTCCTCCATATCCAGACCTCCTGTCACTTACCCTCTACTACCTTGTGGTAAGCAAAATGCAGATAAAGCAGGAAGAGCATATGCAGGGCAGCCAGGGTGCCACAGAGGAGCAGCCGTTGTGTGGGGCCCACAGTCCGTGACACCAACACTGCCACCTAGAGCCACAAGAATACAGCTTAGAGGGCCTGGCTCCAAAGTGAGCGGTGTGAAGATACTCCTTCCCGGAGCAGAACAATCTTTGGGCTCTTCCCTCCCACTTGGATCCTTTTGTGGGATTTGGCCCAAGCTCTGGGCTGCTTTCTCCAACTCTTCAGGAGCACAGCCCACCCCTGGAAATTTCCTGCCCAGCTTACCATGCGCAGGGTGGACAGCCCCCCTACCAGCAGCCAGAAGAGGTAGAAAAGGGCATGGAGGTGGATGTTATAGGTGATGAAAAGGACAATGCAATGCCCAAAGAGGCCATAGCCCTAGAAAAGAGGATGGTGGAAAGGGAAATCACTCAGGCTGGCTGGCCTCTGGACCATCATGAAGACCCTGAGAAATAAACAGTCCACTGACCTCACTCCAGGCCCTGGGGCCCCAGGACAAATGCAGACCAAGGCCTGGCTACTCTTTTAAGATCACCCTTGCCCACCACCATGCTAGACTCCTTACCAGCAGTGCCAGCATCTGGAGCATGGTGATCTGGGCGTTGCACAGGTAGGCGAGGAAGTAAATGAAGGATGAGACGCCCAGCCAGTAGCCGAAGCAGGTGCCAATGGCTGTTCCCATCAGGGTGCCCTCCCGCTGTGGGGTGAAGGCTCTACTTAGTCCTGGGAGGCCAATGGTCTCAGCTTCACCCAGGGCTGTCCTCAGGGATGCTTCTAACTCACTCCATCATCTTATCCTTGGGCAGGTTTCAACTCAGTTCAGCCACCCCCCAAAGTCTTCTGTCCTGCTTACGATAATGGTGTCAGAGGTCTTCATCCCGTGGAGGAGGATGGCGACCAGGGTGAAGACCAGCATGAGAGGTCCATAGAGCTCACCTGCGATTTTCTGTCAATATACCAACTCATTCAGCATGGAGGGTAGAATGGCTCTTAGTTTATTCTTTCCCCAGCTTTGCCTGGTGGCCCCGCCCTCTGCCTTAGTGCCTCCCCCAGCTGTTCCAGTCATGCTACCCCTATTCACCTGGGGGAAGTTGACCATCTTGATAGGGATCATGGACTCCAGGAGCCTGGGAGAGGAGAGGAGAAGAAAGATGAGAGCAGAGATGGCACTAGGCTATGAAGTTCTGGAGGGCCTGAATCTTATTTATCTCTCTAATTCCAGAGAACATACTAGATGGTAAAAGAAGAAGAGGGTAGTAAAGATAAAGAATGAGGAAATCACTTCCTTGCCCCTAAAAATGCTTCTAGGAAGGACAACCCTCTGATGCTGTGCTGACTGAAGCAGCAGCAATATGGGGAACTCAGGGAGCCCAGCTGGGTCTTGGGAGAGGGCTTGACAATTTACCTATTTGACCTGATCCCCTTTAAAAGGCAAACCTCGGCAGAGAATGCCCAGAATTCCGAACTGTGATGGTGAAGCCCTGGGAAAGGTTTAGAAGGAAAGGTGTTACTTGAGGGAACCAGTGTGCCTCCTGCCTCTTTCTGCTTACCATTCCTCCAGGTACCACTGAGCATTTTCTTGAAATATATTTGAAGTGATATGAAAATTCCAGGTAGAAGGATAAAAGTATAAGTCACTTCCCCATTCTCTTCTTAAGTCGCTAACTCCTAGTAGTACTTTGGCTAGATTTTAGCCCCTCTGGGAAACCTGCCCTGTCCCACCTCCAGCCTACTGTGGGTCAAGTGTCCCTCCTGTGTGTCTCTTCATGGCAAATGAGTGCTGTACTGTAATTGCACTCAAGGGCAAGGCTCCCCTCTTTTTTCACCACTAAATCACAACTAGTGCAGTGCCTGGCACAGAGCAAAAGTTTAATAAGTACTTGCTGAGTATACTAAGTATTTGGTAAGCGTTGATTAAATTAAACTATGAACAAAGTACCAAGCCAAGATTAAATCTAATTCTTGAAAACTCATTCGGCAACTATGTACTAATATTCTGGTTCACAGACTTTTCTAGTGCTGGGAATAGAAAGATAAACAGAGCCTACTTTTGAGAAAGCCTCTGGGGAGACAGACGCAAGAATAAGAAAGTACAGCACTGCTGAAGTGTTATCTGTTAGAGGAAAACACGGAGCTCTCTGAGAGTACCAGGAAAGGACAAACTGGGAGTGGGGTTGAGGAATGGGTAACAAAGTGACATTTGAGCAAGGTTTTAAGGGAAGATGAGTAGCTTACTAGATGGAGAAGAGGAAGAAGGAAATGTGTTAACACCATGTCCTGTTCCAGACTGGTAAGAGGAATGGTGTGGCTGGGGTACAGATGTGTTGATGAGGGATAGTGGTGTAATGAAGAGGGGAGTCTAAGAGCTTGGTATCTGACTGTAGTTTGGATGAAGGACGAGGTATGAGGAGGGCAGCTTGGGTCAGAAGGATCCTCACCTGCTTCGCACCTGGGCAGGCTCCACATCAAAGTAGGGTCTCAGGATGTCGATGTTGGCATACAAGCTGAAGGCTCTGGAGGCTTGTCTCTTCCCTGCCTGCCACATCTGAGGACAGGAAAATGGGTCGTGTGGGTGGGTATTGTGAGATTCTTGGCTTTAAGGCCTGTTGCTTATTTTCTGTTGGATTTCTACATAGTTCTAACTAGACAACCTGGGGTAACCTTCCCCAACGCCAACTCCAGAACCTGTGGCCTCCTAGGTATACTTTTCCACCTGCCAGGGACCCAGTATTGCTCACCTGATCAGCCACCTGCCGGCTCAGCTGTCCCTTAAAGCCCTTCATGCCCAGGAACTCCCCATCCTCTTCTTCAGCAGCAGCTGCATCAGCATCTACTTCTTCCTCACGAAGGCGCTGATGGAGCTCACCCATATCCTCGAAGCTGGAGCCTGAGGTATCGTCCATGTTCTCCATGTCAATCACAGCTGAGCCCCCACCCTGTGAAAACAATAGCTCCTAGTGTGCAAGACCTTTCTGCTCCATCAAGTCTTTTTCTGTCATCCCTGGGCTTGGGGCTTTGTTCTTCCACTGCTGGGGATATGGCTTGGAGTCACCATAGATCATGCCACTCTCTTCCCTTCATTTGCTCTCAGAACTTTGATTATTTGGCTTTCTTTTCTAGCCTAGGAAACCTACTCCTTGTCTCCCATACATGTCTTTCTCCTACCTTCCCCATCAAAGCCTCAAAGGGTTGCAAAAGTGCCCACTTTCTTTGCCTTTCCCAACCCCAAAACAAAGCTGTACACACAGTATGGTTTTAGCCAGTGCATTACTCCCCAAACCTCTGCCATGCCTGACCCTGACCGACCACCTAGCTTGTCCCGGAAGCAAGAGCGGGTGGGCCCAGAGACCTGAGGGCCTCTGACTAGAGTACAAGTCCGGCCCTTTCACGTCAGCACTGGTCCCACTGACTTTCGTGTGCACGAAGACCCAAAGGAGAGAAAAGTGCTGCAAATGGAGATTTCCAGGGCCCAAGGAAGAGTCCCCACGACACTTCAGTACGATTGCTGGCCCTGGGGCTGCTGGCAGCCGGAGCCCTGGGGCCATTACCTGGATGTTTTCTTCGAACCCTCCCCATTCCGGGCCAGCCCCGTTTCGAGATCCGCCGGCCGGCGCTGTCGTAGTTGCCATGTCCCTCGAGAGCTCCCGTCGCCGTAGCCCGAGCTAGTCCCGAGCGTGGTCGGGGACTAGGAGAGATGTGGGCTCGAGGGAAGGAGAGGTCCAGGGTCGAGAAAGAGAGGCGGGATGAGCCAGAACGCAAAAAGGGTAATCCCGGATGTTTGGCCAAAACTGACTTCCGGAAGCTGGGGACGTGGATGGAGAAGGGGTAGAGTCTCGCGATATTTAACCTTCCAGGCAGTGGTGCGTTGCCACGGAGACGGAGGAGGGCGACTAGAACGCACACGCCAGTTGCTATCCTAGTCACGTGGCGGAATCAAAGATGGCGGCGGCCCGGGCAGTGGAAGAAATGCGGAGCCGCGTGGTTCTAGGGGAATTCGGCGTTCGCAATGTAAGCCTTGTGGCCTTCAGCTCGGGAGGAGAAATGAGAGTGGAACAGGGATGAGTTGAGATCGGAGTGGGGACGGGCTTGACCTCGCTGCCCCTTCGCGGACAGACTCGGTTCTCTTTGCTCTAGGTTCATACCACTGATTTTCCGGGTAACTATTCGGGCTATGATGATGCCTGGGACCAGGACCGCTTCGAGAAGGTGGGTAGAGCCGGAGGTGTCCGAAAAGGGTGTGAGGATCGGACCCAGGCCGTGTGATCTGAGCAGCCTGTGGCTCAGAAGCTGTCCTTGGGGTTTTCTGTTCATAAGACGTTTACTGAGCAATGTGCCAGGCGCTCCGTGTACACGGCTTTTGCTGTTGTGCGAAATGATCCCAGTATAATGTGGTAAAGGCGGTTGATAGCAGTAAGGACAACCAGGAGTGATTTGGGGTGTGGGTGGTGTGTCCCATCTCGCAGAGGCACTTAATCTCGAACGGTAAACAGGGCAGAGGTTTGGAAGATTTCCTAAAGAAGATGACATCCAGATTGAGTCTTGAACCATGAGCAGAAGCTGAGAACAGCGAAGAGTGAGGAGGGACTAAGAACAGAAGCTAAACTAGAAAAGGCTTGTGTGAACGGTGCTGCCGGAATATCCAAGCAGTTCATTATTGCTAAAATGTAAAGTGGGTTGGCATGAGTGGTAGGCAAGATTGAAGTGCATTTTAGGCGCTGTAAGTGATAAAGCAAAGGGGAAATAGAAGGTAAGTTTGGTTATTGCTTTGATATGGGCTCGGGGGCGGGGTGGGGGGCACTGTAAAATGACCCAGCTTGGGGAACTGCCTTGATGGATGATGGTGTCATTTATTGATGAGAAATGGATCTCGAGGATGATGATGCATTTAGTTTCCTGAAGCTGGAGCAGAATATATGTTTGAATTGAGAGCAGAAGTGAAATATAATTTGGGGAGTTGTCAGTACAGATAGCTGCTAAAACCATGAGTGTGGTTGAGGTCACCCTGGAGAGAAAAGTTGGAAAATAGTTTTCAGAAAACAAAAACTCGAGGAATAGTAATATTTATGCAGTAGGTGGAAGATGGAGAATTTAGAAAGATTCATCAGAGAAAGAAGAGAACTAGAAGATTGGTGTTCAGAAATCAAGGCAGTAGAGTGTGAAAAAGGATCATGTCAACAATGCCAGCAACAACAGGAGTCTAATAAGATGTCTTCTGGACTAAGCATTATGGAAGCATGTTTTTTGGTAGAATAGCCTCTGTGGATAGTCTGGATGGAAGCCATGTTGCAGAGGGTTTTAAATGAATGGAAGTTAAAAACAGACTTTTTAAGAAACTAATTAAGGATTTGGGGAGAAAAGGAAATCTGGGCAGAGGGCAGAGGTTTTTGGACGTATTGACTATACAGAGAGTAAGTTTAATATTTTTCCTGTCCCTTTAGAGTTTTCGTGTGGATGTGGTACACATGGATGAAAACTCATTGGAGTTTGACATGGTGGGAATTGATGCAGCTATTGCCAATGCTTTTCGACGCATTCTATTAGCCGAGGTATTGGTGGGTATGGTGATGGGTATTTAGTGAGGAAACCATGACATTACTTCACTTGTAGAATTGTCTCAGGGTTTATTTTTCCTGCAGTATTCCTGAGCATTCCTCTTGTTCATTCGTAAACTTTTCATCAAGCATTTTTTAAGGAAGAGGTGTCCTCTTATGTTAGCAGGCAGGGAGTAGATAATAGGGTCTTTGTAGATGAGTGATTTTATTTTGTTGGGCAGGTGCCAACTATGGCTGTGGAAAAGGTCCTGGTGTACAACAACACATCCATTGTCCAGGATGAGATCCTTGCTCATCGCTTGGGGCTCATTCCCATTCATGCCGATCCCCGTCTTTTTGAATATCGGAACCAAGGTGAAAAATGAAATTTTGGGAAAAGGGGGGCAGCTCTTCTGCAGAGTAGATTCTGGAACCAGATTGCCTGTTCAAGTCCTGGATTAACTACTGTATGACCTTGGGCAAGTTTCTGAACTTTGGGTACATCATTGTTCTTATCTGTAGAACACTTGCCCTTGTCAGGATTAAATGAGAAATGTAGTGCATTCAGCATGGTGCCTGGCATTCAAATGTCCAGTAGTCCTTTAAGAGCTGTCACCTCCTCCCTTTGTGCAGGAGATGAAGAAGGCACAGAAATAGACACATTGCAGTTTCGGCTGCAAGTCAGGTGCACTCGGAACCCCCACGCTGCTAAAGATTCCTCTGACCCCAATGAACTCTATGTGAACCACAAAGGTGAGTATTGGTAGGCTGAGAAAGACGGCCCACCTGTTGGTGGGTGCTAGTTTTAGGGACTGAGGTCTTCTGATGTGTTTATTTCTCTAGTGTACACCAGGCACATGACATGGGTCCCCCTGGGGAATCAGGCTGACCTCTTCCCAGAAGGTACTATCCGACCGGTACATGATGATATTCTCATTGCTCAGCTGAGGCCTGGTCAGGAGATTGACCTACTCATGCACTGCGTCAAGGGCATTGGTAAGAGCTTTGTGGGCTGCCCTGGGCAGGAAGGTAGTTCGAATACAGTGGGGTGAGGTGTGACTAAGGGACTTAGGTAAGATGTCACTGACAGGCAGAAAGCCAATGGGCCTTTGGGAACGTGAAGAGTTTTCCCACAGGTTCTTGATTTCCCTCTAGGCAAAGATCATGCCAAATTTTCACCTGTGGCAACAGCCAGTTATAGGCTTCTGCCAGACATCACTCTGCTTGAGCCTGTGGAAGGAGAGGCAGCTGAGGAGCTGAGCCGGTGCTTCTCACCTGGTGTTATTGAGGTGCATGAAGTCCAAGGTATGGTATTTGGGGTGCTGTTCTGGTCAGGACCTAAAATATATTTTCTTTGAAGGTGGCAGAGAAGTAAAAACTCTGGGTTCATGTATACAGTTTGTTTTCATTAGGTAAAAAAGTGGCCAGAGTTGCCAATCCCCGGCTAGATACCTTCAGCAGAGAAGTCTTCCGGAACGAGAAGCTAAAGAAGGTTGTACGGCTTGCTCGGGTTCGGGACCATTATATCTGTGAGTATCAAATTGAGGAGTGGGGAGCAGCTCTTTGGTGCTAGTTTCCTTGCAGAGCCCAGATGTGGAATCTAGCAATAACTTGTACAGGAGCTTTTGCAAGCCCTAACTGGGCTAAAACGTCTCTTTGGTTTCCAGTTTCTGTCGAGTCAACAGGGGTGTTGCCACCAGATGTGCTGGTGAGTGAAGCCATCAAGGTACTGATGGGGAAGTGTCAGCGATTCTTGGATGAACTAGATGCAGTTCAGATGGACTGAGGCTTGCAACCAGACTTATTGGCATGGCTGAGCTTGGATGCTCCTGAGGCAAGCTGAAGATTTTGGGTTCAGACCTGCCGCCACAGGACTGTTGTAGAAAACCTGTGTGACGAGGTGTCTTGAATTTTCTGGGACAATTCCAGCTTTTACAGTCAATATATTTTGTTAAATGTGTCATAAAATCGGACTTTAATGTCTTTATAAGGCCTTAATATAAATACATTCACATCCAAACAAAAATTGTTTTGTTGGAGACCACCTCTTCAGTTTTGATCCATAAATATGGGGCCTCAACTTGGAAAAGGTTTGGTATTATTTAGCAGTTAGGACCACTGGGCTCAGATGTCATTGCAGGTCAGTGCCAAGTTCTTCTGAAGCTTCATGAAAAAATGCCAAATTGAGGTGTTTTCTGGGGGCAATCAGATTGTACAAAATTACTGTGCACCATTTAACCTATCTCTTGGATAATGGAGAAAGTTGCTGATAGAAAATAGGATGATCCTTAACAGTCAAGTCACATTGTTATCAAGAGCCACACGAGGAAGAACAGCAATTCCCTTTGGGCAGTCCCTGAGTCAGGTCCAGTGGTTTCCAGTGATGACACCAGAGTGGTTTGGGCTATCTGGTCTCGGTGTGTAAGGAACAGAAATCTTTGTCTAGCTGGCATACTATTTCAGAAAGCTTAACAGAGCAGGTCCGTCAGACACAGTTCTTCCTGTCTTGTCTCCTTTGCAAGATGCTCATGAGGAATGGTGACCCTGGAGTATATCACTAATTTGAAAAAGACAGATGAACTCTTTCTGTATGAAACTGAGATTTTTACTGACATGCAGATGTGCTTTAGAGTTAATGTTTCTACAAAAAGGTTCTATAAACAATAGAAAACTTCTAGCATGAAGTCACAAGATGTTAAAAATAGTACAACACAATAAATACAGCTATGCCCTCCACAGCCCCAACCAGAGAGAGGAGTAGGCAGCTAGTAAGTTTGGAGGGAAACATGCTTTGAGATGGCCTTCACAGTTGACAAGAAGCCCAAAGCACCACCCTGGGTGCCACAGAAAGTTATGCCCGACTCAAAGTTCTGTTCCCCCAGGTTTGTGTCTTCCCAAGCCTCCCCTGTCTGGGGGCCAACACCAGCTAAAAGCTATAGCTTCAGTCCACACTGCTCCACCCAGTCCTCAGTGAACTGGATTGATGACAGGCCTCTTTGTGCAAAACACATGGACACTATATGGTTTCTGTATGGATTAAGCCTATCTATTGCCAGCAATGACCTCAGGGTTATAGGACCATCTAGTGACCTCGAGAACAGACTGGAGACTCACAATACGGGTTGTGATGGGAAGGCATATTTTCTTTCTTTTGGAAATGGCCCATGAGAGAAGTGACCAGGGATCTGAAAGACCATGAGATTTTTGAAGGCACCTGGACTCAGCTAGTCCTAGGAGAGACCAGTGGCTTTGCTAGCTGTTTCTCAGATGTAGCCTAGTTGGTCTGGATTATCCTTTGATGCCAATGGCATCATGTGACACTGGATAGGGTACTGTGGCTCTTGTGCCTGAGTGGACCCTGGGGTTGGGGAAACCACACTGAAGGGTTATTCATAGAAGGGCAAGATGTGTGAGCTCTAAGGGACATGTTAGCACTATAGATGCTGGCCCGGCCCTGGTCCCTGAAGGTACAACACTTGATACCGCATCCAGGTCTTAGCAGTAGCCTGTACCATGGATCTCATCAGCTGACCAGATTCTTGCTTAAAACAGAGGGACCTGGCCAAATTTAGTTCAGCACTCAGCACCTGACACAGACATGCCCCTGGGAGATGGGGAGGGCTCCTTGCCAGCCCAGCAGCATAGGGGCTCAGTCGGACTTGCAATGGTCTAGGAGAAACTCTCTGGCACAAGTAGTTCAGGTCTGAGCCCTTGCCAAAAGCCTGGCTAGTTGCAGTGTTGGGTATAGCACCCCTAGTTACCACTCTGCACAGGTATATGGCTACATAGAGGCAGGAGGGCTTGAGGAGAAGGGCTGCTCTGCTCTAGCTTTTCTCTTGGAAAAGCCAAAACTCCAAGTAGAATGGGAGATACCTGGGAGATCTAGACAGCATGGTAAAAGCCCTAACTCCCTTTCTTGATACTTTAGTATAATTCTGGCCCTGCACGGGGCCCACTCTCTCCAGCTCCAGACCTGGATTTCTCCAGGCTGACAATGGTGGTAAGTGAGGTGGCAGTGGAGAGAGACCTAGAGATTAGCTACAAAGGGGAAGAAGAGATGACAAAGGCCAAGGAAGGATGCCTAAAAGCTTGATTCAGGGTTCAAAGATGGTGGCCAGGCCGCCCTCCTCATTGTCCAGCACCTCCGTCTCCAAAATTGGCTTTGTTTTTTTGAAAAGTGAGGGAAGGTTCTTAATGTGAACTTCTTTTCGGAACTGCTCTCCCAAAGGTTTCTGTGGAAAACAAAGGAGAAAGAACTAATGCTGGAACCTGAGTAGTGGGTGGTTTTAAAAATCATCTCACCATAATGGCCAGTGACTACATATGGTTTAGTTTGCCTGAACATGAACACATGATCTAAGAGGACCACAGGGGTGGTTAGGAGCACAAAGGAAGATACATGACCTACCCCAATGCAACCAGCAATAAGACGTTTGAATTGGTCCTTCCGCCGCTTGTCAGCAACTTTCTGCAGAGAGGGGTTCAAAAGCTTGCAGTCAAACTGGTCCAGGGAGTCCTTCTGTATTTCAGGGATCTGTTCCATAACAGCTCTTATCTCCAGGTACCTGGGACGCTGAGAGGTGAGGGTAAACCCACTCAATGGGGTATAGGTTTGGGCCCTGCTACTTTTCCTATTCCCCACTACACTCACCCCCTGGGCAGCATTAGCAACTTGGCCGCTGCCTATATTTAAGATAAGGCCCAACTGAATGGGAGCCAGCTGTGAAAGATGAAGCCACAGCCAGCCTGCCCCCACGCTTTCTCTACTCACCAGTGCCTCGTATATCTGGAAGGCCAGGTGGACCAGGGAAGCCATGCAGCCATCATGCTGTCCATGTGTCTGTAAGCCCTTCAGCACGCTGGTAAAAAGCCATGTCACAGCATCGGCGAGCAGTGTCCCTGATAGCACCTGGGGAGACAGCTATGCTCAGGACCAAAGTGGGACTCTGAGGGCCCCAGCACCCCAATTCTTCCAACCGATTCAGTCAATCCTCATGACCCAAACCTTTCAGAAGGGGCGAGGAGAAGGGGTGAGAAACCATACTTGTTTGAGGAGGGGCCAGCAGAGCTGTGTGGTCGTCCTCTGGCAGGACAGAGTATCCTTCCAGGCCAGGGAATTGAAGGCTGTAATTAATAGTGCTGTACAAACATCCTAAAGGAAAAGGATGAAGGATTACAGTGGGAAAGTAAGCACAACTTTCTGAGTATTATGTATTAGGAACCAGAGTTTTAATAGTAGGTAAACAGGAAAATGATAAGAAAGAAATGAGTTTATTTCCTCTGTATATCAGGCAGTCAAAAAGAAGAAAAAAAACAATACAGAAGAAGAAATCTGTGTGTAGGGAGGAGACAGAGCTCAGGCCTGGGGGGTGCTGAACATGAGGGACTGGCCATCAATGTTCCTTTGAGATATTCTGAGCCTTTGCCCATGCCAACAGGGGAGACACCATGGCCTTGTGCTTATCCCACTGTTTTCTGGGACTCTAGGAACCAGGAACTTAACTCAAAGGAATATTACCCCAAAAACTTTTTGATGGCATCATAGAATGAGAAAGATAGAAGCGCCACAGACAGGAAAGGAGAAACAGTACCTGCACCCTCCACCTACCTCATGCTTCATTAGGCATTTGCCCAGGTCTGTAAGCTCCGCCATGGCTGAGGGGGTTACCTCTGTGGCCATCATCTCTTCATCTGTAAGCAGAGAGCAGAATGTTAAGCTCCATCATCCATTCAGAACAGAGACTATCCTGTCCTGACAGAAGCCCACAGAGTAAAGTTAAGCTGAATATGCTCAGTTAACCAGTGGTTGAGTAGCACTGGGACAGCCCTCCATCCTCATGAAGGGAGGTAGAGGCCTCTGCCCATGGCAGATCTAGAGATGCATCTAGCTGTACATTTCAGAAACAGTGGGAAATGAGGTTTTCTGGAGTTATTTTAAAAACTGCAAATGGTGAGGATCTTTTGTCTTTAAACATATTTGAGGACTCACTGTAGTAAACACTGATTTAGTTACTGAGAGTATCACACAGGAATAGGACAAAGTCCATTCCCTGATGAGAGCTGACATTCTAGTGAGGGAAACAAGTAATAAATGAATACTAAAGAAAACAATGTCAAATAGTGTTAAGTGCTCTGAAGAAAGAACAGAGGAGAATATAGAGTGGTTGGGTTGCTATTTTTGTAAGTTGGTCATGGAAGACCTCTTGGAGGTGACATTTGAGCAGAGACCTGAATGAAGAAAGGGAAGAGAGATATAGTTAGGAGGAAAATCATTCTAGATCAAGGGTCCCCAATGCCTGGGCCACGCAGTCTGGTAGGAACTGGGCCGCAGAGCAGGTGAACGGCAGGCCAGTTAGCAAAGCTTCATCTGTATTTGCAGCTGCTCCCCAGCGCTAGCATCACCGCCTCAACTCCACCTTAGATCATCAGGCAGTAGATTCTCATAGGAGCACGCATCCCTCGTGCCAAAAAGATTGGGGGCCACTGTTCTAGATAGAGGAAACAGCCAGAGCAAAGGTTCTCGGGTGAGAGTATGCTGGGGGAATACAGGAAGAGGGCCAGCATAGGTGAAAGCTAGATGTACAATGTGCTTTCTACATCAGACTGCTAGGGAATCAGTTTCTATAGGAACTGACCTGGCAGAAGGCCAATATTTAGGAGCCTAAGGGCAGAGACCTCTGAGGACCATGCAACAGGCTAACTTACCATCTCCATCTGTAGGGGGAGCAGTACTGTGGTCAGCACCTTTCTTTGAAACACAGCACACCGCTAAAGCAAGAAAGCAGGGTTACTGGGCTTACTACCACCAGACAACAGCCACCTCAGGCCAAGAGATCCCAAACTGTCTCTGGGCAGGTGACTAAGGGGGAAGGTCCAGGTACAACATCAGCTTCACCAACAGAAACAGGCATTTGACCAGACTGTTCTGGTCCCCCTTCAAGTTCAAGTAACTATAGGGAAATTATAGAATTCTCTGAGACCGAATGACCAAGAAAGGATACCTGATAAATCCTTGGATCTACTCTATCTCAAACAAACGAAATGACCAAAAAAATAAAAAGAAAATTAACCACCTTAATGTCCAAGAATTCATTTTTTTCCCCCTATTTTGACAAAGCTAGGATTAATCCTACCATTAATCCAAATTCTTCCTGCTATTTAAGACCATTTCCTTATATTTTGGCCTTAGTCTGAACAAATATAATTCAGTTCGCAATTCATAAAATGTCCATAGGCTGATTTAAGGACTACCTAGTTTCTAGCTAGTTAATTATGTCTTACCAGTCTGTCAGTATTGCTGCAAACATACTTTAATGGGGCTGAGTGAGGGACTACCCCTGGTTCCCACATGCCACTTACTGATTAAGTCCATGACTTCTCGGGTTAACATCCTCACCAGTTGTTCCTCTAGCATCTCTTGAGACTCTGGGTTTTCATCTGCAGTCTCATCTTCTCCACTGTAGGAAACCAGGGGCCAGGTTCCATGGGAGTGCAAGAGGAAGGATAAGGAAAGCAGTGACCCTAACCAGACACTCTGTGCCTACTTCCTTCTCCTGGCTTTCTGCTGGTCTATGCTGCATGTAAATGTTGGGAATGGAAAACAATGATCCACTGAGGGACATGACGACTCGTGTCTAACTGGTAGAGGGTACTAGATCAAAATCCTAAGTGGAAAAGAAGTCTTAGCATTCTAAGGTAGCTGCAGGTACACCCCCTGAAGGCTTGATCTGAGACTGCCTAATGGTCACAGACAAGCCACCTATTATTCACCTAGGCTAAGAAGTACTATAACCCACTCTGTTCTAGCCCTGGGATGGCAGAATCCCCCGCTTCACACTCCTGAACTTCTCCCACCCCCAACTTGGCTCTAGCTCATCTACCAAGGAGAAGAGATGTTCCTTACCACAAAAGGCTCCTCTGGTTGATAACTTGCCATTTTTGGGAAAGCCTCTGAGAAAACAAAAGGAAGTAAATGCTGAGTTGAGGAGAAGGCTGGAACAGATAATATTTAAGGTCTACCTCAAGATTAGAATTAACTAAGGATGACTGCAGATATCAATGACAGCCTTGGGAGACTCACAAGGTTAAAAAACTACATATCGTTTCTGTAACCTCTCCCACGACCATGACAAGGGGCAGCAGATCACAAACTTCTTTGCTTGGAAAGGATCAACAATTTTAGAATTCCTGGGTCACTCTGGACCCTTAGCTTAATTCCAGAGTCAGGGAAACAGACCCAGGGGAAGTGTTCCTCTGATTACCTCTTCTCAGTTAATAGGAGGTTAGGAGCATAAGCTGACTCTGCAGGTGCTTCATGGACAATTAAACCAGTTTAGTTCTTGGGAGCTGCTCAATCCACTGCAGCAGGTGTGGGGTGGCTACACAGCCATCCTGGTAGGGCTAGGAGACAACACTTTCAGGAGCTTCTGACTTGCAAGACTCAGAGAGGCCACCCACCCTAAGAGTCCTCTTTGCTACCCTTTCCTGTCCAATCTCTTACCATGTGGAGGTAGGTAAAAAGAGGTCCAAGGATGGGAGACACCAGGGCTTCGTAGTGCTCCGGGGGACAGAAGAGCACCAGAGGCTTCACAAAGACCCATGCCGCGGCAGGTTAAGAAATTTTAGCATGAGTGCGCACCTTTCTCATTCTAAAGCACCCCTTGCCTGCCAGGCAGCAGATTGAGCCCTTACGCAGAGTCAACCCCCAGAAAACTTGCAGATGCCAAGAACATCCTGTGTTAATAGGCAAAAATCTTCAAGCTCTTTTCTGAAAATCCTAAGCTGCATGAATACTCATTTCCATTATATTTTTAGTTTAACTGTCCTTTCTACCAGGTTGTACATTATGGGCACCAGGTTACCTCAAAGTAGGGAGAAAAAAAATAGGAGGAACATTCTTGGAATAAACTCTTCGTCGCCATTCTCCTTATAACTTAGGGAAGAAAGATATGAAAACATTTAAAAAAATCTGTAAATGAAGTATGAGGGTGCTTCTTCAAAGAGGAAGCATCTGACAAAATATACAAAAGGGATAATAGTGCCATCATTCATATTTCCAAAAAGTGGGATGGTAAAGATTTACCCCTAAGGAGAAAGAGCTTTCAAGGCCCCCTGGACTGCCTTCCTGTTTTTCCTGCTATTTACTTCAATCATCTTATCATTTTAATGTGGTTATTATACACTTAGATAAATGATTCCATCTGTTCCACGCAGCTCAGCTCTGCCTCCTCAGGTGCCTGTGAACTAACTGTTCTTTCTTCAATCTTCTGGCCCTTGGGGTTACCTAGGGACTTCTGAAAGGATATGAAGCATGGGTCTGAGTCGGTAGTCAGGAATATTGTTCAAGTTGACAAAGGCTGAGCTGAGGAGCTGGGTAGCCAGGTGCTCCACAGTATAGAAGTCCTGCTGCATGGAAGGGCCCGCCTTCCCTAGGATATGGAAACTGCAAGGGGAAATCATAGGCAAATGATAAATCCAACATCTCTTATGGCCAGCCCTGACTGCCCCAGGAAGTCTCAGTGCCATGGAGCTTTGGCACAGAGAATTCTAGTCTACCATAAGTCTTCTCAGCTAGAAAAGCAATTGTATTTACTCCTTAAGAGAATTTTAGTTTAATCAATATACTTTAAAGATGTGGACTTAATCTTTTATCAAAAGTAAAAATAACAGCCCTCCGCCTCCCACTTTTAAGGAAACTTTTTGAAAGCATTCAACATCTTTTTAAAGGTAGTTGTTAGTACTCAAGAGCAACAGTAACCTTCATTACTTCATAAGTAATATGGATTTAAAGTGAAGAATCTCATTAGCTTGACCAATTAGAGCTCTAGGTTAGCAAGGCCAATACCCTGGGTGTGGCAGTGTATAGGAGGGCCACTTACTTCCCCATCCCACAACCAGGACCCAAAGACTAAATCTAAATCTGGTCAGTCACCTCCCAGTGTCCCATGAAAAGTAGGCTAGGAGTAGTGAGTGGGTCTGAGAAAATGCATCCCCACCACTATTCTACTTTGGTCTCATTTTACGCACCAGAAATAGACAAGTTGGACATAAAATATCAAGTCATGGCTAGGACTGAGCCACATATGACAATCATAAACAAGCAAATGTAAGAAAACAAAACAGCTTGTTCATTTCGACTTGACCTAGATTCATTAGTTCTCTGTCAAACTCTTGCCTCATCTGAGACTTGATTCTAGATCTAAAGTCCAACTCATAGCCATTCCTGTACAATACATGTCTAGGGAGAGAGTATGGAAAGGCAGCATTGGTTCCTTACCAGTTTTCATAGAGGGTGGAGAAGAAACGCTGCATTCTTTCCAAGACCGTTTTGTAAACAGGAGAGTCATTCAGTTCCAAGAGAGGCTGAGGTAATCCTACAAAGACAGGTCATGTACATGGTGCTCTGCTGCCAGGAGTCTCAACTTGCCAACACCATACAGCAAGCAGATGTGGTCTGGGGTCGGGGGTTGAGGAGTGCTATCAATGCAAAGCAGCTGGTCTAGTCTTCTACCAGCTGGAGGTGCTAAGAGCTTCCCTAAAGGTGATTGCTACACTGTCTTTGAAGGAAAAGATGAAAGCTATTTAAGTACCCAGGACTTCACACTATACCTGGGTACTCCAACTTTTGCCTGGATTTTTCCAGATGGGACTTGTACCAAAACACACAATGACAGCTCAAAATAATCTGTCCATAAAACACTGGGGATGTTCTCCCTCTTTTTGTGGAACCTCTTTTTCAAGCAAAATGTTATGCAAAGCTCAAGATGTATAACACATCAAAATAAAACCCATTTACCTCAATATAATAATTGCCTTAAAAGATCTATACTTCTAATCATAGGCCATTTTATATTTAAAATCTTGCTTATGGTTGGAAGCTGTCAGAACTGTTTGTCCGTTCCAGTATGCTTTGGTTAGCCATATATAGTTCCTGGCTTGCTTTGAATAACTTTGAATTTGGGGGGTGGGGAATGGGTGGTAAAGCAACACCTACTTTTTATATTAATGGCAAAACATTCTTCTTTTTTAACTGGTGTCTGCAACATGGACCTTAAATGTATTGGTGCCAAAGGAAATGGCTCAGGACCATGTAGGTCAAGACAGACATGAGCTCTGGAAAGGCAAACTGACACCCTTCCTTTTAATAACGTGCTCACTGGATTGCTTAATCATAGCCAGGCCCAGGCGGAGCTAATGGCTGGGAACAAAGAGATACTGTGGGGGCAGTGGTGGTGAGCCAGCATGAAGCTTCATAGATGGGCACAAGATTTAGACAACTCTGGGTGTCTCTAGCTCTAACTTCTAACCAACGGCCTTCTCTCTGTGTTCTAGCAACACAGGTCACCCCTCTGTATTCCCTGGACACACCAAGTTCTTTCCTGCATGCCTCAGCATCTTGTACCTGCCAGTCTGTTTACCCAGAATGTTCAGCATTTCCTCTTGCCCCCAACCTGGTTAGTTCTTACTCATCCTTCAAGTCTCCACTGGGGGCAATCTTCTGACTCCTCTCCAAGACTGGGTTAGGTCTCCCAATAAACACACTCACAGCCACTTTCCTTCACAGCACATAGCACAATTATGACTGCAGTTATTCGCTAATGGGAAAAATGAGTTAAAGCAACATTCTAATCCAGGAAACATGGCTTAGAAACTATTCCTTTAAAAGTTTTGACAATATATATAATATTTTACTGATAAAAGCTATTTAAGCTTGTTTCAATACTTTAGTTTTCATACACAAGAGACAGGAAAGTATGCTAATATCCTTCAGGTCAAAAAAACCATGGTTTATTAATAACACACAGCACTACCTGGAGGGGTTAAACCTGGGTGGGAAAGGTGGCAGGGGGTGGGAAGCTGCCTCAGAAGACCTCCTTTGTATGCTAAGATAATGAAGTAAATGCACTTATTCCTAGAGTGCCTATAGTAACTCCATACATGCATTTCTGAACAAATAGGTGGTCAAGGTAGTGCCACGTGATGAGGAAGGAGACACAAGGCACACTGAGGCTGCTTGAGGAGTCCATTAGAGATAAGGCGAACTTCGAGGGAAAAAAGGCTAGATTTCTTACCTAAAATAGCAGATTTTTCCGCTTCAAGCATATCCAGAGCCTTTGTGAAAGGCTCTACCATTTTGGCTAGCATTTCTGGTGCATATAAAGTATTGTGAGTTCTAAAAGAAAAAAAGGATGCTATGTGAACTTTTCCTAGTCTGTTGCAGAAGGAAAGAGTGGTTTTCACCTTGTAATTCAGTGATACTACACTTCCACATAGACAAATCTCCCTGTCAACACTACTCCTGGCAGGGGAAAGGAAAGATGGTATAAGCTTTTCAGTGTTTCCCTGGAAAAGAGAATAGACTTCAAGCTATTAAATATAGTTGCAGAGTATACAACCTAAAAGCAATCAAGAAGAAAAGCAAATCTGGAGATATCTCATCAATATCACAGTCTGAAGCTAGAAAGCAAAATTCTTTTGAACCTGCACCAGTGCCTTGGCACTGTTTTCTGACTGCCCGTGATACAGGAAGAAATGTCAGAGGCATATGGATTCACAGGCGGGAACACAAAGCAGGTGGTAATATGCCCCCGTTTTTCAAATGTTTTGCCTCCATTCCAAAAATACGGACCCTATAATGCTGTGACGGTTGTTTCAGCTTCCTGGAGGAGCATCCACAATTCCCAACATGTGCGTCTGTTCTCCACCAAAATGACTTACCTGGGCAGTTACTGGCTTTGTATGACTAAGGAGGAGAGACTGTAGACCTGATCTTCCTGCTATCACAGTAGTCCCTCCTGCCCAAAGCAATGGCACCACTGAACAATCTATATAGCCAGACAGCATAACTACTTATTTGTCTTTTAGAAGTTAATTATAAGGTATTTCAAACATATAGAAAATTACAGAACATAACGGACACCAGCAATGTCACATATTTAAGATGCACAATGAACAGATCATTTTAGACCATTTTTTAAAAAAATAAAAACCTCATTGTTTTTAAAATCTAACCATGTACACTTATTAGTACACTTGTTTAAATTGTCTTTTAGAATGCCACTTAATATGTTATTTCTAGTTTATTTCCCCATTTCCCTACTGAGAGCTAATAAATTTGTCTCTACTCTTTTGCTTGCAATGAGCTCTTCTGTAGAGGTCTCCTTGTGTATATGTGTGACAGTTTCTCTATCGTGGACATAAACAGGTAGAATTACTGGATACTGGTCCTTTGCAACTAATGGGTTACAAATATCTTCTCCCAGTCTGTGGCTTGACTTGCTTACACTGACATTTGCAATAGGCTTTACTTTTTTTTGTGGTACAATACACATAACATAAAACATCATTTTTAAGTGTACAGTTAAGTGGTACTAAATACATATGCACTGTTGTGCAACCATCACCATCATCCATCCCCAAAACTATTTTCATCTTGTAAAACAAACCCTATTAAGCAGTAACTCCCCATTCTCCCTTACCCAAGCCCCTGGCAACAACCATTACACTTTATTTTTATGATTTTGATTACGCTAAGTACTTAAATAGAATCATACAGTATGTGAACAAAAAACGGGCTACCTTGGCAAGCCAGACAAGCTCAATAACTGAAGGTAACCACATGGGATACTTTGATCATATAAAAAATTCCTAACTGAACAGGTTATAATGGAAAGTTACATCTAAGGCCTATATGATAGATTAATCTCCACCCTGTCCATTGCTTTTGTGCATCTAGGATAACATACTTAAAATGTCAGAGTGATCTCTTCTCCAGACCTCCAAGATAAACACCCCAGCAAGGGGCAAGACAACCCCAAAATTCATTATCTTTTACTTGCATGCCTTGGTAAACTATGTATGATAAATGTTAACTATCCCACGTCCCCCAAAGAAGTATGTATCTTTCCATTTTACTTTTTATCTAATCCTAGAGATTTCCCCACTCTGCTTTCTTCCACTTCCTTAATCTAATGGATTTCATGTAACCTTCCTTATGTCTCTTCTCCTTTGATTCTAACATATAAAATAAACTGCAAACTGCTATTCCTTGGAGCATTATCTCAATTCTTTGAGATTCTGCTTTTGGGACTGGCCCCAAAACCTTGGCTCAAGTAAACTCCTTAAATCTTTCTTTAGGTTTAGAATTCCTTTCATCAACAAGTATTTGTCTTTTTTGTGACTGGCTTATTTCATGTAGTATAATGACCTCAAGGTTCATCCATGTTGTAGCATACTGCAGAACTTTCTTCCTTTTAAAGGCTGAATAATATTCCATTGTGTAAATATACCACATTTTGCCTATCCATTCAGCTATCAATGGATACTTTTGTTTTTGCTATTGTGAATGATGCTGCTGTGAACATGGGTGTATAATATTTCTTCAAGACCCTGCTTTAAATTCTTTTGAGCATATACCTAGATAATATGGTAACTATTTTTAATCTTTTGAAGAACCATCAAATTTTTTGAGGAACTGTTTCCCACAGTGGCTGTACCATTTTATATTCCCACCCAACAGTGCACAAGGGTTCCAATTTCTCCACATTCTCCCTAACACTTGCTATTTTCTGATTTTTTCATAGTAGCAATCCTAATGGTGTGAAGTGAGATACAATTAGTTTTGATTTGCATTTCCCTAATGATTTGTGAGGTTCAACATCTTTTCATGTGCTTACTAGCATTTCATATATTTTCTGTGGCAAGACAACCTCAACTCAAGTCCTTTGCTCTTTTTTTAATCAGGTTTTTTTTTGTAGTTGAGTTTTAGAAGTCCTCTAATTATTGTGAATACTAATCCCTTATCAGGTATGATTTGGAAGTGTTTCTCTCATTCTGAGGGTTGCCTTTTTACTGTGGATGTCTTTTAATGCACAAAATTTAAAAATTTTCATGGAATCCAATTTGTCTACTTTTTTCTTTTGTTACCTGTGCCTTTGGTGTCATATCCAAGAAACCATTGCCAAATCCAATGTGAAGCTTTTGTCCTACGATTCCTTCTAAGAGTTTTATTTTAGTTCTTACATTAGTTCCTTGATCCACTTTAATTTTTGCATATGGTGTTAGGAAAGAATCCAACTTTATTCCTTTGCATGTAGGTATTTAGTGTTCCCAGTATCATTTATTGAAAAAGTTCTCCTTTCCTCATTTAATAGTCTTGGCATCCATGTCAAAAATCATTTGACCATATAAATGAGGGTTTACTCCTGGGCTCTATATTCTATTGGTCGATGTATATCTTTATTTCAATACCACACTGCTTTGATGACTGTAGCTTTGCAGTAAGTTCTAAAATCAGAAAGTTCTAAAATCAAAAAGTGTGAGTTTTCCAGTTTTGTTTTTCTTTTTCAAGACAGTTTTGGGTATGTGGGGTCCCTTGAGATGCCATATGAATTTTAGGATGGGTTTTTCTATTTCTGCAAGAAACATCAATGGGATTTTGATAGGGATTGCACTGTATGTGTAGATCTCTTTGGGTAGTGTTAACATTTTAATAATATTAAGCCTGCCAATCCATGAACAGTATTTCCATAAATTTATGTCTTCTTTAATTTCCTTCAGCAATGTTTTGTAGTTTTCAATGTATAAGTTTTTTACCTCTTTGGATGTTAATTCCTAAGTATTTTATTCTTTTTGATGCTACTGGAAATGCAATTGTTTTTGCAATTTCCTTTTTAGATTGTTTATTGTTAGAATTTAGAAATGCAATTAATTTGTGTGTTGACTTTGTATTTTGCTACTTTGCTGAATTTATGTACAGTTGACCCTTGAGCAACATGGGTTTGAACTGCGCAGGTCCACTTATACACGTTTTTTTTCTTTCAATTGGAATTTTCTATGTCATTTGTGAATAGAGATAACTTTACTTCTTTTCCAATGTGGATGCATTTCTTTTTCTTGCCTAACTGCTCTGTCTGGGATTTCCAACAGGCAATGTTGAATAACAGTGGTGAAAGTGAACATTGCTGTCTTATTCCTGATGGTAGGGGGAGAGCTTTCCGTCTTTCACCATTTACTATAAGCTGTGGATTTTTCATAAAAATCATTTTTCATGTTGAAGTTTCCTTCTAGTCCTAGTTATTAGCTCAGTGTGTTTAATCACGAGAGGATGCTGAATTCTGTCAAATGCCTTTTCTGTGTCAATTAAGGTGAACATGTGTTTTTTTCCCTTTGTTCTATCAATATGGTATATTACACTGATTTATTTTCGTGTGTTGAACCACTCTTACATCCTTGGGATAAATCCCACTTGGTCACTGTGTATAATCCTTTTAACATGCTATTGGATTCAGTTTGCTTGCATTCTGTGAGGCTGTCCACAACTCTCCCTCAGCCTTTATTTTACCTCCTGTTGTGTGGAGCTCAAGTATAGGTTAACGGGTGCCATTTACTTTTAAAAACTGCAATGTACTACATTTTTGGTTTCTAAATTATTATTATTTTTTGGTTTGTTTGGGGGGGAAGATATCTGAAATGATCTCTGATAAAATCAATTTCCTAAAGAAATTCAATCTTAAGTTTGACAGACAGCAGGTGAGGTATTTGTTTTCTATTCTTTAATTTTGATTGTGACCCCAAGAGATAATTAAAAAAAAAAAAATTAAGGGTTAATGCATCATATATCAACTGTCCCTGATGCTACAACAGAATCTCGTATTCCTTAAATCCTCCTCTCCTCCTCGAGGAGGTGGCACCTTTGTGGCTGCACCTCTAATTCACAAACAGAGGCAGGAGGACTCAGAGTACATACTGCTCCAATAGCTCTGACTCTAGGTCAGGTGTTCATAAGCAGGGACATCTATAACCTCTAGTAATATTAAGGCTCCTGAAATATCATGTTTCCTGATACTCTTGCAAGTTAGAGATCTGCGCTTCTACATTAAGAGGGACTAGCTATTATTTGGCAAAGATAAAGACAATCAGGTAATAAAAGTTTTAAGTTTTGGACAATCTGTACTTATCTGAAATATTCTTGTATCACCAGCTAAAAGTATAATCACTATGCTAAACAAGACTTCACATACATAAAGATTTCAATAGAGCATAGAGAAGAAATGCAGAAACAATGTAACAAAATTCAAGTTAACAGAAAAGCTGTAATCATTATAAATAGATAATGACATTGCACCATTCCAGAACCTGAGAGTTCTCCCCACATCTTTTCTCCATCCAACCCACTAGGAACAATACTGTCCAAAAGAAATATAATGTAAGCCACATAAGCCATTTAAAATTTTCTAGCCAGCTAAACTTAAAAAGTAAAAGAAACAGGTTAAATTAATCATGTTTTATTTAACTCAAAGCATCAAAAAAAGAAAAAAATCATTTCAACATGTTATCAATATAAAAAAAATTATTGAGATAGTTTACATTTTTTTTCTGTAGTAAGTTTTTGAAATCTGATTTGTATTTTATACTTACAGCTTATCTCAGTTCAGACTAGACACGTTTCAAATACTCAATAGCCAGCCACATGTGGCTAGTGGATATATTGGACAGCATAGGGCTAACATTTTTGCTTATCAGACTCTTTGACAGAGAGTTAAAACTCACAGCTCCAATATACAACTGGTGGAAATATAAATTGTGAATTAACTAGTATACCACTTTAGAAAACTATTTGGTTCTATCGATGAAAACTGAAAATATGCATGCCTTATAAACCAGGAATTCTACACCTACATGTAGGATTCGACTTCTACCCAACAGAAATTAAGTCCATCAATACTAAAAGTTACAGCACAGTCACACAATGGAGTACCACATAAACAACGAGAATGAACAAACCACAACTACATGCAATAACATGGATGACTCTCAGAAACATAATATAGACCAAGAGAAGTCAGACATGAAGGAATACATGTATTAAAGCTTGAAAAATGAGGCAAAATATTAAGTCAGAATAGTGGTTGCCCTTGAGGGGCAGGTAGTGACCTGAAAATGGGTGCTGGGTAGGGTCATTTTTGATCTGGGTGCTGATTACGTAGATGTTTCCACTTCGTGAAAATTCACCCACACATACTCTTAATTCATGTCCTTTTCTTATATATATTTGTGCCCTTACATTATACTTAAAAACAAAATTTACTACAAAAACACGACAAAACTCTGACAGCTCCAGCTACACACTATTCAAGAAATCTAACTGCTCTATAACTACAGTCAACATTTTTCAAAATACCTTTTCACTGACTTTGGAATTTCCCAAAAGCACTGAATTTAAAAAAAAAAAACATCAAGATGACAATCATGCTGTTCTTGTGGACTCCTCGACCAACCAGGAATGACCCTTGTTTCCAGGTCTGGGTTCTCACCACATGGACTCTGGCCACAGGCTAAAAAGACTGGGTCCATGAGTCTATTGCCATCTGACATCATCACTTTCACATTTTGGTTCTGAAAATCTCAATATGGAAACAACCTTTCCTTGACCAAATAGTTTACTGCCCTCTCAACATGCAAGCCATACTTTATTGAAATCTCTTTCCTCTTTTTGAAATCAGAACAAAATTTGCCTATTTCCAAAAACATGTCCACAACAACTCTTTCAGACACTCCAGACCACCAAATTGGTCAACATTCACTTTAAACCTTTGCTTTTTAAGTTTACCATCTAAGGGTGTCTGTTGCCAGCAGAACATCCCTGAGGCATGAGTAATGTGGTCTGCCCAGTTAAGACTCTGCTCTTACTCCATGCATAAGGGGCCAAAAAACATTATAACAGAACGCTAACCTGTAACCACAAATACTGTGAGATATAAGAAACAGTGAAATTTTGTTTTGGATAGAACTGAATTCTATCCAAAGCCTATCTTTCTCTGTGGAGAGCATCTCTGAATCATCAAACATATATCAAATAACCAACAAGCTTAGCCTTGGCCTACTTCCACTTGAATATATTAGCTCATGTGATTTTCAACAGTGATTCTTAACTTTTAATGTGCACAAGAACTGCCTCAGGATCTTGTTATAATGCAGATCCTGATTTAATATGTCTGAGGTAGGAGCTTGATTCTACACTACAAACAAGATAATGGCTGCTGGTCTAAGGATTCAGCTTTGCAAAGCAAAGACCTAGAAAAGGAAGGTGGGAACATGTGTCATGCCTCCCTGTGGCATGATCAGCCACTGGATGTTCAGTCCATTTGCTATCAAGAGTCATTACTGATAAATACAGATTAGCTCATTTGATGACCACTCAGAGAAGCACTGGTACAGAAAGCGATTGTCCTGCTCCCAATGAACAGTTTCTTCTCTGGCAAAAATTCAGACCAAATAAAACTCAAAGTAAAAAGTAGGGATGAAGTATAAAGAAACAGGAGAAGAACACAGAAGAGGCTCAAAGTGAGAAAAGCCATTTTAGGATTAGCTCCCATGTGTTCATTTGGAATGTGAGACTTATGCAATAAGAGCTCATGTTATTTTTAAAAAGAGATCCCTCCACCACTGAAAAAAATAAGACCTAGTGCCTCATTTATCATCACTAGAATCTAAAGAAATGTAAACGAATTCAACTCTTGAGATTCTTTAGGTAAAAAAATAAAATTATGAAACAACAACAGAAAAACCATTATTCGGACTCACCTTATAAGGGCAAGCAAATTATCAAGAAGTTTCAGAATCTGTTCTGTGCAGGGGTTACGGAAGATTGGATTTCCCGTGGGCATATAACCCACCACAAATCCCCCAGCTTTGGCTTCTTCGAGGTCAGTGGGCCAGCAAGTTCGCTTCACAACACCCAGAATGCTATACACACAAAAGCTCATCTACAGAATAAAAAAGAAAGGTAAACATAAAAGGAAAAGATAAAAGTACTGTTAGATATATGCAAAGTTATGGCAAAAGTGATAGAGAGGCCAGAGAAAATAGACCTCTTGCTCCCATCCCTGTCCCTTCCTTTAAGATTGAGTCCAAGAGGGATCCGGTCCTTTCATTGCCATCTTAAGGTGCAGTAGAGTAAGCTCAGAAGCTTCCTTTCATGAGGATGTCATTCCAGAGGCTACAGTGACCCTCTTACAGGACCCCAATTAGAATGTGTCTTGGAAATGCTTTAAAACAAAGTGTTTAGATTGGTAACACTTCATCTTGTTTTTGAGTTGACCTTGTACCCTCCAGCTTAGGCCTTGACAGCTTTTGCCCTAACCCCACTCATGGTCCTCTCAACCAACCTACTACCTGCCAGGTTAATTAACATGACTTTTGCCTTAACAGTGCCAGGAACAATGCTTATTTGAATAGCAAAGAACTGAAAAATCTTAGGTTTGCAAGTTAGGCCATCATTTGGGAGTTTACATGCCAGAGAGCAAAGGCAGGGAGGACTCACCCTGCTGACCAAGTTCTGACCTACTTCCTCATTACACCTTCAGTCTTCAGAGCTACTTAGAGATCCTTGAAGCCAAAATAATGACTTCATGGAAAAGACCATCTGCTCTGTTGTGGGAACTAACTCAAGAATTCAAGACTAAAGAAGAAAAGAAAGGAGAAGCTTAGGGAAGTGAAGACTCCCAGATTTCTTATCCTTATAGAAAAAACATAAATGACAACACCATACTCCTACCCTTGGCTAATTCAACTTCCCATTCCCAGGAGAGGCTTACTCACTCGTGCACGATTTAAGCCACAGGGATCCTCCAGGCCTGGGTCACAGCTTTTCCGATCTGCACCCACATAGGCAATAAATGCGTCAATATCTGACAGCACCCTGAAGATTGGGGGAAGGAAGACAAGTAATATCATTATAAGCAAGGACAACTTCTTTCACAAGAGCAAATAAGCTGTCATTTTTTAGGCCCAAAGAGCAGTTGTTACAGTGAGAAGAGTTTAATCGTATTAATTGTCAGCTTTCATTTGAAGGTTTAAACTTCTCTTCCCACTTCTAAATGTTATTAGGGACATGAGAATCAAAAAGGATATAAGCCTGAGAATGTTATATGGGCACAGATAAATGTCTGTGTGGCTTCTACAATGTATGACCCCTATTGACTGTTCTCATTTCTTCACATGTGCTGGTGCTACAACACAGACACAGATCTTACTTTGTGGCCTCCAGACTCATATGATCCATTTTTACTCATTTCCTCTCCCTCCCAACACCTCTCTGTTCAGCAAAGGGATATTTTCAGCAATTAGAATATAGCAATATAGAATATAAGACTATATTTAGCAATATAGAATATAAGACTGCTTTTAGCAATTAGAATGTAAGACTGACCCTCAGATATCACTGATTGCACCATTACATCTCAATATCCTTCCATCCCCACCCTGGGCACAGCTCTTGAAATAGAATGGGTGCTCGAGTGCAGTGCCAGTCAGTGGCAAAAAATCTCCTCTACCTGTGCATGTCTTCAGAAAGCCAGATGCTGGCTACTGGTGCCATCAGCTCCTCTAGGAACACTTTCTGACGCTCATAGTTCTTGAACTGGTTGCTAATGAGAACCAGAGCTTCCATGAGGGCACACTTCTCCATTTGTGTCAGAAGTAGCTCATTGGAGAGGAGTTGCTTCACATGGTTATAAAGCATATCAAAATTGGGCTGCAGGTCACATAGGGGAAAAAAAAAAAAACAGGTGCTAAAGTTCTGATTTTCAGGAGGAGGTGGGTTACTCAAAGAAGGTAGAAAGGAGACCAAAGCATTCCCAGGAAGGTCAGGCCCATAAGACTGTCCTTAGTAATTTAGCTATAATGTTCTTTTGCCTGGACAAGCAAGGGAATTTAGGCAGAAGGTGGTTCATGCCTTGAGTATTTAGGTAACCGTAATTTCCTATACTACAGCTATGAAAACAATGTCTTTTTTCTACATCAACTTTTGCAGTATCTTCACAAAGATCAGTTTGTTTAATATATATATAAATAACTGCTGTGTGTTCAGAGAAATTTCTGGTTAATTTATAATCTGGACTACTCTTAAATTTCTTTTAGACCCTCCAAAAATGATTGGGGTTCATATCTGGCTTCTCTCAAGATTAGGTCCGTCTCACCTGGCAGCAGCAGTTAAGAATATCACAAAGTATAGTAAAAAGATGTACAATGATGGGGAAAACTTGGCCATCCATATGGAAGACAACTATTCATTTTGGGAGATTACTTTGCATTTTTAACTCTACTACTAAGTAAGAGAGGAAAAGGACACCAAACTCAAGAATGCTTATCCTAAGCAAAGCTATAGTTTCTAGTTTTCCCTTTATGTGAGGTATCAAGAGGGCTGGATATAGAGAAATGAAACCAAGCTTGTCAGGTCTCAGTGGCTACTTTGCCAACGTCCAGTGGCTTACCAGCACGAGCTGGGGGTAGTCACGACATATCTTGATGATGGAGGAACAAGCATGTCTCCTCACATTTCTCACTGCCCGGGTTCTGGGGGCCTGGGAAGAGATATTCGACAAACTTGGAGCCACTTTTTATACAATTTGCAGATGCATAGAATCATGGAAATATCTCTCTTAGACGCAAATTACCAATCAATTTTCCTAACTGTGGAAGTATAATCAAGTGACATTTATAGTCACCGTGAATCCACATATTTATTGTTTGCCCTAGACTATCTCCAATACCATACAAAACACCTTATCATATGATCATCTCCTGCCTTTACTAACTCTTCTACTTATAGAAAATTCTAGACTGTTAGGTATTCATACTTTTGCTTTCCAGAAGTTAAAATGTATTGGTTGAATTAATGGTCTTACCTTACTTTCTTCAACAGTTTCAAAAGTGACAGATGAAAATAGCTAAGGGGAAGGAAAAAAAAGGTCACTTATCACTCCCAAATGCAGAAAGTTGTTTTAAATAGTATTTATCATAAAGTGTCTGACAAAATCCCAAAAGTAACAAAAGGGCTTTCAACTGGCATTACAAAATTTCAGATGTTCGTTTTCTCAGATAGCTACAAGAGGTTTGAGATTCATAATTTCACTATCAAACATTTTACAAAGACGAAGGTCACAGAAGCCAAGAACAATCCATGCCATCATGCAAACACTCAGCTACAGTGACACTTCTTCCTTATCAACACTTTTTATTAAAAGCTGAGTGGTCTACCCTCCCTTATTCCATTGCATAACTTCCCATTAACTCTTTAACCCAATGCAATGACTGCTGCCCTAGTCATTATGATGGACTAGCACTCTAACAAAGGTCTAATTGAGAAACCCAAAGTATAGTCTCCAGTTCTTAGAGAACTTTTGTTGCAACATGAGTCCACTTTTTGAAGTTCAACTGGTCTTTGTCAAAACATTTTCTCCATTTCCTTGGCTAGCTCCTAGCTCCTTCTTCTTCTTTGGGACTTGTTCTTTCCCTCCACCTCCACTGATGGTGATCTCCAGGGTTCCCTGCTTGAGCCACATGTCTAACTCTTTTCTAGGGCTTCATCTCTACTCTTGGCACTTCTATGAAGTGCACTTCTTGGCACTTTTATCTTGTAATTTTTTAGAATATAGACCTTTAACCTCAAATAGCCAATTTATTGTCAGGTGTCTCCACCTAGCTGTTGTACATATCCTTTAAACATAGTATTCTAAAACAGAACTCACTCCCTTCTCTTCCTTACTCCCACTCTCCCTCCTGATCCAGTATTTTCACTCAGGTGGTGCTCTACTACTCACCTAGTCACCTAACTGGAAACCCCAAAACTGTCCATACTGACATTCGCTCTCAAAAATCTCTATCTGACAGCACACCCTGATACTCTTCCAATTAAGTATTCTCTTCCATTTCTCAGTGTACACATCTATTAACTGCAATGGCACACTTTATCCCAAACAGAGCTCTCCTAAAGGGTGGTAAGGCTTTTCTCCTAGCGTGGTGCCTGATCCACAATAAGTACTAAGTAAATATTTGATAAATGAATAAATGACTGTTTATTAGCTTGTCTCACACACTTTCAAAAACAGTTACAAAATGCCAAAATAAAGCTTTAAATGCCAAAATAAAGTTTATAAAGGAGGCAGAGTTTACCTTAGAGAAGACCTGGGGCAGGAACTCTGGTCTGTAGGTGACAAATGGAAAGAGTGCTGAGACATTAGTGAGGACACAGGACAGAATGAGGGGGTCCTTGGTATCAAAGTTCAGGACCATCTGCAATAGCTCTATTCCATCATTAACTGGGATTTCCTGTAATACAGATATGAACAAGAGGCTGACACAACGGGTAACTACTTTTATGAAACTTCCTTTGGACTCTAGGTTATAAATACATAATAGAGTTGCCACATCTGGTTTTATAAACTGCTTTTTAACCCTTAAAATTCTAAGCATTACCTCATGTTATTAGAAATTGTCATATATGATGCCAGCATGTACTATCTTAGGGATATAGCACCTCCTACTACTAGAAACTGAGACTATTTCCATTTCTTCACCATTGTACATAATGCTGATATACATCTTAGCAAAAAAATTTTTGGCTACATTATCAGTTGTTTCACTTGAATAAGAGACTTTTGGGGATGGCTAGAATCATTGGGTCAAAAGTAGGAGTATATATAAGTCAAGTTGCTTTTCTTCTTTATAGGTTCTATCAGTTGATTCTCCATCCATTATGTGTCCTTCTTACCATGTTCTCAGAAGCAGTGAGTTTATTCCCTAAAACTTTCACTTAAGTAAAAATGAGTTTATTTATATTTGCATTTCTTCAATTACTGAGGTTGAATTTTTTTCATATTTACGAACACTTTAGTTTCTCCTCTGTATATTACCTGATCATGTCTTTTTTCTATTTCTCCACTAGGTTCTAGTGTTTTTATCAATTTATACAAAAATCTTAATGTGAAATATTCCAGGCCTTTAATGGTATAAGCAATACTTTAGTAACTTTCTATACAACCACTTTGAGAAGTACAATGTTACTAACGTGGTTGCTCTGTGACATACCTTCCTTTTCAGCCATAGTGGCTGCCACTATCCTGAATCTGGTGTTCGTAATTTCATGGATTCCTTAGTTTCTGTAGACCTTTGCCACAAATGTACATATTTCTAATTATACAGTAGTGTATGTTTACTTTTGTAGCTTGCTAATTTGGGTCAACATTATGTTTATTAGAATCATACTTATTTATGGAATAACCCTAGTTCATTTTCGCTCTTCTATAAATATATTACAATCTATTCTACACAAACTATTGGTGGATACTAAGTATTTTTCTTGGCTTAACACACGTTTCTATGAATATTGGTGGCTTAGTACACATGCCGAGTTTCTTCAGAGTCCAGACTTCAGAGTGGAGTTGCTGGGTTGTAAGGCAATGTGTCTTCAACTAGATATTGCCAAATTATTCACTGTTTTCCCTGTGACTATTTTACTACCTGTGGTTCACTGTACTAACAGTCTCATCTTATTATCCTCTTAAAATGAATATTAAGCATGGTAGGGCTTAGAGTCAGAGAGACCTAAGTCAGCTTTGCTATTTACTAGCCATGTGAACTTGAGTATGTTATTTAACCTCTCTGAATCTAAGTGTCCTCTTCTGTAAGATGCACATCCACAGATTTTCCTCTCTCTGTCAGTTTTTTAAAAAATCAAAATCATTACACAATCAGCACAGGAAAAGTTACTTACTCCTTTATCTAGTGTTCGAAACATCTGGTTGATCACACTTTCCAAAAAAACAGTCATGGCTTCCCACTGCACAAATGAAGGTGAGAAGATGGAGCAGAGGTTGCCTTCTCCAGTACCAGCTGTAGTAAAACAGGGTTTTAAAACACACACACCCCCAAACATTGTAGGATCACAGAAGACACAAAGAGACAATGAGGCCTTAGGGACCACTAAGTAATTTCACAGTTGAAGGAACAGAATAATCTAACTCCTCTCAGCCTGGGAGAAGAAAAGAAGAAAAAGGAAAAAGAAGTCCCTATCGTGCCTCCGCCTCTATGAGCTGTCTGAATTCACGTCTATGAGCCTTGCTTATAAAACCATTTTGAGTACGGAAGGCAAATATACATACAAGCATCAAAAACAGTGCATGGCCAATTAGAGGCAACTGACAAATATTAATATCTCCCTTCCTCCCTCTTTATAATCTGGTCTAAATAATTAAGATAAAGAATCCTTCCAACAAGGAATTGATGTAAGATACAAAATGTTGCTTCACATCCAGCAGCCTCAAGACAATTGCCAAGGGCTATATCTGTAGAACTGTGCCACCCTCCAAATTCACACGCATCACCAGACCACATCACTCAAATAGCAAGGCACAGGCAAAAAGATTTACAAATTACTTTTCTTGCTTCCATCAGTGCTCCCATTTTTTAGCTTCATCTTGATGCAACATATTTGAGCCTCTGCAAACATCTGAGTTACTAGATACCAAGGACTTTCAGAGTCAATTGTGAATATGCAAAACTGAATGTTAAATTCCATGAATGTCAAGTAACTAATGGACTTGGTAACTGACCATTAACGTGGACCTTTTCTAAAGCAGTGATTTATACCCTCTCCTGCTTTATTAATCATGTCACCCACAACATGCATTAATAAGATCATAGACAGAAGGTATGGAGTACAGAGAAATTACCTGGCTTATGCATTTGGATAGAGGGGTTATTTGAATTTATATAAGGTGGCATTTCCCAAAGGCTTGAGGTAGTTGAATGATATGGGAAGACCCTGTACTGCTTCTGTTATGCCTGACAAACAAGACATTCTTTCTGAGTTTAGGAGTGGTGCCATGTAAGAATTTGGTTGAAAAACTTTTAAAAAGTTAGGTCTAGACATGCGATTTGTTAAGATGGTACCTGAAGTAAAGTAATAAAATCAATAATAAACAATTAGTTCTGTTAAAAAAGAAAAATGAAAGCAAAATTGACAAGGACATGGTTTTACCCTAAACAGATTAGAAATTTGGTGTTATCTGCTTTCTTGGTCTGTGTGTAAATGAAAAGGCTCGCTCCATAGAATTGGGTAGTGAGCAAAGCTATTTTTGAACACTATTAGCATATTGTTCTGAAGTGTGGCTCAGGTTTATTTCCTATGTATAGTTTTAATACAATATTTCACTGATGTTCAGACATTAAAAAAAAACTTACAGTTCATGGATCCAGTATCAACAGAAGTTGATAGCTGATACTTTAGCCATTCCCCAGCCATCTGGAAGCTAGTCTTGGGATCCAAACGACATGCTAACCTCATTACCTCTCCTTGTTGGGCCCGAGAGGCTGCCAAGAGAGACATGAATCAGTAAGTGTTACAAAACAGGTACTTACTTTATTAATGTTCATTCATTTATCCATCCCAGGGGGGAAACATTCAAAGAGACTCTGTTTTTGCAGACTTGTGCTTTGAATGTGATCAATGTTCAATAAAGCTTTGTTAACAAATCCAGAAATTTTCAAAAACAAATTATCTTTGGAAGCCGCCCTTTGAGCTAGATCCTGTAAGTAGCAAACTAAAAAACGGTCTCCCATTTCTGTTGGAATTAAAGAGAGATCAGGTTGGTATAGGTGTAAAATGGTGTAGCTGCTGTGGAAAAAAACAGTCAGGCGGTTCCTCAAAACATTAAACATGGAATTACCATATGATCCAGGAATTCCCTTCCTAGGCATATACCCGAGAGAAATAACATATGTACACTAAAAAACTTGTATGGTATTGTTATAGCAGCATTATTCTAAATAGCCAAAAAGTAAAAACAACTCAAATATCCATCAACTTATTAGCAGGTGAATAAAATGTATACAATTCCAAACAATGAAATATTATTGGCTGTAAAAAGAAATGAAGTACTGATACATGCTACACCATGGACCCATGGATGAATACGAAAAACATTATGCTAAATGAAAGAAGGTAGTACAAAAGACCACATATTATATAATTCCATTTTTATGAAATGTTCAGAATATAGAAATAAAAGTGAATTAGTGATTGCCTGAGGCTGGGAAGGATGAAGGGATTAGATGCTGACTGCTAATGGATACAGGGTTTCTTGGGGTCATGAAAATGTCCTAAAATTGATTGTGATAATGGCTGCACAACTCTGAAAATACTAAAAACCATTTAATTGTATATTATAAATGCATGAGTTGTATGGTAAATGAATTACATCTCAATAAAGCTAATGTTAAAAAAAAGAGGGGAGAGGGAGAGGAAACCAGGCTATAGAAAACCCAGTACAGAATTCGAATATTAGGTTACTGGGTTTTTCCTTTCTTTCTTAGAAGACCCACACGGTAAGATAGTATTTAATTCTAAGTATAAAAAAAAAAATTTCAAGGCCACACTCTGCTCTGCTTGTCCCGCACGCTGCCTGTGCCCACCATGGTCACTGTTCAGCAGCTGGTAGGAAGATGATGCTTAGTGGAGAGCAAAGGCTTTGATGAGTACATAAAGGAATTAGGAGTAGGGATGGCTCTGCAAAAAATAGCCAAACCAGATTGTGTCATCACTTCTGCTGGCAGAAACCTCACCATAAAAACTGAGAACATGCTGAAAACAACAGTTTTCGTGTAACCTGGGAGAGAAATGTGAAGAAACTACAGATGATGGCAGAAAAATTCAGACTGTCTGTAACTTTATAAAGGTACATTAGGTCAACATCAGGAATGGGATGGGAAGGAAAGCACAGTAATGAGAAAATTGGAAGATGGGAAATTAATGGTGGAATGTGTCATGAACAATGTCACCTGTACTTGGGTCTATAATAATGTAGAGTAAAAATTCCATCATCCTTCTAGACAGGAATTAGCTGATAGGATAAACAGGCTCAGTTCAACAAGCAAATCTCTCTATGCTTGTTTTTTCATTATTGTGTTCAATTATCTTTATTACAAAAATTTTATGTGCAACTATATATGTTTAATTTGGATCATCTCTTTGGTTAGTAAAGAAATGTGTTTATGCTACTAAAATAATTGAGGAGTGCCTTACAATGTCCAAAGGCAGGGCGTGCATGTGTACGTATGTGTTTGTGTGACAGAGAGAAAAATGTTGGATGTGACTAGGCTTGGAATGAGTGCAATCCCAGAACTCTCTGCAATGTGAAACTGGGGATTAAAGAGGCTGCTGTCCAGATTTAGGGCTCTGTTATATGGAACCCCAAGGGCCAGGCACCATGACTAACAACACTAGATGCCATTCTGAGACTGCTGGGAGAAATTCAAGGTCAATATCACTTACAGTTGAAGAAAGCATTGAAGTCCTCATCGCTATCAAAATCAAATCGAGAGTATTCACAGCTAGGACTGTCTGTTTTAGAAGGAAAGCCCATCTGGAAAAAGATAGTTGGGGTAAGGAATGAAAATGGACCTATCAAAAGAGACTTAACTCCAGGAGCTCAAGTACTTTTTACTTTGTTTAAGAGAAGTTAAGGGTCTACAGGAAATATTTTATGATAAATAACCACTTCTGGTCTAGCCCAATTTGTTCCCAGTTCCAATAATCCTGAGTGGTAGAAAAGAAAATACTAGTATTTTGACACTCTCTTCCAGTTTCTTCAGGGAGAATTAAATTTTGTAATTTCTTAAGAGTTTTTGAGCATAAAAACATCCCAAGACAAAGTGCTAATATAGGGTGTAACAAATAAAAAAGAACTGGGAACTATTTCTCCTTAAATGCTGAAACCTGGGAATAAGCATGGAAATGTGTATGTTTCATTCAAAAAGTACTGAAGAGCATGGCAGACAATTAGAACACATGTGCTAAGTGAATTCCTCAAGGAAATAAGGGGACTCTGGAGTGGGTCCCCTTCTCTGATTTTACAAATCAACGTTAAAGCATCTGTCAGCTGCAAAAACCCTTAGCAGGTCTCAGGAAATCCATAAGCAACTCTCTGAGGTTGTGAGCAATCTGCTTCCACTCTCCTTTTTTATTCCCCTTCCTAACTCTCACTTGATATTCAGAAACAATAAGATATTACTTCCTCTTGGATCTTCTTCACTTCACCCTCCTTTCTGCTTTTAATCTCTCAAAAGCTATTCTCACGTTGTATGATCATAGTCACTTCTTTTTCTCAGCATTTAGACGAAACTTGGTATATAAGTGCTCCAAGACACAAAGAGTAGATATAATAACCAGTATGGACTGCTGTCTTCTTGAAGAATAAGAGAATACACCCAAGGAAGGGATCTTAGTGACCAAGACAGGGCTGTCAATGATGTCAATCAAAGTCTTGTTATATGTATTCATCTGCATTCCACATGTTTAGACTCCCATTGCGTACCTTAACCAAGTTAGTCATAGAAGCACGAAGATATTTTGGTATTATTGCTAATAGCAAAGGGTCACGGGATAGGATCTCATGCCGGAAGAGGGCTCCCCAAGTCATCTGAGTTGAAGAGCGTAGAAACTAAAGGGGGAGAGGAAAAAACCTGTTTAAAGTTTTGGATTTCATAAAACCAAGATAATTACTTAGCCCAGCAATTATCAACTATATTTTTTCAATGCAATAACTCTCTGTAATACTTTGAACTGTCCAAACTATAGTACATCAGTGTTGACAGCTCATTATGAACCACATGTTAATAAGACAAATTGTGGGTTCAGGTGCCATTCTTGCAGCATGAGCTGAACTCTACTATTTCTCCTTTTTATGCAAGAGGTTATAGAAATCTCAGCGTGGTATTACAAAAAATACTGAATTGGATGAAATTAATTTTATAACACGATTAAGACTTTTGTACTTAAATTATCTTTAGTAGCAAATCACCTGGGACATACCTCACATCTGACTGAGCTTTACCAGAATAATATTACCTGAGGGAAAAAGCTGCTGACCCTGATGGTTCAATGCTGGTTCAGGAAGATTCAGCAATTCTCTTAATTAATACTATAATTAATTTCTAAGGCCTTAAGAGTCACATTTTATATATGAGCTGCTGATTACTTCAGGTCATAGTGCTTGATTTTGGCTTACCTAACTTAAATTTTGAGAAGTTACCTGCATAGAGTTTACCTGACTTGGATGCGTTGTGAAAGCAAGAAAAGATTCCAGATATTTTCCAAAGTTTGCTGGTGTTTCCACATTAGAATCCACACCCTGTAGGACAAAAAGTCCATTATGTTAATGATGTTGCTGACTGGGAAGGGGGGGAGTGGAAAGAGTGGAGTAAACAAATACAGATAACTTAAACCTTCAAAAATTTTCAGTTTTGATAGGACTTTCTTTTTCTTTGTGGGCTAATGAAGACCTCATTTTAAGGGATAAAAAACAGGAAAGCTGCTTTATCTCCTTAATCATCACCATTAAACCCATTTTGTGGTCAAATAGTAAAAAAAAAAAAAAATTATTCATTTCAGAAATCACAAAGAAATCCATATTATTTCTTCAGAACTGGTCTATTCACATCTCTGTGACCTAACTCATTAAATAACCACTCAGTATGTCTTAAGCTCTATCCTCTCTTAACCATTCAAGCCACCACAAAAAGGCATAATATCAAGCATAAAAGTCTGTACCAATATCTTTTCAACTTGTAAGACGGAGTATTAAAAATTTCCCTAAAGACTGATATGTCTACATAAATCAAACTAAAGTTTTCTTTTATGATCCAATAATAGATCCTTTAGGTTTAGAGAAAGGGTTCTTTACTCAAATCTATGTTTCATGACCTAATAGGACTTTAAGGATAATGCATTCAGCAGAATGATGTTTTACAAGTTCCAAAATTCACAAGAATAGCAAAGTTGACTTATTGAATAACATACATGGATGTTTGCTGTTGATATTAATAACTGACTTGTTAAAAAAATTTATATCATTCAAACCCTGTTAAAAGAATTTAATCTATAGAACCACATAAAATAATCTGTAGGATCACGCTCTATAAGGCTAAAATCAATGGCATGACAGCCCTTATACAAATATAACTTTCTAAATGCTCTCCTCAAATGGCCCTGAAACTCTCCAGAAAGTGCTTACCAGCAATGCACAAAGTTGATTGCCCAGAGCACACAACACCTGACAGAGTCTCTTCAGGAAGACATAGTGTTTTTCTACCAAGCCTCCTCCATCAGCAGTCCTGTAAGATGAGAAAATAGTATGATTAGTTGTACATCAAGAGGTCCAAGAGGATTCCCATCAAATGAAACTGTATGTGGTCTATGCTTCAACATTCAAATTTCGGTTGATTATTAAAGTTAAAAACAAAACAAAACAAAACAAAACACCAAAAAAACCCCCAACACTGAAAGATCAATGAGTAATACTGTTTGTTCAATGTAATCTCATTCTTCAAAAAAACACTCTAATTTGGGGCATTATATGGTCCTTAGATATTTGGGGCTAATACTGTAAATTCTGAGCATGACTCCATAAAATGCACGTACTTACATACATAAAAAGCTGCACAAGAAATTGGTTGACACCCAAAGAGGACTCAGAGATCCCTAAGGGGAGCATGTGTAACAATTCCTTATACCACAACAAAATTAAAAGGAGTATAATCAAGAAAATGAAAAGACAAGCCACAGACTGGGAGAAAATATTTGCAAAAGACACAAATGATAAAGGACTGCTTATCTAAGACATACAAAGAACTCTTTAAAGCTCAACAATAAAAAATTAACCTGACTTAAAAAATGGGCCAAAGACCTCAGATATACAGATGGCAAATAAACATGAAAATATGTTCCACATCATGTCACCAGAAAAATGCAAATTAAAACGAGATACCACTGCATGCCTATTAGAATGACCAAAATCTAACAATGACAACACCAGATTCTATCAAGGATGTGGAGCAACAGGAACCCAGTCCCTGCTGGTATGAATACAAAATGGTACAGCCACTTTGGAAGACAGTTTGACAGTTTCTTACAAAACTAAGGATACTCTACCCATATAATCCAGCAACTGTCTTCGTTGGTATTTACCCAAAGGAGATGAAAACTTGTGTTCACACAAAACCCTGCATGCTTATAGCTTGTTAAACCTGGATGTTTATAGTAGCTTTATTCATAATTTCCCAAACTTAAGCAACCAAGATGTCCTTTGGTAGATGAATGGATAAATAAATATCCAGACAATAGGTTATTATTCAGTGCTAATAACCCATAGAATATACAACACCAAGAGAGAACCCTAAGGTAAACTATGGAGTTTGGATGATTTGATATGTCAAGGTAGGTTCATTAATTGTAACCAATGTACCATTCTGGTCAGGGTGTCGATAATGGGAGGCTATGCATGTGTAGGAGCATGAGGTATATGGGAAATCTCTGTACCTTACCCTGAATTTTGCTATGAACCTAAAATTGCTCCAAAAAAAAAAAGACTGCAATAAAAGTATAACTTTGTGTCTCACTTCTCTAAGTCATTTAGTTCAGATCTATAATCCCTTATATGCTATTTTAGAATCCAAATAGCTCTTTAAATTAAAAAATTTGTAACTTAGTGGCAAAACCGGACTGAAATGATTTAAAACTATTCACAGTAATAAAAATTAGTGTGGACAGTAGCCATATTAGCTGTGTTCTGGAGGGAGTAGAGTACAATGTAAAAAGCTTGGACCTTGAAGTAATCAAGACCTAGGGTCTAGTGATGTTGAAGGGCACTGGAATTACAGTTTCCAGTGCAGGCTCTGGAGTCTAACTGCCTGGGTTTGAATCATAGCTTTGCTAACCGGTATCAGTAGCATAAAGAGAGATGGGACACCTCAGTGTGAATGTCATGGTCTCTATGGAACTAACGGTTAGTAACTACAGTGGCTACCCAAGAGATGCGTCATTCATTTAATTAACAGGACCCCTTAAAAATAGAGCTGTAGTCTCCATAGGAAAAAAAGCCATCATAAAAGTTGTATTAGAATAGACAGAGATTTTCAGTAATACATATGTGTCTCACATCTTTCCACTTGTCCTTGGGACCAAGAATAAGTGAAGAGTATTGAAAAGAGGTGTTGCAACAGCTTCAACTATTTGTAATATACAGTTCTGACTCCCTGGTAAGGATCACATCAGGAAATGCTTCAGTATTATCCAGAGCAATTAGAAGAAAATAAGCAGAAGCTATTATTTTAGAACATAGAATGCGTTTATAGGTTTTATGTATATGTGTCTCTTTGAATACATTGTTCCTGCTGCTTCCGAGAGCTTCAGCACTTCAGCCATTGATTATTTTGACAAGGAGATCAGGGAGGAGTCTGAAGTTCTGCAATCAAGGCAGGCCCTGGGACAGACTCTGCTCCAGATCAGAGCATTCTCAGGCCTGCTCCAGATCAGAGCATACCAAGGCTACTGGGAGGCTTAGGGACCATCAGAAGCAAACAAAGAGACTCACAGGTATGAGTTGTCTGGGGAGAATGGGGAAAATTGTGTGAACATGGGTGGTGTTGAGACAATAGCTACAATTTATTTCCAGCATAAGGTATTCAAAAAAGTTAAATAGTCTCTTTAAAATTAACTGGTTTTCTCATTAAAAACACCGTCAACTGACTGCCAGCATTCAGATAGGAACTTCAGATATATCCGAGTATGATATAAAAATAACAAAGAAATTAGAAAACATATAGAAAAGTAGATACTCACTGTGCAGCAGAGAGTATATAATGCATGGCAACATCTCCAAATAAGACCATTAAGGGCTTCCGGTCTTCCAACTTGCCCTAGACCCAATTTTAGGGAAACACAGGTAATACAAGCTATATTATTAAAAGCCTCCAAGTACTAACATCTTCCATCTCTATATAATTAAATATACTGACTTCTTAATATCTCACATAGCCCCTGGGCTGACTGAGCACTGGAAAAAAGCCAGCTCTTTGAAACCGAATCTGGATAAAACTTACATTTTAAATGTACTGGGAAATAATGCTGATAAAAAAGCAAAGTAAATTACATCTTTAGATAGCATTCCTATGGAGAAAAGAGTCATGGTCCCAATTATTAGCCAAGACAGATATAAAGCCAGTGTAGCCACCATCTAAGATTCTTTGACATAACATTGAGATTTAAACTTTAGTACTACTTTTATCTGTTACGTGTAAAGTGCCAAGATTCATAGCTGTTTCAAGAACCACGTAGCCCAACAAATCTCTGTATATTCTGCAGATGAAGCCCTAGAATGTTGGCAAACTGTTGTCCAAAGGGGTTGCAGGTAGGTAGTCAGTTGGGGTCAAGTAAAAAAAAAAACAACAAAAAACAAACCTTTACGTGTCTTTCTGTCACAACATACAATTAAACACACACACACACACACACACACACACACACACACACACACACGCACACACGCACACACACACACACACCCCCCCTCAGACTGAGGATAAAAGTTTGAAGTAGTAACTTACTTTTCTGCTGACAGCAATAAGGAGACATTCAGCTGCTCCCAGCTGAAGTTCCTGCTCATTCAGAAGCAAGCACAGCATCTCTAGGAGTTTACAGTTTTCCGCAGTAATATGACTCATGGACACCCAGTCAATGTAGCCTGCTAGAGTATTCAGTGCTGCAACTCCTACTCGACAGTTTGCTTGAGCCTACATGAAAAGAAATAACTTTGACCATTAAGTCCTCACAGATAGACAAAAAAGCAAGGTTATACCTGAATTCTTTCTATTTTCTAATTCTAAAAAGAAAATGATTTTTTAAAAAATGTACTCATGTAACAGTCACTAATAAGAATCTCAAAGGTTTTCTTCTGATAACGCGATCACTTCTCAAACAATGGTATTCACAACGTACATCAGTAATACCACATTGGCCTGAGTGCCCATTATATTTCCTTCAAAAAATCTCAAATATTGTAATTTTAACTCTCTTCCACCTTATCTTAGTGATCAAATAAACCAAAGCTGAGGTCACCCTCCACTAGGCATATGCATCCTGTACCTGAAAGCCTCAAAGTAGTCTCCTTCCAGCTCCACAAAGAGCTCTTACCTTTGACTCCTGAGAATTATCTGTCTTCTGAAAGAAAAGAAGTATAAGGATCCAATGTTTTTAATGAGCAAAAGGCTATGTAATAACTCCATCCCCACAATCAAGACCCTTGAATAAAAATTCTCAAATACAGACTCAACTTTCAATCTTAGAAAAAATACAGCTTTACTAAGAATACACAATTGATATTTCCTCTAAGACAGGTTATTTTAATTTTAGCAATATGACAGAAAGTTAATATTTAAAGAGCTTACAAAAATTTATTAGAACATTAAGATCCACAAATAGTTTCAAAGCATACAATTTACAAATACAATAGATGAACAATGAATAAGGCTCAACATTGCCAGCAATGAAAGAAATAGTTTAAAACAAAGTATTAGCAGTTTTTCCAAATTAAAATAAAGACAAATTATAACCAACAAAGGTATACTGAAATTATGTAATGTTAATGGGGAAAAAAAAAACAAAAAAAACCCAAAATTAAATTAATACAATTTATGACCATGTATGTATAGGAGAAACACATACACAAAAAATATTAGATGCTAAATAGATCAAAATATCTGTTTAATAAAATGCACAATCATGACTGATTTTTACCCTTAAATTCCATAAAGAAGTGTATGTTTATAATTTACAAGAGTGTAAAATTAATATTTTCCTGAGGAGTTTCTGAAATTGAAATTACGAGTAACTCCCGAAGACTGTTGAAGAAAAAATAATACAAGCAGGAATACCAAATTCTTAAGTACCTTAAAACTTAACCACCATTAGGATCATAAAGGACTTATTTTACGATTCCTTTTCTCAATTTTCAAAAAATATTTTTTCCATAAAGAACAAGTATTAGGCCTTCATTGCCAGTGATCAAGTAGAGGTGTTAATAGGACAGAGATGAGTGGAACCCTCTCACCAGCATCTATCTATTGATGCTGCTCAAGAAGGAAAAGGGAGCCAAGTGACATCAGCCAAGTCCAGCCTTTAGTCTCCATTCCTACAAATCCTTCATTTCCGTTTGTATCCTCCATGCTCCCTGGGACCAGCACAGGAGCCAGGTGATGGGACAGCGAGAGTTAGCCTACTCATCCCGTTATTCAACTCATCACTCAACATATTCCCCAATTGGGAAGTTGAAGGGATGGGAAGCAGAGAAGCGACTATGAGCAAACTGAGGTTCAAGAGATGGCTGTTGCTGTGCTCTGGTCCTGGGCACAAGTGGTGGCTTGGTTTAACAGATGGAGAGAACAGAAACTGAGGCTAAGAAAAACACCACAGTAGATGTTTCTAACTTGTGTCAGACCATCACCAATCAGCCCTGTTCTGGCATGTTGGCTAGATTTCTAGAGCAACGAAGTATTCATAATTTGTTCTCCTTCTCCTAGGGGAAAATAAAAAGAATACCTCCTTCACCCTTAACACATAAGTTTTTATATGCAAATATTTTCTTGATATTTTCTTTTGACAAATCTTGGGGAGGTATTTGGTGGAGTCAATTCTAGTAAAAAAAAAAAAAAAATAGGGCTTGAATCCCACCGCAACCATTTATTAGGGGATCTTTAATAATTACTCTCTGAGCCTTGGATTTTTTCCTCCGTAAAATGGAGATATTTTCTAACTCTTTGGGTTGCTCTGGGGATTAAATAATACATAAAGCTCAAACAAGTATATAGTACACATCAGGTAATCACTCTGACTTCCTGTCAACCCTAACAGCTCATAATACCTTCTCTCATCTGAATATCTACTGCTTCTCTGAAAACAGACCTAATGAATCTGTCAGGGGCATAAAAAATAACTAATTTTAATTAATCCTATTTTATGAAATAAGCACATATGAGAATTATAGGTCAGGGTTTTTCAACCTCGGTACCTTTGACATTTCAGGTTGAATAATTCTTTATTGTGGGGACTGTTCTGTGCATTATAGAATGTTTAGCAGTATCCCTGGCCTCTACCCACTAGATGCCAGTACCATCTTGAGACAACCTGGAGGGCAAAATTGCCCCAGTGAGGACCTCTATACTAGGTTAACTTTCACACTGCCTTCTTTTGGAGGCTCTCTGCTAAAAATGACAATGGTTGGAAAGAGAATATCTGGCTTGCCCTTCTGCAAAAGACTTACCTGGAAGCACAGAGTCAAGATTAATAAAACTTGGCATAGTTTACATTATAGGGACTAGGACTAAATGGGACATCAGAGTTTGACAGGGACACTACCCTGACCTATCAGAAATCTGGGCTTTCCAATATTAAGAATTAACCTTCATTTTTATACTATTTAAAGATTTTTATTACTATAAAGTTACTTTTTTCTAGTAGACATGGAAACTCATTGAACTGAATTTCTTAAAAAAATCAGTTCTTGTTTTTCCTGGCATCCGTTTCTTTTTTGCTTAAAAAATAGCCTTTTCTTTTGCTGAACTAGACACCCTAGTTCCTCACTGAAGACTCGTTTTAACTTCAAACAAACAAACAAACAAAAAAACCCATTCATATTAAAAAAATAGAGCTTTGAGGAGGTGGGGTATCCCTTACCACTTGCCGATACTTGTTTACATTTTCTTGAAGTGTGTTAAGTAGAAAACTGAAGATCCTTTCCATGTTCTGGGTTAATGTTTGCTGGATATCCCTTCTTCTTTGAAAGGGCAGTGTATGAAAGGTCACTACGTCCTCTGCCAGTCTCAAAAGAATGAACATCACTAATTCTGTCTGTGTTTCCTGTATCAACAGAAATAAGCTAGTTAAACTAAAACATTTTTTATTATATGTATGCTGAAAGGCTCTTTTCTATTGACAAAACAAACAAACTCCTGAAAGTGGGGGAGGGCGGGGACAAAAAGCCCGAAATTGGTAGTTGTATTTCATACCCCTTGTTTGGAAAGAGTGTCCAATTCTATTAGCATGTCAGGCCAGTGCTGTGGCCACTCCCGCTTGATCATTTCTACTACAATTCGAGACAGAACATCTTTAATATGGTTCTCTTCTTCCAAAATGTTCAGTGTACCCTGAAAAAGAATGCAAGACATTAAGAGATCTGCAAGACTGAATTCAAGGAAAAAACTGGGCTATAAAAGGGTAAAAACTCATCAGGTCTGCTTTTAAACTAAACAGAATAAACAAACCTGTCCTCCATGTCTGAGTCACTTGTCCTGCATTCATGCTAATCTTAATTGAGAGTTGCACCAGCTAATAAAATGGCTGTCACGCACAGCAAGGAAGGCATCATTATTCTCCTTTAGAAACCGAAAAGACTCTTATAAGAGGGCCAGGGTCAAAGAATACAGAAATAAGGAGTAACTGAGGGCTGACAAAATGGGAGGTACAAGGAGCACCTGAATATTTTACCAATAGTCTAGTATTAGAAAGTACAGAAAAACTATTACTGGGACTCTCCTTAGTTTGATATCAAGATTAATGAATTATGACTTCTGTTGAGTTTCCCCAGAACTAGCAAAATACAAATCCTACCTAAGTTAATTAACAATTTTGAAGGAAATTTTTTTTTCTATTAAAAGCACCATATTTTGAAGATAAAAAGGGGTGGGAATTCCATTTTTCACACCCTTTATAAAAAAGAAGAAAAAGGGCTGTGGATTTTAAACATGTTTAAAGCCATATTCTAACTCCTGAAACAAATTCATTCTGCATATTTTTTACTATTACAATCATACAGTACATTTGGGATAAATAAGTTTGGAATAAAATGAAACAAACAGCTAAGTGAAATCTAATTGAGATCTAAGAATCTTATTTATTTGCTGAAAATGTTTTATCTCCTCTGCCCTGTCTTTATCGTTTTCAAACAGAAGTCATGCATAAAGAATTAATTAAATCTAGTAAGAGAAATGTGATGAATTATGATTTGTGATCGTGGTTCTTTTTACCTTGAAGGTAACATTTCATATCATACAAAGCATGCTGTTTGACATATGCAGAACCAGTGAATTTTTAAACAAATGCTACATTGAAGAAGTCACACTTTGTCTAAACTACCTTAGAAACACAAGTCTTCCAACCAATCATTCCTTACATTTTCAATCAGCTCCATGACACTGTTCTTCAGATAGACCTTCTCCAGTCGAGACATGCTGTTCCATCGAAACCTGGCCACCAAAATGCATAAAGTCAACAGAACGACATTAGAAGTCTTCTCTCATAAGAAACTAGCTTTGATTCCTGTGTTAAGAGTAAGTTGGTGATTTCATTAAGAAGTTATACTTTCAATTTCATGCCCTTCAAAGAACAGACAAAAACAGTCTACATTTAATCAAACTGCTAACAATAGAAAAATTCTTGAGAAAGAGTTTTATATAGGCAGTGGTCCATTCATTGGAATCCACATAGGATTTGTGCACAGATCAGCTTTCCCCTTGATCTTCCTGACAGACCAAAAGCAAATACACATCTAAGACAACTGCAACAATGTAGTTGCTTTTCAGAAAATAAAATCTTGATACAACTAACTCCCTTTCTATGCTGGTTTACAAGGTAATAGCACAATTCCAGAAAAACTGGTTAAATCTTAAAAACTGATTCTTCTGATAGGCCCTGGGAGTAGGAGACTCAAGTTAGGAAGGATTTTCAGTTATTCTCATATCACCCTGCTTTGGATTTGCCATTCAGAGAAGGCACACACTAAAATTAAAAAAAAAAAAAAAAAAATTAAAGGCACAGTGCCTAATCAGATTTATTTACCTACATGCTGCATTATTCTAAAAAGACTTTAAAGTCTGCTGGCATACAGTAGGAGCTCAGTAAATGCTGGCTGAATGACTACCGGCTAATATTTGTAGAACACTTAGCATGTACCATGAACTTTACATGGATGAAGAAATTGAAGAAGAGGAAGGTTAAGTCCTTAATGAGAGCTCCCATGAGGTTGTGATAACCTCTCGGGGATCAATCCTTTCTTTTTGGGAACTGCTCTTTTCTACTCACCTTAAGAGTATCTCTATGAGTTATATAAGAAATAAAGATTTGCTCTCTCACAGACTTCTGTGATAATGTCCAAAAGCTCCTTACTTGACAACGTGTTCCAGGATCTGAAGGCCAAAATGTCTGACGATGGCCATTTGTGTTTTCTCAGCCAACCTCAAGCCACAGGGGACACAGATAGGGCACTTTTCTTTAAACTCTTCACAAAACTGAAAGAAGAAAAGTTAGCATTTCCTTTAAGAGCCAAGAGAGTAAAGACGAAGAAAACATCTTAACAAACTCCAACCTGAGCTTTATTTTTAAATTGCAAAATCTAGATCAATATTATGAGTAAAGAACCAATAAACATTCCTTTCACTATCATAGTTCCATATTTCCCATGCGATGTTCAACTAATGTTGAAAAAAATGTGACAGAACAGAGTAAAAAATTATGTTAGAGATACACCTTTTAAGTATACAGGGGTGAAAAGACAATTTCTAGGACTTGCTTTAAAAATTTTTGGTGAGGGGGAGGGGTAAAGCAAATGTAAAATCTTTATAACTGCTGAGTTTAGGCGATGGATATATGTACATCTACTTTTTTCTACTTTTGTGTCTACTTTTAATATTTCATAGCAAAAAAAAAAAAAGACCCAATTGTTTTGATTCCAAATCCTGTGGCATACATCCATATATTGTAAAGTTTCCTTCAAGTGATGCTCACTGTACGTCACTTTAATACATATAGCACAAATATTTTTTTCCTAATGGTCATTTTATTTCTCACAGCCCACATACATTGTTTGATGCAGGAATATGCTCATATTGTATTAGCTTCCCAAAACTGCAACGAAAGAGTCAGTCCCGGGAGCAGAGCATCTGGGACACTACTTTCAAGAAATCAAAATGCCCTTGTCAAAATGCAAAGTAAGTGGTGGAAGTTCATCTTTGCGCAAAATAGCCTAAGACTATCACACACTAAAATACATGCGGTGAGGGTGTGTGAGAATTAGCCCAGAAATAACCAAGACACATAAGAGGTTTAGGGAGGGGTGTAAGGATATAAGTAAAGGGGGGCTGGAGCTCATTTAGGGCAGGCCGGGAAGCAGGTTATCAGGGAAACATTTAGTGAATGGGAGACCATAAAGGATGTAGCTGGTCTGGGTACGGGATGGACACGTGCGCCACGAGAAGGCGAGGGGATGTGCGGATGGATGTGAGGCTTGGGGGAATAAAATGGTTGCAGCGAGCTGTGGAGAGACGGCGGGTCGTGATGCGGACAAGAGTGAACAGAAGTAGGGAAAGGGGTAGGAGAGGGCAGGGAAGTGGTGATATGATGAGACCGCCAAAAGTAGCTAGGAACCAGAGCGTCCCGGGAAAGGGGCAGGCGTGGCGAGAAGAGAAGGCTGGGAGTGGGAAGAGGCGCGGAGGGCGGCGAGGGAAAGCTCCTCGAGGATGAGGAGGGAGGTCCAAGGGCCGCGTGGGCTGGAGAGGATCAGGGTTATGGGCGGCGCAGGGACGTCTGGGCTGGGGGAGGGTCTCGGGGCAGGCCCGGGGTGCCAGAGCCCAGCTACCTTTAGGGCTTCCAGCCGATAGCGCTGGGTGGAGCTGGGGTCCATCATGACCGTCACCGCTTTCACCAGCTGCTCGCACAGCGCGTTCACTTGATCCATCGCCATGGCTACTGCCACGCGCCGCGAGAATGCACCACGGCTGCCCCAGGAGCACAAGGAACCGTCGGCTCCTGTGCTGGGATAACACGCTGGGACCGGGCCGCGGCAGGCTGGGGGGGTGGGGAGCAGGAGGAGGAGCGTGAGCAGCAGAAGCCCCAGCCGGGAAGGAACCGGCGCTGCGCACGCGCTCGACCCTCCACCGCGCACGCGCCGGCGGAAGTTGCGGCTTCCTTGTGACGGTTGCTCCTCGAGGGGCGGGGAGGGAGACGGAAGGGCTGCGACGCGCAGGCGCATCAACGCCCTGCGCTGCGAGCGCGCTGAGCTGTCAGGAGAGCTGAAGTTGACCGCGCTGGCTGTGGCTGAATCCACTGGGCTGTGCGGGCGGCTGCCCAGGCAAAGATCCCCTACGATCCTTGGTCTGTTTTTAAATCGTTGCGGGGAATAAATCTCTCTCAATACCGACTGGCTTGCTCCCGGAAAGGGGACAGATATTCAAGACCCCTTTATCTTCTTTCCAGTGGACACCGAACCCAGCATCTGTGGAGTCCTCAGTTGGCAGTTTTGCCGGGTATTTTCCACATTGGTAAGAGAATTAAAAAACTGTAGATATCACTATTTTCAAACTTTCTGTGTTGCCTTGGCTGTTGGTTTTATGATATAGCAGTGGCTGGTGACAACCTTGGGCCGAAATTACATGAAATAGACATACATGCTCACAGAGAGATAAGGCCCTGCTGTTGTCCTCTAAGAGAATTTTTCTTGTAGAAAAAAATGATATTTTTCTCTGTAGCCCTTAAACTTCCCTCTTCACGTGTACTTATTTTCTTTGGATGTCTTATCACCTGATCGGCACGAAACTTGTACTGATTGCGATAAATCAAGATGTTTAAAGATGATTGATTGCAGTAATTGAAGGTGTGTGCAGTTTTGATATTTGAAGTGCTATATATAAGACTTCAGAGTAGTGTAGCCCTTATTCTGAAAGGAGGGTTTTGGCAGAGAGTGTGTTTCATTTTCCATCTTTAAAAAGCTGTTTTTCCAGCAAAATACATGAACCGAAAACTTCAATAACTTCATTAGCTGTTAAAGTATGCATATCGGTTTTTGTGTTTGTATACTCAGTAATGTGTTTGCTGGACTTAAATCACTGCTTCCTATTCATAGTCCACTTCTGGTATTTGTATCTAATATGGTGCATACATGGTGTTTTTTTGTGAAAATGTATTTACTATTTTTATTCTGGTATTTCCTATTTGCATTTACTATTATCATCTGTTCCAGTACTATGCAAAAAGCACTTCAAGGTAAATGATTACTGACCTGTTAATGGTTTTAACTTATAAATGTTTCAAGTATTACATTCTGCCTGTAATTTATAAGGAATTAATGAGGAATTTATAAGGAATTAATGCCTTGACACTGATTTTTTTAATTGTTTTCTTTCCATTAATCTTCCCGTTTGTGGTTGCATGCCAGTTTTTTCAAGGTGAATATTAATTTTTGACACTTTTTAAAAAGAATACAGTTGAGTGCTTACTCAACTGTATAACCTGTGTTTCTCATATTTAAATCATGAATTACTGGTGTTTCCATAAGTATCTTATTTACTTTAAGTCAGTGGTTCTCAATCTCTGCTGCACATTAGAATTGCCTGGAGAGCTTGTAAAAATCACAATGCCCAAGTCACATCTACACCAGTTAAATGAGGATGTCTGGTGGTAGAAGCCAATATCAATATTATTTAAATGTTCCTAGGTGATTCCAATCTGCAGCAAAGTTTGGGAGCCACTGCATTAGTTTAACATTCCTTCTTTTAGATTTCTAACAATGTTAAATGATAATATTAGTCTGTATTCACTAATATTTAACGATGTTATATGACAATATTAGTCTATATTCACGATATTCACTAAGGTTTGTTCTTCCAGTCTATCATCCATAGACAGCTTTCTGTCTGTCTGCCCTCAAGTAGTATAAAGTATTGTTTTCTTTTGTCTTCAGAAATTTACAAGAATGGGTAGGAAATCACCATGAGAACACCGCAAAGTAATTGTGACAGGCAGGATTCACTGATGAGTGGCTAGTGGTTGAAAGTTTGAGGAGAAACAGGATATTTTCGTATTCTCAAAGCATGTCCCCTAAGATATTTATTACCAAAGAAAAAATAGTGACTTTACAATGAGAAACCTGGCAAACACTAAATGGTCATGGTTAACATCACTAGTAATAAGACATAGGGACATTATGTACCTCCCAATATGATACACTGAGAAGACCATTTCACTTCCATAATATTGTTGCCCAAAACGCATAACCTCAACCTAATCAAGAGAAAACATCAGACAAACCTAAACTGAGAGAGATTCTCAAAGTAATTTATTAGTTCTCTTCGAAAGTGTCAAGGTCATGAAAAACAAGGAAAGAATGAGGAGGTGTCATAGATTGGAGAAGACTAAGGAGACATGATGACTAAGATTGTATCCTAGATTGGATCCTGGAACAGGAAAAGGATATTAGTGGAATGACTGGTGAAATTCAAGTAAAGTATGTAGTTGAACATTATACCAGTGTTCATTTTTAGTTTTGATAATTGTGCTAAGTAAAATGTTAACATTAGGGGAGATGGCATGTAGGAGAACCCTACTATTTTTGCAACATTTTTGTAAGTCTAAAATTATTTCAAAATAAAAAGTTTTAAAAATGCACATGAATGCTAAGATGTTATATATCATTTTATGCTTCTCTTTTCCCTGAGTTTATACTTGAGACTTATCTATGAACTAGATTAACTGTCAGCTTAATCCTTCTATTGATGTACATTGTGGTTTTAATTTGCATTTCCCTATGACTAAATGTTGAGCTCATTTTCAGGTGCCTATTGACTATTTGTAAACCTTCTTTTGTGAAGTGTTCAATTCTTTGGGGGCATAGGTATTTTAAAAAATTTTAATATGTATTCCCTTCCTAAAATTGTACCCATTTATTACTCTCCTTCTAGCAGTAGATGGAAATGCTATTTCATTCTTGTTAGTGTCCAGGCTCCCATGCTCATGGTAACTCAACAAAAGAAGAATGGGAATATAATTTTCCTTGGCACTTTGGATTAGGTATCCTTTTTAACTGTCCATAAAATATTGTCTTATAGAAAAATGGCTAATGGACAGGACCGGGTAGTTGCTCTAGTGGACATGGACTGTTTTTTCGTTCAAGTGGAGCAGCGGCAAAATCCTCATTTGAGGAATAAACCTTGTGCAGTCGTGCAGTACAAATCATGGAAAGGTGGAGGGTATGTATCATACTTATCGTTGTAACTGTCAACTACTATTTTCATCTATAAGAATGCATACACTATGCTAGGTCCAATTTTTGAGATTTCTGAACTGCTGTGTTTGAGACCAAATAGTGGTAACTGTGGCCAAAAAGTTTCTACTGTTAAGTTTATAGCCTATTCATGTTAAATATTAATTATTCCTGCTTGTGATCATGTAATATTTTTTTCTGTTCTATCTTTAGAATAATTGCAGTGAGTTATGAAGCGCGTGCATTTGGGGTCACTAGAAGCATGTGGGCAGATGATGCTAAGAAGTTATGCCCAGATCTTCTACTGGCACAAGTTCTTGAGTCCCGTGGGAAAGCTAACCTCACCAAGTAAGAAAAATGATTGTTTAAGGGGAATAGAAGACTTGGAAATAATATTCCATGAGGCTAGGAACTGATGTTTCAAATTTCAAACTAATATCTGAAAAAGTTCTTTTTGGTCCACCAATTTTTCTGTGTAAAATGAAAACAGATTGTAGTATTGTATTTCAGGAACGGTTCAGAGTCATTATAACTTATAACAATGGTTGCCCTTGACACCCTTTCATTTTCTAATTATTTAAAAATTGGTTGTTGTAATTAAAACTTAATACCAATTCCCATGTTCTCAGACCAAGCTTGAAATGTTTGAAGTAATTAAATTGACTGTGAAACTAAGAGTTTTTCCAGAGAAGGCTGAGCCAAACTGACAATTCTAGAATTATTTGCCAGAACTAGATAATCTCGAAGATTACCTTTTCTGTTTTTCAACTGAGCTGTCTCTCCTCAAATTTTAGAAGGTTAGCCTTGGACTGGGAGACATGTGTAGGCATAGTCAAATTAGAAATAGATACAAGCTTCAGCCATTATAATAATCTAATAGTGTGTACTGAGTATATGACATATGCTAGGTACTATGTTAAGCTCTCCATAGGTAATATCTCTTAAATCACACACTGTTATAAAATAGGTTCTAATATTACCTGCCCCCTCAACACACATACATAGGAAACAGGTTTAGAGAAGTTAAATAATTTAAGTTCACACAGCTAGAAAGTAGAAGACTGAGGATTCAGTTTTTTTTTTTTCAGATTCCAGTGTCTACATTCTCACAGTACACTATACTGCATGGCGTGGTGTGTAGGGTTCATGCTTTGACTTGGGACTTGAGATATTTCTGAATTCACCTATGAATTGGAAATCTAAAGGTGGAGTGTCGTAGTCCCAATCTCACATTGAAGTTATTGCCAGAAAAGAGGACAGAATGACTGAAGGTTAATACCTTAACCCTAAAGTAGAATTAATTCAGCTAATGGACATATGCTACAATACATTGAATAGAATTTTATGCTAGTAAAGACAGTGTAACTTCCCAGAAATATAGTTGACTTCAGAGTATGATTTTGCAAAGTCTCACACCGCCAGCTTTAAACTAGATCATTTATTTTACTCTTGAACAAAGACAGTTTTAGGAAATTTAGGAGTAAGTTTATAGACCACAGAGTTATTAAGACCTGGTGATTTAAAATTATTATTTTAATAATTAACCTGAGATACCGAGTTATAAAAATATGATTTCCAGAAACATATACACACTAAGTTTATCAAATATTCTTAAAAATACCTTAGAGTAATTTGCTCAAGACACTGTGAAGGAACACCTACTACCACAATAGAGCATCCTTTCCTTGCTCTGTATGTATCATGTTCTCATGCTCTTGCGCACACTTGTGTTCTTTTTTGCTTTGAGGTCTATCTTCTATCCAGCCCAAATAACAATTAAAAGAAGAAAGGCCAGTCTTTCTCTAATTCTTCCTTTCTCTAATTCTCTTATTTGAGAATATTTTAAACAACATTTGTACTTGTTTTGATACATGTCTTAGTGAAGATGTACAAGTATTTCCATTTTTGTGACAAATAAAATAGGTTCAACAGGAACAAAGAACTTACTTTAAATTCTATAACAAGTCCAAAGCAAAGAAAACATGCACATATTGCCATAGAAATTAGCTGTGTATACTGCCAGAAGAGCTGCCTGTTACGGTTTGAAGAGACAGTATATGGTGAGATTGGTATCCCCTGGGGAAGGCTGTCTGCCTGTTCAGATGCATCACCACATTCGAGGAGCTGATCTTCAACTTGATAATTTGAGTATTAGTATATTCAAAAGTGATTAGACTTGGTTGGTTGATTGGATGTGTGTGTATGGAGGACCAGCTCATATGTTCATCAAACTCGCCATTGTTGAGGTATAAAATCCTTATGTCATTTTATAATGAGAAATACCATCATGTGGAAGACCAGATACTTGGGTACTGTGCAGTGTTCCCTTAAGTTATCTCTTATTTGTAAAAAAATAGAAGCAGAATACTGTGTGGTGTGTATATGAAAATAACAAAAAGGAATAGGTGATCATAGTACAGTGTTTTCTAGTTAAACTGGTTTGACTTTTCTTCATCTTCAAAGAGATCCTTGTCACAAAGACATGTTTGTGATCTGGATGCTTTCTACCTTGGTAGTGTTAGAGTTGCACTAAAAAGATTTGCCTCCATAGTTCTTCTTTTCCTTTGTTTCTGTTATTGACCATCTGCCTGTTCATTGATCCCTTTAGTTCAGTTACTATCTAGTATCTGACAAGCCATTCCTCTCTTTAAGGAAACATTGCACTGATTATGTATATTATTATGCCATCATAAGAAGAGGATAGGGCCCACAGTCTCAATGTTGCCTCCATTAATTGCCTACATGTATAATGCTTATACTTTTTAGGTACCGGGAAGCTAGTGTGGAAGTGATGGAGATACTGTCTCGTTTTGCTGTGATTGAACGTGCCAGCATTGATGAGGCTTACGTAGACCTGACCAGTACTGTACAAGAGAGACTACAAAAGCTACAAGGCCAACCTATCTCAGCAGACTTGTTGCCAACCACCTACATTGAAGGGTTGCCTCAAGGCCCTACAACAGCAGAAGAGACTGTTCAGAAAGGTATTTCCATACCATCATATTGCTTCTGCTTCCTGGCTTTGGAACCTGCTTTGCTTGGTCACATTGATACTTCTTGGATTGACTGAAAGGAAACTTAAACTACAACCTGAATGAATCACAAGGACTCATGTGGAAGGATATACAAATTCTCTATCGTTCCAGGTATATTGAGAAGCTTGTGAAATCTGTATGAAATCAAGTTTCTCTTTACATATAACTAAGGCAGATTAGAGTTGTCAATAGAAGGCTGACTGAGCTCTTCCATCTTTTGTAGGTTAATTTATATTGTAAAGGGTGAGCTTTATTTAAGGGGGCCTCAGGTACAGGGAGTTTAGTCACTCAAAATTTCTAATCAATTCACAGCACACTATCATCAATGGGCTGTGCAAGGCTTCTCATTTTATTTTACTTCTTTCTTTCATAGTGATTCCCCCTACTCCCTCCCCACCCCTATATACCTTTTGGCACCCCACTGATATTCTTGGTATATCTTCTTAAATATGTTTATGTCTTTATAAATTATACAGTGTTGCTTTGTGTATGTGCTTTGTAAATTTGTGCTTTTAAATTACAAGATAGTATTGTGTTATAGATCTCATTCTTTTTCTTAGTTTTCTTTCAATGGTGACTTTATAGTTTTATCCATGTAGCTATATTTATGTGTAATTGATTACTTTTAAGTAATTACAGCATAATCAGTGGGATAGCTCTACCATGTTTACAGACCATGCTCCTAGTGATGCACTCATTGGTTGCATCTAACTTCCTACTGTTTATATGGTGAATGTCCTCATTCATCCTCTTTTGGATCTATGCAAGGGTTTCTCTGGGAAATATTTTCAGGACTGGACTGCTAGGTCATAGGGTCATATATAACTAGTTTCACTAAAAACTGCCAATTTGTTCCCCAGAATCACTGTAACAGTTTACCCTACCCCTGGCAGTACACAAGAATTTCTGTTTCCCCCATATCCTCACCAGCAATTGATATTATCTAATGTTTAAAAATACTTGCCAGTGTGATGGCTATAAAGTGGTATTTTGTTTTTGGGGGTTTTAGTTTACATTTATTTATTTATTAATTAAGGTTGAGCATCTCTTCATATTCTTGTTAGCTAGTTGAGTTTCTACTTTTGTGAATGGCTTATTTATATACTGGATTTCCACTGGATTTCCTTTTTTTTTTTTTGCAAGAGTTCCTTGTATATCCTCCTAGTGATTGGTCCCTTGTCTATTTTTGACATTGCAAATAACTTATCCCAAGTCTGTCATCCATTAACTTTTTTTATGTCATACTTTGCTGAACAAAGTTCTTTGGTCCATCAGTGTTACACCTTATGGTTTATGCATTTTGAATTTTGTTTTGGATGTCCATTTCTACTAGAAGTTTACAATGACATTTTTCTACATTTTCCTCCAATTTCTTTATAATTTATTTTTAGGTCTTTCAACCATATGGGGTTCACTTTTTTTATTTGATGAGCCACTTTATTATTCTTATTGTGAACCAGTTTTCCTAACAATGATTTATTAAACAATTCATTCTTTCTCAGCTTCCCACATATAAGTGGATCTGTTTCTGTAGTATCCCATTAGTCTGTCTGCTCCTCCTCTGGAAACACATTGCTGTTATTACTGTTTGTAGTATGTCATAATATTTGATAAGGACTCCCTTCTGCTTTTGTTTTTCAAAACTGTCTTAACTATTTATGAACTTTTATTGTTCAGTATGTATTTTAGAATACATTAGATCCTGATGGATTTATATTAAATTTACATATTTAGAGAGAATAGTTATCTTACTGTTAAATTATCCTATCCATAAACATATCTTGCCAATTTTTTAGGTCTTCATTAATATATCCCTTGCATGATTTTTTTTAAGTTAAAAAAATTTGATTTACCTGTTATAATGTTTCTGCTCCTTCTGAGATCTGGAATCCAGTATTCCAGACATAAACTTTTCATTGATATATACATAAAGTGCACAAATTGCAAGTATATATATCTTGACTAATTTTCACAATGTAAATCCACCCGTGTAAGCAGCACTCAGATCAAAGAACAATAACGGAACCCTAGGAGCCACCCTTGCCTACCCTTATGGTCACCATTCATTCCTCTCTCCTGCTCCTATAGTAACTGGTCCTGATTTCTATTTAGCTTGTATTCGAACTTTATAAAATTAAAAACCCTGCAGTGTATACTTGAGTCTGGCTTCATTAACTCAATATTGTCTTTGTGAGATTCATCCATTCTGTTGTATGTAGTTGAGTTTGTTTACTAATTGCTATGACTATCCCACAATTTACCCATTCTACTATTGGTAGATATTTGGGTTGCTTCCAGTCTTGGGCTACTAAGAATAGCGCTACTGTGAACATTTTTGTCAATATCTTTTGGTGAACAAATATATTCATTTCTGTTGGGTATTTTACCAGAAGTGTTCAATCGTAGAGTTTGCTGATATTTAGCTTTAGTTTGTCTATGGTCAGCTTTAGTAGATACTACCAGTTTTACAAAACGGTTGTAACCATTTATAATCTCACTAGCAGCATATGAGAATCGTAGTTGTTCCACATCCTTGTCAACATTTGCTTTTTCTCTTGCAGTTTAGCCATTTTGAGGGGTATATAGTAAGATCACATTGTGGTTTTAGTTTGCATGTCCCTGGTGTTAATGAAATCGAGCACCTTTTTGTATGTTTATTGACCATTTAGATATCTCCTTTCATAAAGTGTCTGGTTAAGTATTTTGCTCATTTCCTGTTGGATTGTCTTATCTCATTCATCTATAGGACTTTGTATGTATTTTGGATAGGAATCCTTTATCAAATATATGTATTGCAAATATCTCTGGTCTGTAGCTTGTTTTTCATTCTTCATGGTGGCTTTTGATGAACAGAGGTTCTTAATTTTGATTTGGTCCAATTTATCTTTTTCTTTATAGATAGTATTTTTTACATCCTGTTTAAGAAATCTTTACCTACCTCAAGGTCATGAAGAAATTATTCTGTCTTATTCTAGCTTTATTGTTTTGCCTTTCAAATTTAGATTTTTCAATCCATTTGTGTGTGTGTGTGTGTGTGTGCGTGCGTGTGTGTGTGCGTGCATGCACGTATGTGTGTAGGGTGTGAAGGAGGAATCAATATTCACTTTTATTATATCCAATTATGTCTTTATTAAAGCTTTATATTTTTCTATAAAGATCTTGTGCATTCACTTGTTACGTTAATTCCTCGATGCTTTAACTTTTTATCATTATTGTGATTTTACATTTTTTTTCCTATTTTCTACTTAGGTATTGATGTGTAGGGGAATGATAAGTGATTTTTATGAGTTCATATTTATTTACTTCATATACCTGACAAAACTCGATATAATTTGTATGAAAGTATTCTAAAAAATAAAATGTACTCGGTTAAAAATATTTTCTTATACAAGAATAAAATTAAAGCAATAGAAACTTGCTTTGTGGTCATATTAAATTATGATGGTTTTAGATACCATATCTAAGACAATCTGGGTCTTATATATTTTTAAATCAAATATTATGAAAGTGGAATTCAGCTAGATCTACCAGAACAAAGAATTCTATATCTAGAAGCTTTTCAGCAGGGTGTCTACACTTTTTTCCTACACATTTTTTACTACTTTTGATCATGGCTATATTTAAAACAGTGTATCTATTCTCCCCTTTATCTGTAACATGTACTTTTAAAGCTATTATTTTGTAACATCATTCTTATCTAAAAGAGCTCTTTCAGTCAAAAACAAAAACAAAAACTTTGAAGTTGGACTTTAGCCAAAAGGAAACTGTATGGATACAAATCTGTAGCAAGTTAACTTCTTCTTGGGAAAAAGATAAAGTAATCTGTTATTACTTGTAGAAACAATGAGGATTTATCCAGAAAAAAACTCCAAGAGAGTTTAGCTGATTTTTAGTTAGAGTGGTGACTTTCCCATGGGTTTCATGTTTTAAAAGAAGATGTAAGATGTTAAAGTTGCCTTTTGCTGTTGAACAGTTGTATGATATGCCTTTAATATGTTGTGTTGAAGGATAGTATTAGAACTGCCCAGGGTAGCTTGTGGAAAAGGCCATTCAGAAATTATTTTATCCTCTGATCCTGAGGTAGGAGAGTTTATCAAGCTGGAGGCTGCAGATCCTTTAGTTCTTTAGAGAAAATACAATGAACAATAAAAATGTGTCACTTAAAAGAGGCAGTTATGGAACATAACCATTTGATGATAAAAATGTCGTGATTTCTTTATTCTGGGACCAGAGTCAGAAATTTACTGATCATAATAAGGAAGGTTTTCTTTGGTCTAAGCTTTGCATACCACTTTGTGTGACATTTTATTGAAATAAACATTTGGAATTTGTTTTATAATGCTTTAAACCATTGATTTTTTTTAAAGGTTTGAGGGCTACATACCTTTTTGAAAGCTCTGGATCCTTGTTTGTCTCAGAAAAATATGTATCGACACATAAGACAATTTTTTGTGCAGTTTTCAAGAAATTTACAAACACTCTGAAACCCATATACCTCAGAGTAAGAACTATTAATACACATTACACTGGTTTTTGGCTGAAACTCATTGTCAAACAACTCTCTGGCTGAACATGATAGCATATACCTTTGTAGGTGGTCAAATAATGACTCAAATGGACATGTTCCTCTTCTGCACCCATCCTTCTCACCTATGTACAATTTTATTTAAAATGCCAATGTTTATAAAGATGAAGTCTTATTTCTATGTCTTATGCATCTGTTGCTTTAGTGTGTCCAGTTTAAATACTAAGCTTCCAGATGCAGTGATATATTATTATTTATAGTGTTCAGAACATTGAAATGTCTAGTATATAGTTTATGATACTTCATACCAGATGATGTGTGCAACAGCAACAAAAAACTGTTAACAGAAATTAGCTGGTCTAGGTGCATATAACCTTCACCATCCTGCCTCTTAATGGGTTCAAAGCTAGCGGTCCTGCTCAGCCATGTTGCATTTGCAGCTTTATATTTTCTGTTTCCAGTAGAAAGATTATTTAAAAATAATACTCAAAACTGCCAGAGCGAAAACTTTCCCCTCGGGGACATTTTTAACTTGTTTGTGTTAGCTAAGGAACTCATTTGTTCTCTCCTCCCTTTGCTTTCTCTTAATCCATTTCTAAGCATATATTGAACATCATCTGAATGCATACACCATGAAACAGTTGTGTAGTGGTATAAAAAATTATAAATCAACTGTCAAAGATAAGAGTTATGGGACTTAGATTCTGTACTGGCTTTGAAGAAGCTATGTTTGTTATGAGAAGGCCTTTGGAGAAGGCCCGTGGCTGGGCTCTGATTGCTGCCCTCTGCTGACAGCCGGTAAGAAAACAGGGATCTCAGTTCCACAAGCTGCAAGATGATAAATTCTGCCAGCAGCCTGATGATGCTTGGAAGGCACTAATCAGCTTATAGCACAGAGGAAGGCACACCTGTTATCAGTACAGGGATTTCTTTTTTGTCATTATGGTCCCTGGAGTTGTAGAGTCTAGCTAGAGGTTTATTAGTCTAACCCTGAAGTTTTGGCACAGGTCATCAACACTTACTCTTATGCCAGTTCTATTCAGCATTATACTGCAGATACAAGATGGCCCAATCAGAACAGAAGAGGAAATAAAATATATTCAGATGTGAAGGAAGAAGTAAACTTTCTTTGCAGGTAACATGACCATGTTTACAGAGAATCCTAGGAAATCTACTCCCCTACTTCCCCCATCCCCAATACACTAAAATAAGTGAGATTAGCACGGTTGCAGGAAACAAAGTCAATATAAAAATCAATAGCATTTCTATATACTAAAATTAAAAGTGAGAAATCGAAATTTAAAAAGCAATATCATTTGCAATAGCATTAAAATCATGAAATTATTAGAGATAATTTGAACAATATATTTGAAAAACTAGTGAAGCCTATAAAACATCACTGAGAAAAATTAAAGAAGATGAAATCAATGGAAAGACATACTATGCTCATGGATCAAAAGACTAAATGTTATT
>NW_011888799.1:6497922-6528456 GCF_000151845.1 Pteropus vampyrus
GTACTCTGATCCTTATTTTATAGACAACAAAACTGAAGCTTAGAGAATTATGTAACCAAGTCACATAGTAGGTTGTGAAGCCAATATTTGAAACTGCCCTGACTGCAGAGTGTGTTCTTTTAACAATTATGCTATAGTTGTTACAGAGAAGAGCTAAAAGACTTTAGTGGAGCTCCCCAAGGATAGCTAAAATAGTTGGAGAGGACCTCAGGATAGATGAGACTTGAGATAAGCCCTGAAGTATAGATAAGATATATTTAAGCAAAAGAGAGAAGACCAGAGTTAAGGAGTAAGAGCAGGGAGATAGAATAAGTGATATCTTAAGGTAGAAACCAGTATGTTCGGGAAACTGTAAGACTATAATAAATTTGGGATTCATAGAAGATAAATTGAAAAGGGCAGATGGTCTTCAATGCCAGTTTATAGAGTTCATACTTTATTTCGTAGGTGTGAGGGAGCTAATGACAGTTTTGAACAGGGGATCAGATTGATAACATGGGTATCAGAATATTTAATTTGTGGGCATTGTGTAGAATGCATCCAGGGAGAAGGTGGTTTGGAAGTTGAGGTGGTCTAGGCAAGAATGAAGAAAAGAATAAAATAATTGGGTGGGTTGCAATGGATATGTGAAAAATTTAAAGTGGGCTTTGTTCACTAAATAAATAATGAGGAATGAAAGATAAAAAAGACAATATTATTTGGATTTTAAACCTTTAATAGAAATAGAGAGTTGTTTTGGGAAAGAGAACCTTTGAGGAGAAAGATAAAATAGAGCTTGATTTTAGTTATATTTAGTTTGAAATTATAATGAAAAATTCAAGACTTATTTTGTAGGGAAGTGGAGGAGATAAGGGATTAGTATTTAAGAGTTTGAGGATTGAGAGTAAGATTTGCAGGTACTAAGAATAAACAAACTGAAACATAAGCCAGTACCAGTTCACCAAGAGAAAAAGCATATATACAAAGAGGAGACTGTTGCTCAGTATCCACAATTAGGGTATTAGAAGACAAAGACAAGTCAGCAAAGAAAAGCAGCAGTCATGAATAGTTGGAAAATATTAAGGGGGAGGTAGAAAAGGGTAAAGGAGGTCAAATACATGGTGACGGAAGGAGATTTGATTTTGGGTGGTGAACACAATGCAATATACAGATGATGTGTTATAGAACTATATACTTGAAACCTATATAATTTTATTAACCAACATCACCTCAATAAATTTAATTTAAAAAATAGTTGGAAAATATTTCCTTCTATGTGCTCATCTTCCTCCTCTTCTCTACATGTGAACCTTCACTCTACTTCTCCAAGATACTTTGAGTATATTTCCTTGCCTTGTTCATACCTCATTACTGCCTCTCAAATCAGCATGTCTATATTTCCTATATATCTAATTCCTTGCTATATAATCATTTTTTGTGCTTTTTCAAAATTGTGACTAGCTCTAAATTGGATATTTTCAAGGACTCGAGTCCAAACTACATCGAATAGCCTGCGCTAAGTCTCATAGTGCCCCTGATGGGATTTTAAGGAACTCAATTGGCACTGGCCTCTAAAAATATATACTACATACTAACTTAAGTTTATCTTGAAGCATGAGTTAATTCTGAATATATTCTAACTGAATAACAATAGAATTCTTGGGAACATGCAAGGGAAAGAGGAAGACAGTTCAGGAGAACTGGAGCGAGAAAACATGTACTTTTAAATCATTGGTCATGAAAGATAATATAAAATATTCGTTGCACATTAAAACCATAAAGTTCAGTCTACAGCCATGCCACCCTGAACGTGCCTGATCCTGTCTGATCTCGGAAGCTAAGCAGGGACGGGCCTGCTTAGTACTTGGATGGGAGACCACCTAGGAAGACCAGGTGCTGTAGGCATTAAAAAAAAAAAAGTTAAAACTATAAAGTTCAGCCCAGAGTGAAGCTAAGGCTGCTTGAATCGGTATGAAGGAGAAATTGATCTCTTACGAGTAATTAGTCTTCTAAAATGGCTGCCATTTTTTGTGACAACCTACATATCTAAAGTACTTGAAATCTAAGCATTTCTGCAATAGATAAACCAAAATAAAATCCTGATTTAAAAGAGTGTCTAAACATGACCTTTCAACTTTTTCAGAAGAGATGCGAAAACGAGGCTTATTGCAATGGCTTGATTCTCTTCAGATTGAAAACACCAACTCTCCAGACCTACAGCTCACCGTGGGAGCAGTGATTGTGGAAGAAATGAGAGCAGCCATAGAGAGGCAGACTGGTTTTCAGTGTTCAGCTGGAATTTCACACAATAAGGTGAAGGCTAATGGTAGATTTCGAAGAGAAACATAGATAGCTGTAGTTAAATACAGCAAGGACATATACGAGTGGGACATTTAAAGGATTACATATATACTTTGAAATGGGTTTCTATTTAAAATTAATTTTGAGTTCTAAATAAAAGCCTAAATAATTCTTTAACATAGGAATTGACATTGAACATGTACTTTCCTAAGAAGCAGGCTGAAAAATTCGCAGAAAATGCTTATTTATATAGTTGCATCCAGTATATAGTTCCTTAATGACTAAACTATCTATAGAAAGGAGGAGGCTAGTCTTTGAATTTTACGTATGAACCTATTTATTTTATTTGCACTTGCTGAATATTCTAGTGCTACCTTTCTGATGTGGAATGGCCTGGGTATTTTATGCTTTGCCTAGTCTCCCTTTCCTAATGAAAGCAATAGGAGAAATGGAATAGTAAAATTTTACTAATTTGGACAACTATTCTGATTTAGGCAATACAGATGATCCTCAATAATCTAGGAGCAGTGTAACTGGTTTTCTGATTAAAGTACAGCGAGGGCCTAGGATCTTCATCCCCTTCTGACTGGCCTCAGTGACTGGGCAGTGGCTGATTATTGGTTACTACCTTCTCCCCTTGCTTCCAGTAAGAGGAAAGATGCCAAACTACCCAGCAGAGGTTTTTATTCTGGTTGGGTGGAGGTAGGGGAAACAAAAGTCCCATTGTAGTAACTTAAACCAGACTGGCTGTTGCCTGGTAGAAGTTCCAGAGAATCTCCCCGATGAATTTAAAGAATGATTTTATACTTTTCCTACCAATTTTAATTTGCAAAATGACAACACTGAAGTACCTTATTCTTTGAATTTAAATTTTTTTCTTTCTGAAGCCTTGTTTTGTAGTATAAGATGTTTGCTATTGGAGGATGATTCTGAGCCCAGTCTCTATCAGAGATACTAAATTATGGCAATGTTTATTAAATCCAGGACTCAAAACGGACTAACCAGTAATCAAGAAATGTAAATAAATGGGGTAGGGTAAAACAAGTTTGTCTCAGCATTTTCGTATGGGCACATTAAGAAATGCATCTTAAGTTTCTTCTGCAGCTTCTCTGCCTTTTACCCTCTTGAAGTGGGTGGAAAAAATGACTAAAGGAAAACCAAGAATGGAAGATGTGGAAAGAACAATGAAGATAATGATAGTGGGTCATGTTTTCCACTGAGGATGTTGTGGGACACCAAGGTTTAGAGATGCCTTGAGTTTCTGGTTTTGTTTTTGTTTTTAATATGGATACCATTAGTTACAGCCCTTAAGCTGTGTCTGTGTGTGTACATGTATGTTAATATTCATCAAGTCTCTGTGTGGGTGTTGGCAGTAATGAGGTTTTTACACTTTCCATGCTCCAGGTCCTGGCAAAACTGGCCTGTGGACTAAACAAGCCCAACCGCCAGACCCTGGTCTCACATGGGTCAGTCCCACAACTCTTCAGCCACATACCTATTAGCAAAATGTAAGTATTCGGGGAGCATCTAAATTTTACTCATATACATGTGATGGCACTCTCTGGTTGTAGTTTCTTCTGTTTCTTATGAAGCCCTGGTGCCAGGAATAACAGGTACCAGTGAGGTACGAGGGCGATAACATAGAAAATTTGAAAAACATGAGATTTTTCTTAATGAAGCTTCGATTCTGGATTATCTGTAGAAGATACTTAATCCTGAATTTTAAAAAATGAACTGATTTTTAAGTATCTGTGGAAGATACTTAATCCTGAATTTAAAAAATGAACTGTATGTTTAACTTCCCTCTAGCCTTTTTATTCAAGTCTGCTATTAAATATCAAAATAAATAGCAATATTACTTCTTTTCTCCTAATGTCACATCAAGGTGTTCAGGGCTACTGAACTGCTGCTCCCAAACTAGGCATGAGAGAAAAAGCCAAATAAAATGAATAACTAGATTGTGCCTATGAATTGTGCGTCCTTGACAAGAGCTTATAATATTGTTGAAGGAACAAGATATAACGGTTCAAAGCAACAGTGAAAGTGCTATCATAAGACTATATGTCGTTGCTAAATGAACTATGTAGGTAGTTACCAAAGTTCATAGAATAGTAATCTGAGAAGGATTTGTGCAAAAGGTGTGGCTTTGTATTGAGATTTGGCACAATTTGGAGATTCAGATGGGAATAGAAGAGCAATACTGATTTGGAGAATGTTTTGAACTACAAAGAGGGAGAAAGTATGAGGTATTTTCAGTGAACTGGGACATTAACTAGTTTAGCTGGAGCATATTGAGGAAGATAAGTAATGGAAAGAAGATTGAAAAGATTGGTTGAAGACAGATTATAGGAAGCCTCAAAAGCCACACTGAAGATTTTTAACTTCATTCTTAAATATAAAAGGTTTTAGCTGTGGAAGAGATTTGTTTGGGGGTTGGAATTTTAATCCTTAAATGGGACAGTAGATCCTATACAACTGAAAGTTTTATATACAGTTGAATTGATGACTAATTAGTGACTTTAACCTTTTGTTTTTGCTATTATTGATCTTCCCAGGTCCTAACTCCCAGAATATCTGAATCATCTAGTCTAACGCTAGAATATTAATCGTCTACAGGACCAATATGTGCTCTCCTTTTCCCTGAACCTTCTGGAGAGCTACTTACACAAGCAAAATGTCTTATATCTGCTGCTAACTCGATATTTAGGATGTGACCTATAAATTCTTTGTCTTTTTTGTTAGCCGTAATCTCGGAGGAAAGCTAGGGGCCTCTGTCATTGAAATCCTGGGGGTAGAATACATGGGTGAACTGACCCAGTTCACCGAATCCCAACTCCAGAGTCATTTTGGGGAGAAGAATGGGTAAGTGGTTCCTAATACTTTTCAATAATAACCTTTATGGAGATGCTAAATTCAAATATAGACAAAAGCATCCAGTAAAATCTAGACCTATCTTTGGGTTAGCATTTGTTCCTGGGGTAATTTCATTGGTCTCTTTGCTTGAAAATATTAGATCACTATGGTCTATCAGTTTAGAGTAGTTTTTTCATGTACCTAAATAGGTTGATACATAGGAACTGTTACTTTGAAGCTTGGATATATACATCATCTGTGTATGCTTAGATGCTGATATTTCCAAATTCTTGTATTTAGTCTTAGCATCAAAAAACTTGGGGGTATAAATCAGTGGCTTGCTTGGCACTTTTCCAAAAATACAAATGATGACTTGGCTTTAGAAAGCACAACCAGTGTTCCTCTCCTTGGCAATATATTACACTGGAGTTCATTGGGAAGGGCAGGGATTCTGTCAAATTTGGACAAATTTTTCCTTTTTCATGACAGGGACAAAGGGGTAGTATAATATAGGTATTCTGTTTTAACAAGAATCATCATTTGCTTTCACCTTAAACTTTTTTGCTGGTTTTATTAGGTCTTGGCTATATGCCATGTGCCGTGGGATTGAACATGATCCGGTTAAACCCAGGCAACTACCCAAAACCATTGGCTGCAGCAAGAACTTCCCAGGAAAAACGGCTCTGGCAACTCGGGAACAGGTAGACAGGCATTCTTGACAGAACACTTTTAAGGGGGTTAGCTGGTAGGTTTTGGTAGCTGCAAAGGTTTAATAAATTAGATGGGAACCTTTATGCTATAAAGTATGAAGGGAACAGAAGTTCTTTTTTGTGTTGAAAATTGACTAGTTTTAATGATTTATTTTTTTTCCATCTAAAAAGAAATAAAATGGGACTGATTGAAGTTTGAAATGGAATTACTCATTTTTTTGGTAGGTGGAAACTTGGAAGGCCTAGGATATTGTGCCTTGAGTTTGTGTCTTTTTTTTTTTTTCTTCAGAGCTGGATCATGCCTAGAGTTTGCCTGATGGCATGCCCACAGGAAAAAAAAAATGAAAATCTTGACCTAGCGTGGGTCAGAATACTGAAGATTTCTATGAACCTTTGATTCTTTGGTTATAGGAGCATCTTTCTTGCACACTACCATTTGGGGGAAAACTGAATAAATCCACCATCTAGTTCTGTAATAAACCTACAGTTTTTAAATGAAAAATTAAAGTGTCAATGCTTTTTTTAGGTACAATGGTGGCTTTTGCAATTAGCCCAGGAACTAGAGGAGAGACTAACCAAGGACCGAAATGATGTAAGATTTTCTTTTTTTTTTTTCTATTTATTTTTGGGGAAGAAGGGGTGCAGGGTGGAAGTGGAGACCGCCTGGTCCAACACCTGGATGGGAAAGGGGAAAAGTGGCGGGTAGGGACGGAGGTGATAGTAGAGTTGGGGTGGGGGCTGAGGCAGGAGGGGAAAGTGGGTCTGGGTAAGATTTTCTTTATTCCTTGGGTGAGCTTTGGGATTTAAATACCAGTTTAAATACCTTACTTTATGGAATAGAAATAAAGATACAAAAAGATACTAGCTACGAAATTTTAAGAAATCTTTTATCTTCTTCCATAACACTGCCCATAAAACTCAACATGATCTTTGAAAGCCTGGATCTGTGAACATAAGACCTGACCTACCCCTTTCTCCCTCACTACCATTTGCCTTACTTTTTTGTATATTTCTTATCTAACTACTCCTGCAACCCTGACTACACAGTGGTTCTTCATCAGAGTACAGAGTCATTAAGCAGGACATTCAGGGATCGGACTATAAATTATTGGACTTAAACACAATTCACGTGCTAAGGAAGTACTGGGAGTTTTAGAGACAGACTATTAAGTCAAAGATTTGCAGGTGATGATGACTTGTTTCTTTATCTCTCTCTTTTTTTTAAGCTTTATTGATATATATTTTACATATCATAAAATTTACCCATTTATAGTTTACAGTTCAGAAGTTTTAGTATATTCCAGAGTTGTTAAACTATTCCATGATCAATTTAAGCACATTTTCATCAACCAAAAAAGAAATCCTATACCCGTTGGCAGTTACTCCCCCAGCGCTAGGCAACCACTAAGTCTCCTTTCTATTTCTATAGACTTACTATTCTGGACATTTCATATAAATGTAATAATACAGAATACGGCCTTTTCGTGACTGGCTAGAAATCTTTCAATAAACTTGGTATTTTCAAAGTCACCAACACTGTAGCATGTATCAGTACTTTATTCTTTTTTATAACTGAATAATCTATTATACAGATATACCACATTTTGTTTACTCATTCATCAGTGAATGGATATTTGAGTTGCTTCCATTTTTTGGCTATTTTGAATAATATTGCTGTACAGATTTTTATGTAGACATATGGTTTTCATTTCTCTTGCTTCTGTATACCTGGGAGAATTGCTGGGTCACATGGTAACCCTATGTTTAGCATTTCAAGGAACTACCAAACTGTTGGTGCACTATTTTACATTCCCAGCGATATAAGAGGGTTCTAATTTCTCTATATCCTTGTTGTTGTTTCCTATTTTAGCCATATTAGTAGGTGTGAAGTGGTGTATTATTATGGTTTTCAGGTGCTTATTGGCCATTTTCTTATCCTCTTGGGAGAAATGTCTGTCAAGATCCTTTGCCTATTTTTGCAATGGGTTATTTGTCTATTATTAAGTTTTAAGAGTTCTTTACATATTCTAGGTACAAACTGCTTGTTAGATATTTAATTTGCAAATTTTTTTTCCCATCGCGTGGGTTTTTTTGTTTTTTGTTTTTTTTTTACTTTCCTGATGGTGTTGTTTGATGTATCCTCTCTTGTTTAAACATCTGGGAGTCCTACAGGTCAGCTGTATACTGTCAGGAATCATCCAAAACTACTTGTTTGCCCCCTGTTAGCTGAACTGGTGATGAATATTTGTTCTTTGGTAGGTAACAAAGAGGGATATGATCCCAGTTGTGTTATGGCCCTATTTGACTTTGCCCACTAGGTGTCGCTCCGTTCTCATCTCTACAAGCCTCTGGGAATGTTCTTCCTACTTTGTTACCTGGTATATGCAACAATGTAGGGATCCTGAAAATTAATCTATCTTTAAGTTTAAGGACTTATGCCAAAAAGAATTTTGGACATAGAAGATCCTGTCACTTCATCGTTTAAAATATTCTAGTGACTTCCCTTCACACTTAAGTCGTGTGTGGATTTCTTTTTTATTTTGTAATGACCAATATGATTTGGTCTCTGGCTACTTTTCTCACTTCTCATATTCTCTTCCCCTTACTCATCCCGCTCTAGCCTACATTATACTGGTCTCCTTCCCTTTTATCTAACACACCAAGCAAACTCTCGCCTTAGCATTCTAATTAATACTTGCTGTTCAGCCTGGAGAATCTTCGCTCTCGTGTTCTTAAAATTTGCTCCCTCAATTTATTCAGGTCTCTGCTTAAATTTCACCACCTCCAATTACCCTGTCACATCAGCAGCCTCTACCACTCTCTGCCTTACTCTGCTTTTTCCATAGCACTTTGTAGTCATTTCTACTACATGTCTACTTTATTATCTGTAGCTCCTACTACGAGATCAAATCCATGAGGGCCCGGACTTTATTTTGTTCAATCCTGTATCTCTAGACAGTGCCGGAAATATAGTAGGCATTCAGTTATAGTTGAGTGGTTTTAGTCAACAAGGACTCCCTTGTAATCGCCAATTTTTATTCTCTCAAAATATATAAATCTATACGAATTGTACTTGTAAAATGTAGAAAAATACAATTTGTTGCTGCTCTTGGCTTGTTTGCCTTAGGGGTATTTCTTCTCACTAACATCTTTTGATTTTGAGGGGATCCCTATGTAGACTTTTCACCTTCTCATAGTTCTGCCTCTTGACCTTTATTTCATAGTTTGCTCTGCATCAACAGTATTCAGATGCTCTGACTTCACCGGAGAGTGAATTGAAAAGTGAATCTCTAGAGGCAGGCTCTATACACTGTACCTTCTAGAGATGGGCGGTAAAGAGGTACTAGTGGAAACTTCTGCTCTTAGTAAGCATAAGAGCATCAGGGCAGATTAAAGAATAGATCCACTACTCAGTCTCGACATCCTAGTTTGGATCTTCCTTTCAGTTCCTTACATGAGCCCTTCCTTCAGTTACAAGATATAGTACTGTAGGTATCTGTTTTAATCTTTCTGCATGGATACCACACACACACACACACTAAAACACAGAACTTTCAGGAGAGTCCATTTTCATTTATTCTATCCTGTTCCCATCACCTGTCAAAATTTTCTAGATATTCTAATATTCTATCATCCAAATTATGTCTTCTACAATTTCTCCGTATACCCTGAAACTACACAAACATATTTAAAATTTTAAATTAAACTTGACTATTTCCAAACCATTCTATTGCCCTGGTTCTTTTAATTTCCTCTCACTCAGTTCAGTACATAGAATCCAGATGCTCACAGTAACTTTAGTTCTAGTCTCTATACTTTTATATCCACAGAATGACAGGGTAGCCACTCAGTTGGTTGTAAGCATTCGTGTACAAGGAGATAAACGTCTCAGCACCCTGCGCCGCTGCTGTGCCCTTACCCATTATGATGCTCACAAGATGAGCCATGATGCATTTGCTGTCATCAGGAACTGTAATACTTCAGGAGTCCAAACTGAATGGTGAGTTTCTTTCTAGCTCATCTTAGAAGAGTCATATACCCTGTCTTGCTCTAAAATTAGTGGGTCAATAAGCTTTCCAGCTGGCGTAGTTTCTTTGTGACTACGGCTAGCAGGACCTATTACAGAGGGGGATGGGCATGTACCAGGGAGAGAACACAGTAGAAACACCAGAAACAAAGGCAGCTCTGCTGCAGGCTGCCTATTTTTGGTACATTCCAGTTCTCAGGGGAAGGTTTGAGAGGCAGAGTGAACCAATACTATCCCTGCCCTTATCAATTTGCAATTGTCAGAAGAATGACCAATCGTACTTGGGAGTACAGAATTTAAGTTTCAAGAATACAGCACACTTTGGAAATTCTCTCAACTACTTAATTGTTTTACCTTAAAGGCAGCTTTCTTGATAATGAAAGTGACCTATATTCACTGATAATCTCTATCTAACATCTCAACTCAGAAGCTCCACTGGTATACCACCAAATGTCATATATTAATAAGCCTCAGTTGGGCATGAAATATAACCAAATATATATTGGAGTGTGTTCATTTACTGTCCAGATATTATTTTCATTATTGGAATCTTTTATTTATTTAACATAGATTATTACATTGAAAAAGTATTCCAAGTTCACAATGGAAATATAATTGAGAGAAAAATAAATTGGTTGTTTATTTATAGATCTTTATTGTAGATTATAAGAAATAAAAGTTTAGTTAACTACCTAAGTTATTGCTTATCTAAATATATGGGCCACTACTGTTAAATGTAGAGACTTACAATATAATGGGATCTCTAGTATAGTGTTTGTTCTTAGAATAATTTACTTTTTCTTCATGGTATGCTTGCTTATTTTCAAAAATTGAACGTTTTTACTGAACCAAATGATAATTGTTCATATGAAACCTTAGAAATTGACAGACTACAACAGACAATGCCACCAAAAGCATGAAGCTTATTGACAGGGAAGCATCAAAATTACCTGATTATGAAACTGTCTCAAAGCATGAAACTGAAGGATAGTAAAATACTGTCATAATAATTTTAAAATAGCATTTACTCTTCACCTCATTGAGGGACTAATCTGTATATTAAAGCATGTTTCATCATCTGAAATTCAACTCATGTGGAAATTTATTTGGGTAATTAGACATAATGAGGAATTATACAATGGAATTTCTTGAAATGTTTCTGAGACTAGGATAGGTAACCAAAAGCCGTTGTGGAATTTCATTCTCCAAAATTCTAGAGGTAAAAGTCTGTCAGCATTAGGTGGTGCCTGCTTAAAAACAAGAGAACGGGTAAGAGGGTTTTTTCAAGAGGCTTTCCAGTCTAATAAATATTCTAAAGCTTTTTTGTTGCCCTGAGTAAAATTTCTTGCCCTAACCCTGAATTATAGCAGCTCTGCAGCAATTATCTTATGAAAACAATAATATAATACCTAGCTGCCAAGGGATCCAACTTGCACATATGTGACCTAGTAGGTGTTCACCAAATCAGTGATTCTCAAGGTGTGGTCCTAGATCAGCAACATCAGAATCGCTTAGGAACTTGTTAGAAAGGCAGATTTTCTGCCCATCCAAGGTCTACTGAATCTGTATTAATCTGATACACCCTCAAGTTTGAGAATCAATGCAGTACCAATTTCCCCTTGTGGCAAAACCAGAATCCCAATAATTTACAAATCTAATCTGTGACCTGGTGCTAATCTTGTTCCTTTACTTTCCATACAGGTCCCCGCCCCTCACAATGCTTTTCCTCTGTGCTACCAAGTTCTCTGCCTCTGCCCCTTCATCTTGCACAGACATCACTGTCTTCTTGAGGAACGACCCAAGTTCTCTGTCAAAAGTGCCAATTACCAGTCCAGAAGCTAAGACCCAGGAAAGTGGCCCATCAGTGACAGCCACTAAGAAAGCAACCACTTCTCTGGAATCATTCTTCCAAAAAGCTGCAGAAAAGCAGAAAGTCAAAGAAGCTTCACTTTCATCTCTTGCTGCCACTACCCAGGCCCCCAAGAGCAATTCACCACTGAAGCCCTCGTTACCTTTCCAAACCAGTCATACTACAGGAATTGAGCCCTTCTTTAAGCAGAAAAGTCTACATCTGAAGCAGAAAGAGCTTAATAATCTTTCAGTTTTCATTTCTCCACAAAATCCACAGTCTAGCCCTCAAGAGTTACCAAACCGTTTTCCAACAGAATATCCAGATTCCGCCTGTGTCTGTGAAGAGGTTTCAAAGCTAGAATCCTCTAAAGCAACTTCTGAAGAGAGAGATTTGGCCCAGAACAGCCCGAGCAGGCTTGCTTCTTTAATTTCCAAGCCTGCTCTGGAGGTGGCTCAGAAGACAACCACTACACGGAGTCTTCCAGCTAATGAGGACCAAGTGCCCTGTGAAAAGTGTGGATCTCTGGTAGCTGTATGGGAGATGCCGGAACACGCGGACTATCATTTTGCGTTGGAGTTGCAGAAATCCTTTTTGCAGTCCCAGCCCTCAAACCCCCGGGTTGTTCCTGCTAGTTCTCCTCAAAGCAAAAGAAATCCCAAGAGCCCTCTGGCATCTAGTAATAAACGCCCTAGGCCTGAGGGCATGCAGACATTGGAATCATTTTTTAAGCCATTAACACATTAGTGCTGCCCTCGGGCTTGCTGCAGGGTTTTAATATTTTATCTGTAACCTGGGAAATGGAAATATGTTCATTTCTCAAGGAAATTCATAACTTCATGAAATTTTTAATAAGAAAAATTCAGTTAGATGCTAAGGCTCCCATCTGTTCACAAGCATGAATTCTAATCTCATTGCTGATAGAAATGTAAAAATTCATCTTCCAGAGATACAACCGCTTTGAGTTTTTAATTAAGTGTTTAGGGAGACGGTGTCATAGAGTTAAAAAGGTGTAGGCCTCAGAGCCTAAGAAATCTAGTTCCAAACCTGGCTCTGCCTCTTGGAGTATATGACCTTGAGCAAGTTACTTTCCTTACTTTTCCTCATCTTTTAGATAATGAGCAAAATTGAGATGGTGCCTTACAGATTATTGAAGAACAATGTATTTAAAGTACTGTTGTGCACAGAAAAAAATTCCCCCTAGCTCTGTGACAGGGGAAGCTCAGATAATGCCTTAACCAAAATGTCAGGTTTGAGAATGTGAAGACTTGAAACCCTAAAGTGATAACTAGTTCAGGGCAGAGCTCTGTATACAGAAACTATTCAATAGATACTGAATTTCATACAAGCAAACCGTATGATAGCTACAGTTTTAGCCAGTGGCCCTTCTACCCCTCACTTCTTGTTCTAATGTAGAATGAGATTATTAATAGACCAACTCTATTTGGATAAGTCATGGTCAGAACTATACCATCTCTAGAACTTTGCTACACTGAGTGTGAATTTGAGGAGCCAACAGCACCAGCATCATCAGAGAACTTGTTAGAAAATCATCTCGGCCTCAACTGAATCAGAATCTGTATATTAACGAGATTACTCAGGGTGTATCCTAAAGTTTGAAAAATACTGATCTAGAAGATACCAACAGCTGGCCAGGTTTGTAGAGGGCATTTCCTTAAACCTTAAAGCACAAATTTAAGGGAAAAGTACTTGGGCTTTCAGGGTCATTGGTGTGTTCATCTCTTCCCATTGGAGTATGACTATCTAGCTTACGGTTTTAAATTCATTATTTTAGCTTTTTACACTTATCCATGTTTGTAGTACTGTATTAATCTGTTCTTATATGTGTAAGGTCAGCTTTTCTGGCATTTCTGATATAGGAAACCTTGAACAAAACTGAAGATGAATTGAGTTAGGTGGTGGTGGGTTGGTAAAGTAGGGAGAATGGTGTATATATCCCCCCTTTCATACACAGACACAAACCAATGGCTTTTTAAGCTTATTTATAAATTGGGGGTCTGTATTTAGTTGGAAGAAGAGGGAGAAAACGTTTGAAGACCACTAGGTCTAGCAGGAAATTTCTTCCTCCAAAAATATTTTCCATTTTTGTGGCAATTAAATGTGTTCATGGCTCTTTCCCTACTAGAGCTGTAGTTTCTTGAAAGCAAGAATTCTTCATAGTGCCTTGCACATAACAAGTACTTGTTATTCATTAGATGAAATATATATAGTGAAAATTTTTAGATGATTACCAGAACTGGAACAAGAAAAATGTACATACTACTGGGGGCGGGTGGGGAGAAGCTGCCTTGTATACTTTTATCTTCCTACATCCATTGGTGTAGCAAAGTGGCTCACTAGTTCCTGTAGATATGCCAAAGTTTTCTTTCTTAATCCAGGAAAGTTTTAAAAAAAATTTTTAATTAAAAAAAATGAATTTAACAGGTGAAAGCTATAGCACTTTGTATGTAGGTTTAATATGATTTCAAATCCACTTATGACCTAAGTTGTTTTAATAAATTGGTTTATGACAAATTAAAAAAGAGCTGCTTTGATATAAAAATCAAGTCAGTCTTCCCAGGAGGTCATCGTTCTGCGTTTGTTGTCATTGATTAGTCAGCAGCCCAGCTGACTAATCCCTGTAGCTTATTGAGAACATATAGAGAAGCAAGGATAATAAGGGGACATTTAGACTATAAATACTCAGAGTTTGTGAGTACTCTGAGAGTTTTGGTTTGGAAGAGGTGACTCCGCTAACCTAGACTCTGCAAAGACCCTTACGACGTTTGCTCCTACTGGTTGGGAGTGGTGTTAAACCTGACCAGGGGTCTCAGAAGTGATAATCTTCAGAGTTGCTCAGCTCACTTAACAATGGTGCCTTATTCCCTAGCAACGTGCTTTAGCAACACGGGACTTTTACTTTTGCTCTGGCAGCTGGAAATCAGCTTTTTGGTTGGTTGCCAAGTCTCCCAAGTGCCTCCTGGTATAAAAAGGTACACCTCATATCAAATTTGGATTTTATTCCTTCACCTCCCCTTGATTGGAACAATAATTTGATTAATCTGTCATTTGTTTGGAATGTTATTTCTTTATTTGGATTATTGAGATATTATCCTGTATGCTATTGGCTCATGAATTATAATTTCCACAGTGAATCTGTGCTAAGTAAATTGCTGGCAAAGACAGAAATCAGTATCTGAGCATAACTGTTACCTCCCCAAAACAAAAACAAAACTTATTTTTGCTGAATGTAACCTTTCCTCATAGCTCAGCAACTGTGAGAAGGAAGTAAACAGCTTAGTTCTCAACACAGGAGGAAGTTCTTCAACCATAGGCTTCTTAGTAGCAAGTTAAACCAGTGATATTTTAAAAAGCAGCTGAGCTAGAGTGGCAGGGAAGCTATCATTTTAATACCCTGGAGGCAGAATGCCCCTTGTCACCTCAGGCCACGTTTATCATTAAATTTCTTTTGCAAAGATCAGTAGTCAAAATGCAGTCCCTGCTTTTTGTAGTTGACTTTAACATTGGGCCCTATTTATCCAGAAAATTTGAGTTAGGTAATCTGAACACAGAAACAAGAAGAAGGGACTAAGGTTTGGCCAGGTGGCCCTTGTAGCTCCAAGACGACAGCTTAGGCTTTATAAACCTCATTTCAGGCTATTTTGCATTGGAAGGAAAAACATGAGGGAACAGATTACCATGTCTCTAAATTCAACTCAAGTATGGGGCGGTTTCCAGTCTCAGTTGAAAAGGCGATGGTTTCACTTTCTATTCTGCTCAAAGAACTATGCAGAACAGGCCAGAACACCTGGTCACAATACTGCAACACTGATCACATGGTCAGGGAGAGGAAAAGGAAAAATGGCGAATGAGATACCAGATGGGTTTTTCCTCCATTCAGGGTTCAGCAATGTTAGCGTTTCACTTGTTTGTAAGTCTGGAGAGAAATCTAGCTCTGGAAGCTGAGCCTGTGTCTTAAGCATAAGCACAGTGTGTTCAATAAAACATTTTTATTCTGTACAATATATATGTGTATTTAAATATATATTTATAATATATATATGCAGAGAAACCTCAACCAACAAATCCCTGAGTCCATGGGAGCCCAGGACACCAACAAAGGGAAAGGAGGGAGTCCATGCCCTAAAGAGTAGGACATATGGCAATATCTTTCCCTTTCCTCCAGGTTCCCGGCAACAGAGGGAAAGGGATGGTCACTGCAAATTACTAAAACAAGAGAGAACTTGTGTAGGAGCAGGAAGCAGGGTGAAGGTGGCAGGAATGGGAAGTGTGGGTCAGTCTAGGAAAGTAAAACATACTGTTTGGTTCAGCATTAAAATCAACAGATCACTGCAGAGGAGGGAACAAAACTGATTGACATGCAGCTGACCTTCAGTATGCCAAGCCTTGGCTTGGCGGCCCCACACCTGGGCCAGCACAACAAATAGCACCTGTGGGGCCTATGAGAGAAACTGGAAATGGCCCTTGAGTGAAGAAAGGAAGAGATAAAAGCTGAGGAGCAGGCCTCATGTCTCAACACAGGACGGGAGCACTGCCATTCACTGTCCCTGTGCCATTTCTTCAGACCCTGGGCCACCAGATGGCCGGGAGGTGTCTTTTGTCCACAGTCCGGTAGAGATGGGCAATATACATGGTCTTGAGAAGAGGTATAGAAAAAGGAGTGCTTTTGAGGACCACCCCCAGTTGTTGTGACAATTCCTGAAGTGCAGGGACCACACCGGTGAATCATGCCCAGTCCTGACAGTGGGGCCAAGATGGCAGCTGTCAGCTCCCTCCAGTAGACGGGCCATGGGGTTGATGAGCCCACCAGGTGGACACAGCTGCTGAACACTGCCCTGAAGTCTGTCTTCTCCCTCAGGGCTGCCCCTCCCTGGCCATACCAAGCTCGGCACCTCTCCAGATTGATGGCAGGGAGCAAGTGGCAGAGAGCACCCCTCTCCCTAGCCTATTAACACACAGAGCTGCCAACAGAGGGCAGCATGGCCAGAGTCACCTTATATATTGTAGGGAGAGCAATAGAGCCGTGCCTGCCTGGAGGAGTTTAGAAGCCCACATTGGCCTGAGCCTCTCCTGCTGCAATGGCTTGCACATCAGTGACATGGCCGATGCCCTTGGTGACACCCTCCCGGAACAGCAGCTTGGCGCCCACCTTCAGGTACTCTGGGTGTTTCAGGAAGCGGAAACGTACCACCGCCTTCTCCCCTGTCCGCAGCTTATCCTGCAGTAGATATGAGGTCATTGGCCCTGGGCAGTGCCTCCCATCCCAGCCTTGGTTCTCCACCCTCGGGGGCCTATCAGGGTTCTACCCACTCTAAGTGAGGCTTTGTCCCTTTTCCACAAAAAGGGATCAGGGTGTTCTCTACAAATCTTGGGCCCGACCTTTCTAAAGGCAAGAGAATTTTGACTTTTCCTTGGAAAAAAGGAGGCATAGCTAGGTCCCTCTCACCTTGGCATGAATCTTTTCCACCACCGCCGTTTGACGGACGTTGCCCACATGTACTGTCACCTGGAAGCCTCGCCGGAATGTGGTGGCATGGAACAGTAGGACTATTTCTGCCTCGAACACTGAGCAGATGGTGGGATTCATCTCGGGGCTCACCATCACCATGCCCTGGGGAGGCACAGCCCCCAGACTCAGGAAGGACAGACCTCACATTAGTCTCTACCTCCCCAGCCACCTTCACACCCTTACAGCTAGCTCCTAAGTTTCCTCTTCCTCTAGGACTTCAAACACAAGACCTCAAAAGACAACATTCGAAACTCTCAGAGAGAATCTTTCCTTATCCATCTCCCATGTCCTCTAACACTTCTAATGCTTTGTATTTCTAGGGTTTCTGGACACTTGGATTGCACCACCATGATTCATATTTAGTGATCTGTGTTTTATGAGTATTCTTAGCCTTTTCATACACAGTCTGTGTAACCACTTCTTGGGGTAGAGACCATGTTTTCTTGTGAGTCCCCTTAGACAGGTGCTTCTCATTCAAGTAGCCAGTTTCCCAGGCACTTCTCTTCGTTCCCTCTCCAACCCACCCTCCCACCTCACCTTGCGAAGGAGCGCACGGTCAAAGTCCCCGAGGGCCAATGTGGCAGCCTGACCAGCTCGCAGCACACGACAGGCAGAGCGGTTGCGCTGGATGCTGCATACTCTCAGCTCCAAGAAGCAGCCATCGTCCGTGGGGCCCACCACCAGCTGGTCGCCCTCACGGCAAATCCCACTGCAGCCCAGAGGGCGGATGGCACAATGTCAGCCTAGGCTCCCTTACTTACTTCTCTGCTACGGTCACCCAGAGCATTCTTTCCCTTATAAGGCTGAGTCCCTCAGGATGGGGAGAGACCCTAAATTCTGACTTGGAGGTAGGGGAGATGACTGCCGTGCCCCATTTTAGAGTTCATACTCTGAAGGCTAATACCAGGAAAGGCAGTGATGGCTGGCAGACAGGTACCTGCTGGTTGATACTGAACACCTGATCCCTGAAAGAGAAAGATATCCCCTTGGGTTTCATCCTCTGCTTTGGAAAGAGTCTTAAGAGACCTCTCTTCCCTACTTGGAGATGAAGCCAGTTGAATACACTCTAGTTTTCTTCCTGGGGCTCAAGACCCACACTTCTCCCTCAGGGGCCCGGAGATTCCCAGTAAAGCAGCAATACTGTTTCTTCCCTTATAAGCCAATAGACTAGTTTTTCCAGCTCTTCTGATGGTGAAAACCTAATCTGCAAACAAGCACATCTTTTAGCTGGGCTCTGTTCAACTCCTTTGGGCCATGACGTCTTCGAGTGTATGGGCATGTAAGGGCTGACTGGGGTAGGTAGCAAGCAAGGCAATTCACCTGGAAAGTGTCCCTCCAACAACTGTCCCCACCTCTGGTACTGTGTAGATTTCATCCACCTGAAGCCAAGAAAAAAATTCTGTCATTGGCCTGCCTAAAGTAGTGCTGGCAGGCCCAAAATCTCTAAACAGACTCAGGGCTCAGTCAGAATTAGTCCTTCCCAATTCCCCAGCTCACTACCTGTTCGGGTAGACAATTACCTGGAACTCTGTCAGCTGCTGCATGAGTTCCTCCTGCTCTTTGCTGTTGGTGAGTGGTGGCAGGATATTCAGAAAGACTTTGAGCAGGTCCAGACTCTCTCCAGACACGCTGGATAGTGTGAAGATAGGGGTGACACTGTAGAGGGAGGCATGGAATGGACAGATGAGGAAAGTTCTAATAGGAAGCAGAGGCTAGAGCCCCATACATGGAAAGGTGAGATGCTCTCAGGGTAGCTAGGGGCCTCCCCTCCTATCGGCTAAGCTTTGAAGGAGCTCTGGGCCCTCTCTCGGTGAGCTAGCCAAGGAACGTGGCACATAAAGCCCATCCCAGAGCCTAAGGGAGATGGCGACTGCCTGGTATAGCACTTTGTCTCCAGGGTCCCAGCCATCAGCACAGCACCAGGTGGGTTTAGGGGAAAGGTCAGCCTTTTAGCAGACTCCCTCCCACAATCTCAACCTGCAAAACCACAGAACTGAGTCAAGAGGTTTGGTATTGGGGTGGGACACCATGCTCTGGGGCTTTGTGGCAGCCTTTCTTGTGGACCAGGGCTCTGGAGTGAAAAAGGCTTACTTGGGTGACTGGGCAAACTGCTGGGCAGCAGTGACAGCATCATCCTCTGAGGTGACCAGCATGGGGACCTTGTGGCATCCAGGCTGCTTGAGGACCCGCTCTAGCTGGCGTACTGTCCTCTCCACTGTGGTCTTGGCACACAGGTCCACCTTGCTAACCACGACGAAGAAGGGCACTTTCAGGGCCAGGGCCAGCCCCAGATGTTCCCTTGTGGTGCCAGCTGCCTCAGAGAAGGAAAGCGGGGAGTGGGAGTGAGGAGAGGGAACAAGAGGAGAGTTCATCTGGCTCCCAGATTTGAAGAAGCCCAGGGTAGTAGAGTCAGCATCCCCCTCCAGCCCCGTCCCTGCCCCAATGCCTCATACCAATCCCAGTGTTAGCACTGACGAGGAGCAGGGCACAGTCCGGGCAGTAAGAGGTGAGGCCAAAGATGGTGGTGTGTAGGTACTTGTGGTGGCCTGCCAGGTCGATGAAGGTGATCATCTTGGAGCTGCTCTCACAGATCTCTTCTGCCGTCCGTGAGTCACTGTAATTCACCACCTGGCCCAGAGCCCAGGGCTCTCAGTGACCCCTGCCAGCCTCCCAACCCTTTAAGAACTGTCAGGACCTAAAACAGTCCCTGGGTGACCCTGCCGCTTAATCCTGAATCCCATTTCAGATTTAATTTAGTTGATTCCCCACTTGTTTTCTGAGGACAGAGTTTATCCCACAGGGCCTCCATCTACTGCCTTCAGGGCCTTCATCTACTCTACTCCAAAAAGTCTCCACACTCTGCCCTTGGACTGTGTCCCTCACCACTACCATCCCATCCTCAGAGTCTGGCCCCACTGGGTCCCATTGACTGCATGCACCTCTCCCTTGCTGTTAAAGCCCAAGATCTCGAAGCTGATGCTGGAGGTTCGACCGGACTGAATCTCATGCAGGTGGCGGAAAAGGTTGAGCCTCGCCCGGCCTCGCCCATTGTCCAGCTCTCCCTGGGTCAGGACTCCAAGCAGAGTCGACTTCCCTGAGTCCACATTCCCCAGGACGGCCACACGAAGGTCCAGGAACTGTGAATGAATTGTCAAAGGTAAGGGCTCTAATCCCTCACCTATCTCCATTGATAGTTGGGTCAGGCAGCTGGCACCACAAGGGCAGTGACAATCCCTGAGGACCAAATGGTGACCTGAACACCCCCAGGATCCCAGGCCAAAAGAGAGCCTGCTACCACAGGGCCCTCTTGGGGAGTATGGGTATGAAAGGCAGGGAAGGGTGTGTGCTCACCTGTTGATTGTCAGGGACCTTTCGTACCAGCACCTCAGTGATCTTCCGAGGCATGTCACTATCATAATCCACTTCTCGCTCCCGGATCACAGTGATGTCTGCCCCAACCCTATCACATAGCAAGGCCACAGTTGCCACATTTCATGAGTTCCCCCACCCCCTTCCATCCTGGCTCTAGACCAATGGCCTTCCCACATCTCCCACAGAGCTCCCAACACCTTACTTCCCCTCAAGCACCCTCCAATTTATCCCACATCCGCAGCTCCCTTTAAACAAACAAACGAGTCTTAAATCATTGAGCAAAAAAGCCTAGTAGGTCCAATGCGGAGGAACCTAGAACACTAACCCTCCCCACTTTAGCCCTCTGTCAAGAGAAGGTAGCAGAAGGAAAGTCCCTCCTTGGCACCTCAGGCCCTAGGTGACGGTACACATAGGTCCTCCCCAGTTAGAGAAAACAAAACAGAGGGGGAAGGGGAAGCATACTTCTCCGCCATCCGGTGCAGGGTCTTGAGGGAGGCACGCATCTCCTCCTCAGCCAGCCCCACCAGCAGCCCATTGTCCTCCACCCCAATCTGGTAGACAGCCTCACCACGGCCCTCTTGGAGCCGCCACTTCATCTGTGTCACCAGGTGCTCAAAGCGGTACTGGGATGGATTCACCAGCTTCAGCTTAGGGCAGGTGAGGTATCATGAGAAAGTGAAATCAGAGATGCTCCTCCTAAACCCACTTGCTCACCACCTGTCCTGCTGCAAGGACCAGGCCCTTCCCTTCCCACTTAAACCCTCTCATCCCTAACCTCCTCTAACAGTGAGCTTGCCCTCAACAGAATGAAGTACAGAGCCCTCACTCTGAATCACATCCCTAAATTACTATAGATCATGAAGTTGAAAAGATCTCAGAGAAATATCATCCCATGCCAGCAAGGACAACCTGCCCCTCCCCAACTTAAGACTCACTTTATATTCGATGTTTCCATCTTCAGCCTGAAAAGAAACAGGGAGCAGTTACCAAACACCATCCAGGCCCAATCCCTACTTCCTTGATTCCTGCTGGGGCCCAGACAGCAGCTAACTTGAGAGAGCAGGAAGTCTCAGTGGCACCTGCTTAGACAGTGCTTGTCTGCCAAAGGTCACTGGCAGACAAGCCCTCTGCTCAACCCCAGGGTGATCTCTCTCAAGGAAAGGCCTCTAAAAACACAGTGAGTCACCCATCTCAGCCAGGAACAGAACCTGGAGTCCCTCCTTTCTTTGATCACTGGCAACACATTCTTCCTAGGTGCACAATCACCCCTCCTTCCTCCTCAGGGCCACAAACTGCTGCCCCCAGAAACCCCATCTTCTCTTTGTCTGGGCTACTGAGGCCACTGGTCTGGGAGACATCAATTCCTTCCTGCCCATCCCTCTCAGCTGATGTAATCAAGAGTAAGAGCCTGCGAGAGTTTCTGACTGGGGCCAAAGGGTCAACTCAGCACTAGTCACTACAAGCCTGATGAGAGAGGAGCCTAGGTGAGAGAGGGGCAGGGCTTCAAAGTTGGGGCTGAGGTGAAGAGAAGAAATTTGGAAAATATAACTAAGGGAACAGACTTCAGAAACCAGACTCACTGTGGCTTTTACCTCCTATCCCTTAACCCTCATGCCTCAGCAGAGGTGAAATCCTGAATCCATCCCACAATCTCTTCTACCTCTTCCCTATATCAGGTGACCCAACAAGGAAATATCCTATGGGTTGAGCCTTTCCTCTCAGGTGCCAAGGGATATGATATTTGTTTGTTCTCCCTGTCCTGCATTTCTGTACTCCTCTTCCTTGGCCATTTTTCTTTTTCTCTTCCTGTCATCATTCCACCCTCTCACAGCCCCTTGACTCCTGGCTTTGACAGTTCTTCACCCATAATCTCTACTTCATGGAGTTTAAGGGAGACCTTTTCCCATCAACCAAGACTTTCCTTTTTATTATTTTGCTGGAGATGAAGAATTAGGAGGCGTGGCTTCAGAAAAGTGATAACAAGGATCATGGTCTAGGCCAACGATTTCCAAAATGTCATCCCAGGACCAGCTGCATCACCCAGGAACTTGTAAGAAATGCAGATTATCAGGCCCACCTCTGATCTACTGAATCAGAAATTTTAGGGGTGGGACAGCAACCCAGGTGATTCTGATACATGCTAAAGTTTGATAACCACGGGTTTAGGCTCTTCCTCTGGGTCCTCTTTTCCTAAGAGGGACAAAGTTGTAGGTATTCTCTGCCTTAGGAAGTAGATGGGAGTAGGTATGTGGAGGCTGTCCCCACTTCCTCACAGGACAAGCAAAAGGCAGGACTAAGCCTGATTGTTCTCTGGTTTTGTGTCTGTCTGTGTATGTGTGCGTATGCACTCAGGAATAGGTACAGAACATATTGCTCTTTTCTAGAGTACTCCCCTCCTCCCCGCGGAACAAGTTTAGAAAACTCTGCCTTATCCCAGGATGCAGTCTCCATTCTGATGTAGCACAGGGATGGAGACTGAGCATTCCACATTGCTCTTCCTAAAAGGATGAGGATGGAAGCCCCTTTCCCTACTTTTTCCTCCTGGGGTTATCTAGATCAGAATGAGTGGATTCTCCCCCCAGTATCCCTTCCTGGGGGCCCGACACCCGAGGTGGAGCCAGTCTCTGTCTCTCCCTCCTGGGGTCCTGGGACCGGAAGGAGGGGTTCTCCTTTCCCCGGGGGTCCTGACACCGGAAGGGGGTATCAATTCTTTCAGTCCTGCCTTCCTGGAGTCCCGGGACGGGAAAGAGTCGTTTCCTCTCACCCTGCCACTTCTCAGGTGCTCACCTCGGGGGGCAGGTACGGGGGGTTGTTGGCTTTGCTCCCTCTGTTCCGTCCGTTCTTCTTCTTCCCCTTCGGGCCCCCGCAGCCGCTGCTGCCGCCGGCCCCCCTAGCCTTGAGGGTTCCGCCCATAGCTGGGCCACCTCCGGGCCGGCAGCAGCCGCCGAACAGCTCCGATACCCGCGAGTCCATCCGCCGCTGCCGCCAGCCCCTCGTCCGGCCCCTCCCCCCCGCCACCGCCACCACTACCGCCGCCGCCGCCGCCGCCCCTACTGCCACCGCCGCGTCCGGCCAGCCAGAGGAGAGCGGGGTGGGGCCCCGCGCAGGCCACGCCCCCACCCTACTCTGGCTCCAGGCGCGTCAGAAACAGCCGCGTTGCACCACGGGATGTAGAGTCCTCAAGTCTGGGATCCCCCTCAAAAGGGCTTGCCGCCGCTCTACAACTCCCAGGAGGTATCGCGGCGCACCGGGCCGCAAGGTGGCTTCGGGGTGTAGACAAAGAGCGCGTCTTTGCGCGCAAAGACTTAAGGGAGCTGTAGTCTTGTTCCCAATCTGCGCGCTCTAAGCGGGTCTTTTCCTAGGGCTTTGGGAAGACAGGGCTGGTTAGAGCCCCACGGCCTGGGGGGTGGGGCAGTCACAGTAGTGCTTACTACAGAATCCAGCTTTGTGGGCGCTTCTGGGTTTGGTCCCTTAGCGCGATCCCAGATAACAAGTTTTGGACCTGGTGAGTTGCAGAATTAAAGGCGACTAGTCCCTCCAGCCTGCTGGCTCCGCCTCTGCCTCAGTTTCTTCTCCGACCGGGTCGACGTGCCGTAGGGGTGAGTCAGGGCAAATGCCAGGGCGGAGGCGGATGGCGGTTAGCCTAATTATGGCTGTTATTGTTACGACGATCATGCCACATTTACACAGTAGTCACTGCTTATTACCAGGCTGGCACCCTCCAGGGGCCGGTTTTAGCAGCCCGAGACACCGCGGTGGCTCCGACACGAGGCCCGAACCCATAAACCAGCCTTGCTGCCTGAGGGCTACAAGGATGCCCGCCACGAGTATTAACCCCTCCTTTTTGTTTTGAAGCAGAACCAATCGAGGATAACCGGGTTTGGTTTTAAAACAGCCAAGGCTGTAGGAGGGGCATGGCCCCTACTTGGGCGGGGCTGGGGCTCGGGTTACATCAGCCCCGCCAGGGCGGCAAGTGACCAAGAATAGAAGAAACTTGGCCAAGGGCCCCAGAAGATCGCTGACTTTTGACTTTCTTGCCAAGCCATCTCTCTTGCTCTCTAGGGAGCGGTCAACAAAGAGTAAACACATTTAGCGACATAAGACAGAGTGCAGTCAACGAAGAGTAAACACATTTACTCTTTGCAGTCAACAAAGAGTAAACACATTTAGCGACATAAGACAGAGTACAAGACACTGGAAAGGCAGAGTGTTGCTGGGCTGGGAGTCAGGACGCCAGGGTTCAATTTCCAGCCCATGGCTATCTCATGACTCACTATTCATTGTATGTCCACTTCCCCTCTCTCACAAATAATGAGATGCTCATACAGCATCTCAAGAAACAAAATAGCCCTTTCATCCAGACCTCAGTTTTCCTTGAAAAACTAGAAGCAGCAACAGTTGGCTTACCTCTGGTGATCTTTTCAGGAGTTCAGACTTGGCAGATTCCATGGTTTCCCCCCAAGACCACAGGAAGGTGGCAGGTTACTGATCATAGATTGCTGTCCACATGGCATAACTCCCCAAAGCAGTGAGAACAGAAGGATTGAAATCTGTAAAAGGGCCTAGCAGACCCAGCCAATTATGTGGTCTTCAGTGGTTGAAACAACATGTGACTTCTCTCTTCTCAACCGTTTAGCTAAAAGGTTAGCTGCGGAGGCCAACCTTAGCCAGGGGGACAAACCTGCCAGGAAAACTGCTACTTAGAGACTGAGATCAAAGAACTCAGTGAGAGATCTTAAGAAGGATGGGTATTGGAAAAGAGAGCTAAGGCCGTTCCCCTCAACATTCTCACCACCACTAGCTCTGGGCTCTCTTGATAACCAGAGCCTGCTGCACTCGCTTGATAACACTCGTCCTCTCATCTTTGTGGATCTTTCAACCACCCCAACACATAGTTTCACTTCATCTGAATCCCTTTGTCTCTTAAGTGGAGAACTTTTGAGAGATGGGAGGGGATAATTCATTTCGATACCGCATTCTTGAACAACCTGGCTTACCACACATAGGAATGAAGGCTGGCAGAACAATAGGCTGAACAAGGATGTCTGTCCAGGAGGAGATCAGGGTCCTGGGAGATGGCACATGGTTTATGTGTTTAGTTTCCTGGAGAGGTTGCTTATAAAGTAGATGGCTGTGGACATATGTCATGGATGGATATATATACACATATATATACACACACATATATATGTATGTGTCTGTTTACACACACACACACACACACACAAACATTTTTCCTGGTATGTAATTAGTCATTTATTCTTTGTGTATAGTACCTTTACAGAAGATCTTTAATTTATTTAGAATTTTCATAGGATGTGTAGTAGGAATTAATTTGATTTTCTTTTCTTCTAAATGGGTAGGGAGTTATCTCAAGTTATTTGCTTCGAAAGGTCACCTTCCTCATATACTAAAATTTAGATATATGTATATCTGTTTCTGGACTCTTTTATGTTTTATTATTTGTTTATTCCTAAGTCAATACCACAGTATTTTAATCATTATACTTTTATAGTATGTTTTGATCTCTGGTCTCTACTTCCTGAAACACACCCTTTTCTTGGCCTCTGTGATCTGATACTTGTCTATTTTTCTTGATACTTCTCTGGCTACTCCCCAGTTTCCTCTATAGGTTCTTTTCTCTCTGCTCATCTAAACATTAGCGTCTTTGGGATCTTAGCTCATCCTTATTCTACACACTCTGCCGGGGTGATCTTATCCACTCCCATACTGATGACTCTCAGATACATATCTCTGTTCTTAATGGTGTTCCTAAATATCTCTTCACTGTCCAGTGGAGTGGCAAACTCAATCTATCAAAAACTGAACTCATATTTTCTCCTTACCCACACCCAATAAACCTGGCCCTCCTCTAGTGTTCATTCATTGAATGGCATAACTGGTCATAGAGGTGCTGAAGTGAAAAACCTGCTTGTCTTCTTACCATCTTCTCTCTATCCCTCCTCTTCTTTCTGGGATCAACGACCAAGTAATGCTTATTGGACTTCCTAAATATCTCTGGGATTCACCCAGTTCTGTCTACCCGCTGTGACTACTCTAGTTTAGACCTCTTTCGCCATGCACTTGGTTAATTACAGTTGCTAGTTCTAACTGGTGTCTATACCTTCTCTCTTATCATCCCTGTAATCTAATTTCTCCACTGCAGTCAGTGTAGAGATTAAATTTCTAAAATGTAAATTTAATCATGCTACTCCTCTACTTAAACCTTTTAATATTTCGCCAACCCCTACAGGATCAAGTCTAAAGTCTTTAACATGGCTCATAAAGCCTTGCCAAGATCTAGCTCCTGTTTGTCCACCCCAGTCATAACTCTTTATAACTTGAATTCTTTTCATTCCTTGAATAGAGAATGCGCATGTCTTTCAGAGTCTCCAGGACCACTAAGCCCTCTTCTTTACGTTTACTCATCCTACAGGACAGTTTCTTGGGCACATTTCCTCTGGACCGCCCCTCGCTCCCACCCCGTCTAGGTTAGGCGCCCCTGTAGTTCACGTCCACAGCCCGCGTACATCCCACGGTATAATTCATCACATTGTATCTATAGGCAGAGAACCCCTTGAGGACAGCGCCCGTTTCTGGCTTGTTTGTCTCAGTCTCCAGCACCTAGGACAGAGCCTGGCTCGAAGTAGATGCACAATGAATAGTGAACGCCGAAGACAATAGATGCCTGAGGGATAGTGTCCTTTGGAAGGCATCGCTCAGTGGCTGCGAGCACGTGGGTTCCCTGTGGGTTCCGCGTACCTAGGCGAGGGTGTTAAAGAGGGAGCGCAAGTTTCAAAACCCACCTCAGCCCAGCCTGCAGCACAGTGCCGCGACGCCGCGCCCTATTCCGGCCTTGCTGAGCCGGAAGTGGCAACTCGATCTTCCCATGATACATCGCGGGGCGCCTATTCAAACCGCACAGAGAAGAGGAAGGAGGTCGTGATGGCGGCTCCGAAGCTGGAAGTGCTGTCTCCTTCCGCAGTTCCTGGTGAGGCGTGGGGTCCCGAGCTCGGGGAGCTTTGGGGACCTGTTTCTTTGCCGCCGCTCCTTCCCGTCATTTAACCCCTGGCCCTTTCTCTGGCCCGTCTTCCTTGTCCGCATTTCCTGGCGTCTCTCCTGGTTCTGGCTCGGCCGCAGTGACTCCATCGCTCCCACGGCCCTGGATCTCATTGGTTAACCCCGACTCTGGCCTCATCAAGACAGTATTCTTGACCTCGCTTGAATACACTTTCTTTCAACTTAGATCAGGGCATCCACTTTCTGAGTGGAGCCCAAAACCCTGCCTCCGAACTTCCCCCCTCCCCCTCTCCGCCTGCCTATTTAAGTATCCTGCCGATACTTAAATCACTTGGGAGACTGGGATCAGAAATCTCTCCGCCTCCGCCCGCAGGGGAGTTTGCGGAGGGAATGTGTATGTGCCGGATTGTCCCCTCCGCAGTGATGGTAGATGTGGCTGGCCATAAGGGAATGGGAAGACTGGCTTTGGTCTCTGAGTTTTTTTCATTTTTCTTTCTTGTCCCTCTGTGCGCCTACCAGATTTGGAGTGGTATGAAGAGTCGGAGGAAACTCACGCCCCCCAGATAGAACTGCTTGAGACTACCTCTGCCCAAGAACCTCCCAACTCTTCGGAGCCTTTTTGCCCCCGAGACTGCTTGGTGCCAGTAGTGTTTCCGGGCCCTGTGAGCCAGGAAGACTGTTGTCGGTTTACTTGTGAACTTCTAAAGCATATTATGTACCAACGCCAGCAACTCCCTCTGCCCTATGAACATCTTAAGCACTTCTTCAGAAAACCTTCCCAGGTAGGCACCGGCTTTGGGAGAAAATTGGTGGGAAGGCTTTGTGGCTGGTAGATAGTAGGCAGGTAAAGAGGGGGTCTAAGGAATCTTCAGGGCCTGTCAACCTAAGTAACTGTAAGGGATGTTTCATCTCATGGCTTCATTCTTTCTCCACAGTCTAATCTTTGATAGTCTAACCTTCTCTGCTTTTTCTCTTGGTTTTCTTTTTCTGAAACTCCTATTTTGTGTTGCATTTTGTCTTCATGAATTGACCCTTTTAGTGTCTTCTCTCTCCAGATTTTTCTCTCTCTTTACGTTCTACTTTCTGGGAGACTTCCTTGGCTTTATGTTCCAACACTTCTATTACTTTTTTTGCAGTTATAGTCTTAAGGACTCTTTGTTAATTTTTGCATGTCCCTTTTATAATAGCATCATGTTTCATGTCTGTATGAAATTGCCTGAGGACATCAATTATTATATTTTTGAAATTTTCTTCTGTTCCTTGCATTGGCTTAGTTTCTTCCAGATTCCTTTTCTTATTTGTTTCAGTCTCTGACATTAGTGTTAGAAGCTTTTATTCTGTATCTGGTGAATATTTAAGAATAAATCTTTGAAAGCTCTGTATGCATGGCTGGGCCTTGTGAGCAGATAGACTTTACGAATATTGGTTGAGAACCTTAGTGGTCTCTGGAGGACTCTTAAAACATCAATATTGGAAAATCTTCTCTCTGGGTGGAGGAAATTGGCAGGTGATCTAAGGGTCTTCACGTTTTCACTTAGTCCTCGTGTTCACTCTTGCTTTTTGCAGCGCCTAAATTAGCAGTTTCTGAGCCTTTCTGGGGTTCTGCTGTGTGAATCAGTTTGCTGCTTCTCATGGGTGTCCTCTCTGTCAGCACTTGGTTTTTGGCTCTTTTCAACTATTCCATCTGCTTTCTGTCCTCCAAGAATTTGTTGTTGCCTTTGGCCATTGTTGTCTACTCTCCAGTTCTCTTTGCCCTTGGGCATCCTCCTTCTCTTTCTCTCTCCCTCCCTCCTTTCCTTTTTCTCTCATTTAGTAGTATTTCACATGGAAGCACAAAAAAGCATGTGTTCAGTTTGTCATGTTTAATTAGATGACCAACTCCAGAACCACCTTTATTAATCCAAATAATTCTTGTTCCTGTTATCACTTGTAGTACAGCAAAATTTGCCATCCACCATTGCCACCAAATCTCCTTAAGTATTTCAGTTGCTTATTTCTGGATACCTTCCTATCTTAGAACACTGTCTTTGCTGTCCTAAGCATGGGAGAATTATGATTTTGCACAAAGAATATTTTCCTTTTTGATATATTACCCTATGATAAAACCCAATGTCTTGGCTGTGGCAGTTCATTGAACTGGAAATCCAGTCCCATAAGTCTCCTATATCCCAACAGGGTTCTTCAAAGGTCATTAGCTATTTCCTACCTTGCCTTCTCTCTCACCATTCTTTATCCTCATAGGCAGAGGATGTGGTGAAGAGGAAACCTCGGGCCACCGCTGAGGCAAGCAGCAGGACATGCCGACAAACCCTGGCAGAACTGGAGAACGTCCTCAGCCACCTAGAGGGTCTCTTTGCCAGGACACTAGTACCACGAGTGCTGATCCTCCTTGGAGGCAGTGTTCTAAGTCCCAAGGAGTTCTATGAGCTCGATTTGTCCCGCTTGGCTCCCAACAGCATGGACCAGAGCCTGAGCACAGCAGCTTGTTTGCGCCGTCTCTTCCGAGCCATTTTTGTGGCTGATGCCTTCAGTGAGCTGCAGGCTCCTCCGCTTATGGGCATTATTGTCATGGCACAGGGGCACCGCGACTGTGGAGAAGATTGGTTTCGTCCCAAGCTAAACTACAGAGTTCCCAAAAGAGGCCACAAATTGACTGTGACCCTGTCCTGTGGCAGGCCCTCCATCCCAGTCACAGCCTGGGAGGATTACATTTGGTTCCAGGCACCAGTGACATTGAAAGGCTTTCACGAGTGAAGGGGGATGCTTCTTAATCGTGAACACAATGGCTAAATTATCTTTCCTTCTGTCGCACCAAGTTACCCATCTCTTGCTTGGAGGTAGAGTTTCTTCCTGGTGAGAGAAAGGTTCTGTCCTCTGGCTGCCTACTTCTCCT
>NW_011888799.1:6528506-6533608 GCF_000151845.1 Pteropus vampyrus
CTTCTCATGGGTGTCCTCTCTGTCAGCACTTGGTTTTTGGCTCTTTTCAACTATTCCATCTGCTTTCTGTCCTCCAAGAATTTGTTGTTGCCTTTGGCCATTGTTGTCTACTCTCCAGTTCTCTTTGCCCTTGGGCATCCTCCTTCTCTTTCTCTCTCCCTCCCTCCTTTCCTTTTTCTCTCATTTAGTAGTATTTCACATGGAAGCACAAAAAAGCATGTGTTCAGTTTGTCATGTTTAATTAGATGACCAACTCCAGAACCACCTTTATTAATCCAAATAATTCTTGTTCCTGTTATCACTTGTAGTACAGCAAAATTTGCCATCCACCATTGCCACCAAATCTCCTTAAGTATTTCAGTTGCTTATTTCTGGATACCTTCCTATCTTAGAACACTGTCTTTGCTGTCCTAAGCATGGGAGAATTATGATTTTGCACAAAGAATATTTTCCTTTTTGATATATTACCCTATGATAAAACCCAATGTCTTGGCTGTGGCAGTTCATTGAACTGGAAATCCAGTCCCATAAGTCTCCTATATCCCAACAGGGTTCTTCAAAGGTCATTAGCTATTTCCTACCTTGCCTTCTCTCTCACCATTCTTTATCCTCATAGGCAGAGGATGTGGTGAAGAGGAAACCTCGGGCCACCGCTGAGGCAAGCAGCAGGACATGCCGACAAACCCTGGCAGAACTGGAGAACGTCCTCAGCCACCTAGAGGGTCTCTTTGCCAGGACACTAGTACCACGAGTGCTGATCCTCCTTGGAGGCAGTGTTCTAAGTCCCAAGGAGTTCTATGAGCTCGATTTGTCCCGCTTGGCTCCCAACAGCATGGACCAGAGCCTGAGCACAGCAGCTTGTTTGCGCCGTCTCTTCCGAGCCATTTTTGTGGCTGATGCCTTCAGTGAGCTGCAGGCTCCTCCGCTTATGGGCATTATTGTCATGGCACAGGGGCACCGCGACTGTGGAGAAGATTGGTTTCGTCCCAAGCTAAACTACAGAGTTCCCAAAAGAGGCCACAAATTGACTGTGACCCTGTCCTGTGGCAGGCCCTCCATCCCAGTCACAGCCTGGGAGGATTACATTTGGTTCCAGGCACCAGTGACATTGAAAGGCTTTCACGAGTGAAGGGGGATGCTTCTTAATCGTGAACACAATGGCTAAATTATCTTTCCTTCTGTCGCACCAAGTTACCCATCTCTTGCTTGGAGGTAGAGTTTCTTCCTGGTGAGAGAAAGGTTCTGTCCTCTGGCTGCCTACTTCTCCTTCTCAGACTTCCTGGTGGGCTGATGGTATGGCTGGGACTGTAAAAATTATTGTTGAACAACATCTCTTTGAATCAAAGGTTGATTTTCCCAGAGGGTGCTGGGTCAGGCTTCTATGTTTACAATTGGAAAGCAAATGTGGGCCCCAAAACGCTGTTATGTAAGTGGCCTTTTTCTGGGGCCCTTCAGAATTTTTACCAGGGACGTAATGTGGGTGTGTAACTCATGAACTTAAATATAAAATGAATAAATTCGTATTAAATTTTCTGAAACTCTTGGTTTAAAGAGACTTTCCAAGTTTGAGGCTAGCGTATTTTGTTTTTCTTCTTGGTTTTATGCTTCAGGGCTTCCGCGATTGTTTGTTTATTTGTTTTACTAATGGTTCTTTCTCTTCATCAGCCCCAGACCAGTCTGGGAAGTTAAGTGACTTGGCCAAAGTTCTATAATGGTTTGATATCAAAGTTGAGACTAGAGTCCTCATCAGCTAACTCCTAGCCCAACGTTCGTTCCTTGCCACATACTAGTTTTGTGACCCTTAAAGTATGCATGCCCAAAGTAGAGGTCACACAGGGGAAAGGGGGTTTTGCAAAGAGGGACTGGGCTGAGAAAAGAGAACGGAGAATCTTTGCAAAGCCTTCCTGAACTGTAGGCTGAGGCCTCAGGACTTCCCTGTGGGATCATTTCCCTGAGTCTAAATGTCCCTTCTGGAATTCTGCCCAGCCTGTCTCCACTGCAGTTGTCCGGTGGCTGCTGGCAGTTACTGTGGGACAATATAAATATATAGTATTTTTTATGTTTAAGAGGAAAGTTTTATGTTTTGTCAAGTAAACATAAAAAATAGTTTATATTTTATGCTACTTTTTAAACCTTGCAAAGTTTTTATCATTGTCCCCATTGTATAGATGAGACTTGGGGAGATTGAATAACTTGCCTAAGTGTTGAAACCCGAATTCAAACCCAGTCCACCTGGCACCAGAGGCTGAGTGCTTTACACCATCCTGTGCATCCTCTGTGGTTTTACTGTGAAATAATTAAACAGAATTTGCCCTGCTAAAGGTGGTATTATTGAAAAGCTGCAGGACCCACCTCTCTGGCTTCACGTTGTTTCCTGACATGGGACCTCACATTTATAGGTGCTAAGTAAATATGGAATCAGTGAAAACAAAAGGTTTGGGTTCTTTTCTGTGCCCTGACCAGTTGAAACATATTCCACCAGCTAGAATTTCGGCTGTTTTTCTGCCTGACGACGTTACCCTCCAGAAGAGGAACAGAGCCATAGCTTCCACTTGGGAAGGTACAGGCTGAATGAGGGGTCTGACTAAAGGGAGGGAGAGTTTGGACCAAGGGAGTAAAAATTGTTTTGAGATGGAAGACACATTAAGCCAATTGAGCTCCCACAAATACTAATTTTAAAAGTCTTCATAAACTTTGCCTAGACAATCAAAACAAAGTAATTATCTGGGTAATTTAGACACATTGGGGCCCATGTCATTATGATTTCATAAGTCTTAGCCAAAGGAATCCAGAAATTAAAAGATCAGTTAATAATATTAATAAATTCCACGTCTTTCCCTAACAAGCTTGCGGAGGCACCTGTTATCTGTTATGTAAGTTCCCTTGGCTGGGAGTTGGGGCTGGCCAGAGGCCGCAGGCTGTCTGAGGGTGGAATCTTTCCGGCCTGACGGAAGGGCGGAGCTTTAGGTCTCCATGGAGACGGCTTCTCCTAGCAACCTGGAGGGCGTTGAGCTGAGCCGCTGGCGCGATGGACGCGGAGAGCCTCCTGCTGTCACTGGAACTGGCGTCCGGCAGTGGGCAGGGCCTCAGCCCCGACCGTCGGGCCTCGCTGCTCACTTCTCTTATGCTGGTTAAGCGCGACTACCGCTACGATCGGGTGCTCTTCTGGGGCCGCATCCTGGGCCTCGTAGCCGATTACTACATCGCTCAGGGCCTGAATGAGGACCAGCTTGCACCGCGCAAGACTCTGTACAGGTGGAGGCCGCAGGTCTATACTGAAGGGAGGGCCACCGGGGGGCCACGAAAGATGGGAAAGTGATAGAAATCGAAATGGGCGGGGCCTACGGGTCCAGGAAGCCGGTGGATGGGACCTGAGGAGGGAATGAGGGCGGGCCCGAGGGGCGGGGCTGGGTACCTCAGAACCGAGTGGAGCCTAAGGGGACGAATTGGTGGGCTAGGTCTGAGAGGGCGGGGCCCTAGGAGGGCAGTTCTCGAGGGGATGTAAGAGAAACTTAGAGGCTTGTGGGTTTACAATAGAAGCAGGGCCAGGGACCAAGGCGGAGCAAGGTGAAAGTTCCTGGAGACTGGAGATCTGGAGTAGGAGCCAGGTGCAAACCTGGTGCGGGCCTGGCTTTTCGGAAGGTTCACTTTCGAGGCCCCGGGGGGGCTGGCGTGATGCTGTTTGGAAGCAGGTCCAGAAGCATCTTCGCGGAGGTGTTGGCTGACATCAGGAGGCTCTCTAGGAATTAGTGAAGGAATGCAGAATGGGAGAGACGTGATTTAGAACTGGGGAAATTCCCTGGACACTACTATGCAGGACCATCCAGCGGCTTTTTTACTACCCCCAGCGTTGATGGGGCGCTCACCACCACCTTACAAAGTAGTCCATCAGGCACAGGGCATTGGAGACTTCATTTATCAACCCAAGGTTGGATGCATCCTGTGCTAGACTTGGGGTTACAAAGACAGCTAAGACTCACCCCGTCTCGAAGTTAGTCGCATCCTAGGGAGGGAGACTGATGTATAACCAAGCAATTACAGCAAAATGTTAAAATTAGAACAGGTGTACACAAAGCAGGACCAAGGTGGGCATTCTCCTAGAGAGCAATTAAATATGATTACTAAGGGTATAACTTCTTTACAATCTGAAAGATGAACAGGAGTTCTCCAGGAAGGTGTGAGGAAAAGGCATGCCAGTTAGAGGGAACAGTTCTGCAAACTTGTTGGTTGGAGCTGGCTTGGAGTGTTTGAGAGAACAGTAGATAGGTAACCATAATAGTGCAGCAGAGGGTGTTATGTAGAACAGGTTGGAGAAGCAGGGGGGTTGAACTTTGTCCATAAGCTATGGGGAGCTGTGGAAGGGCTATTAGCAAGGAGAGCCTGCTCAGATCTGAGTAGGCAAAATGGCCAGAGTGGGTGAGCATTTAGAAATCTGTTGCAGTGTCCAGAAGAGGGGGACTGAAAAGAGGAGGTAGCTGAGGGAATTGAGAGGGGATGGAGTTTTAAGTGGTAAACTCTCAGGATCTGTGACTGAATTCACGGGGGGAGGTGAAGAAGAAGTCAAGGCTGACCTCTCCTTCCAGCTTAGGCAGCTGGATAAGTGCTGGTACCACCCACTAGGTGAGCATTCAGGAAGCGGGACAAATTCAGGAAGGGGGACAAATTCAGGAAGGAGAGAAGATCCGGTGTTAGGTGATTGGGAGGCAGGGTGGTAAGGAGGCATATTAAAGTATAGATCTGGAGTCCAGAAGAAAAATTTGGACTGAAGATAGAGAGTATTCTATAAGGTTTTATTTCTTTAGCACTTCCTATGTGCCAAGTATTGACCTAGGCATCAGGAATTCAGTGGTAAATGAGACAAAGTCCTTGACTTCATGTAATTTATATTATAGTGTGTGTGGAGGAGGAGGGGAGATAGCCAATAAATAAACATACACATATACTGCATGTCAAGTGGTATGGGGGATAGAGAATACAGGATGGGTGATATTTTAAATAGGGTGGTCAGGAATGGCCTCTGATAAGGTAACATTTGAGAAGAGACCTGAAGCAACTGAGTGAGCTGTGTATTTATTTGGGGGAAAAGAATTCCAGGCAAGTGC
>NW_011888799.1:6533658-6570573 GCF_000151845.1 Pteropus vampyrus
GATCCGGTGTTAGGTGATTGGGAGGCAGGGTGGTAAGGAGGCATATTAAAGTATAGATCTGGAGTCCAGAAGAAAAATTTGGACTGAAGATAGAGAGTATTCTATAAGGTTTTATTTCTTTAGCACTTCCTATGTGCCAAGTATTGACCTAGGCATCAGGAATTCAGTGGTAAATGAGACAAAGTCCTTGACTTCATGTAATTTATATTATAGTGTGTGTGGAGGAGGAGGGGAGATAGCCAATAAATAAACATACGCATATACTGCATGTCAAGTGGTATGGGGGATAGAGAATACAGGATGGGTGATATTTTAAATAGGGTGGTCAGGAATGGCCTCTGATAAGGTAACATTTGAGAAGAGACCTGAAGCAACTGAGTGAGCTGTGTATTTATTTGGGGGAAAAGAATTCCAGGCAAGTGCCAAGGCTGTGAGGCAGGTGTGTGCTTAGTGTGTTTGTGGAACCTCATAGAGGCTAGTGTGGCTGGAGAGTGAGTGAGTGAGGGGGACATTGGAGGACATGAGGTCAGAAAGGTAAGGGGCCAGAGACAATCATGCATGGCCTTGTGGGGCATTGTAAGGACTTGATTCAATGGGAAGTCATTGAAAGGTTCTTCACAGAGAGGTGATCTGGCTTAGGTTTTAATAGTTGAGTGAGGACAAGACTGAATGGGGAGTGAATATGGAAGTGGGGAGACCAGTTAGGAAGTTACTGCAGTATCAAGGCAAGAGTAGATGGTGGCTTAGACCAGGGGGAAGCAGTGGAGGTTATGAGAGGTGGTTGATTGGATTCTGGATTCCTAGTCAATAGCTAGGGCTCTGGGGGTCAGGTGGGTGGGATTACAGAGAAAAAAGAGGGGTGAGAATAGATCCCTGGCAATACTTGAAGCACCGGAGGAGAGAGAAGGAAATATCAAAGGAAGTAGAAATGGAAATGCATTTGTTGGCATGGGTGACCTCCTCCTAAGCAGTTTCTTGGGGCGATAGAGGCAGGAATCTTGGAGCATTGGACAAAGAGTGAAAATGAGGGGGAAGGAGGGCTCCTGTGGGGCAAATTGTTCAGAGATTATTGTTCAGAGTTGGGGCAGAGGAAGGAGGGTCAGGAGAAGGGCATTTTGTAGAGAGACATGGTTTTGAGGGCTATTGGTTTAGAAAGCTGAGAAGTTTTTACGTTGAAAAGGTGCCAGTAGAGAGTGAAGGGAGGAAAGATGAGCAGGGTTCAGGCTATGGATGCAAGCCCTGAGTGGATTAGAGAGGAGTGGGAGGACATCCTCTCCTGCTGGGCTGGCGAGTGCCCAGAAGACCTCAAGGGAGGAGAGGTTCTTAAGATTGGCCCAGCTTTCCTGAGAAATGGGGGAAGATGCTTGTGCTGTGGGCTCAGTAGGCAGGCTGAGCATGAATTTGGGACCCACTAAAGCAGAGGCACCTGCAGTTGAGGAAAATTCAGCTTCTAGAACTCATCCAGAATCTTATAGTTCAGATATCTAGGAAGCAGCTCTTGGAATATGGGCATACACAAAGCTTTTGACCTTTTAAAAAATAAAATAAAATTTGTATCACATAAGTGTGTGTGGGAGGGTGCACCACATGCACTTAGAGCTTCTAAGTGGGAAAGGTGTGACTCCCAGCAGCTTTTCTTGGATTTTACCCCTTGGGAGAATGAGAGAAGGGGTCACAGCAGGAAGCTCGAGTGAGAGCGGGTATTGGAAACCAGGGTAATGTGGGTGTTGTTGGCAGCCTGAACTGCATGGAGTGGAGCCTCTTGCCCCCTGCCACAGAGGAGATGATGGTGCAGACGTCAGTGGTGAAGGGCCGCTTCATGGGGGACCCCTCACATGAGTACGAACACACCGAGCTGCAGAAGGTGAAGGAGGGTGATAAGGTCTTCGAAGAAGAAGTAGTGGTGAGTGAAGGCGAGAGGAGGAGGAGGGCCTAAAGGAAGAGGACCTGGGCCATCCAAAACCCAGCCCAATGAAAATTATGGTGATAACATAATAACACACAGCTCCTGAATGACAGGGTGATGAGTGGATGGGCAGTTCTTACAGAGCCTGGCTCTGGGGCAGGGGCAAGGAAGAAGGGTCTGTACTATGCTCTGGAGTAAGGGCATGGGCATAGGCTCTCATATTTTTGTTTGTTTTCCTAGATAATACATCCATGTAGTTCAAAATTCAAATGTACAAAAAGTGAAGTGTCTCTCCCATCCCTGTCCTCCAGACACCCAGGTCCTCTTTCTGGGGGACAGTAATGTAACCATTTTGCATGTGTGTGTCCAAATCTTGCTATTCAAAGTGCAGTCGGGATTAGAAGCATCTTCATGCCCTAGGAGTTAGAAATGCAGAATGGGGCATGGTGGAGGGTGGTGGCATCAGGATCTGCATTTTAGCACTTTCCAAGGGGATTCAAATACACATTAGGTATGAAAAGCTCTGCTTCCAGAGATATTTTATGTAAATACAAACCTCAGCAAATACCTTATCTGTATATATTCTATCTTAAAAATAAAACAAATGGCAGCATATTATACACACAGTTCTGCCACTTGCTTATTTTACCTAACAATACATTTTGGAGATCTTTCTACATCAGTGCCTTGAAGAGCCTCCCCATTCTTTTTACCATTGTGTGAATGTATCATAATTTAACCAGTGTCTTATTCATGGAAATGAAAGTTTCCAAGTTTTAGCTCTGACAAACAGTGACACAATGAATGACCTCGTACATCTTTTCCAGTGTATGCAGTCTATTTGAAGGTTCAATCCTAGAAATGGAAAGCTAGATCCAAAAGTAAGGAGCCCAAGTTTTGAAACTAGACAAACCCAGAATTCAAAATACAGCTTCTGCACTTGAACCTAGGTGATGCCAAAAGTCTGGGTCCAAGTCTGCGATGCCTCAGGTGCAATCCCCATCCCCTCCCACCTGACAAACTTAACCTCCCTTCGGTTTTATTTTCTGTAAAATCGGGATAATTATATTTATGTCTCAGCTTATGCAGATGAAATGAAGTGGCACATGTAAAGTCTCTGGCCTAGGCACTTATTAAATATTAGTTTCCATCTCTCTCTTTGTAAATAATTTTTGTCAGTAGTCCATGGGAAATATGTGGCTAAGTAACTCCAGGGGCCTCTGGTAACAGGTTCTCCCAGTCAGGTACTGCTTTTACCAAACATCTCTATGAAATCCTTTTGTTCAGTGTTTCACTTGATATTGATTGTAAACAGATTTCATCTGCATAAAATGTTATAATATGGAATGATGCTTGGGAAACAGATTTTATCTGCATAAAATGTTATAATATGGAATGATGCTTGGGAAACAATGTTAAGTCAAAGAATAGGATATGAAACTATATAAACTATGACTATAATTTTGATTTAAATATATGCATAGAAAAAAGAATGGAAGGAAGTATGTTATACCAATTTGTTATCAGTGATTCTCTTTAGGAGGTGAGATTTTGAATAGTTTTAATTATCTTAGGTATGTTACAAAATATTTCTGAATACCCAAATATTCTACAGTGAGTATGATTGCTTTTATATTTTCAAAAGGCAAAATAAGCAACATTTAAATATGAGGATAGCATATTTCTGGAAGTGTACATAAGAAACCATTCATTGTGGTTGCCCCCAGTGAGGGCAGTTGGGGGACCAGGGATGGGGTAAGATAGACTGATTTTTTTGGTAGTTTTAAATATTGCATCATTAGCATATATTACCAATTTAAAAAAGAAAAAAGAAAATCTTGATAGGAGGAAACAGAGGTCTTACCCAGCATGATTTTCCATGGACATGGCTTCTGCGCTATGGTGATTCAGAGGGCCTTGCACCAGGGGTGAGTGGGCACAGCACCCTGGCAAGATGGCTTGTCTCCTGTCTCCTCAGGTCCAGATCAAGGAAGAGACCCGCTTGGTGTCCATCATTGACCAGATCGACAAGGCTGTGGCTATCATCCCTCGAGGTGCCCTCTTTAAGACCCCTTTTGGACCTGTCCATGTCAATCGAACCTTTGAAGGTGAGTTCTGTGTGGCCTCTCTCAAGGGCAGGGGCCTGTCTCTTCCAAAGTAAAGTCAGACATGTGTCTAGGGGTCCTGAGGAAACACTCTCTGAGGAATAGCCGTGGCCACATCACTTGGGAGGATGTGTCCAATGGCCTAGCATTGGTGGTTGGCATGGGCTACCAAATCCCTGTACCCTGACTCTTTTCTGCCTGAGGGTGGGATAGCATTTGGCTGTCTGGGTCTCAGGGCTTTGAGTGGGTCTGGGCTCTCTGCCTTTTCCTACTTTCCTTCTCTTTGGTTTCTCCTCATTGCAAGATCTGGGCCAAGTTGGGGCTGAGGGAACACTACTCCCTTTTCTCTCTTCAGTTCTCTGTCAGTGGTTGACTAAGTCCTTTGCAAGCCCCTCCATGTGGTCCCCATGTATAAAGAAAGGGATCTGCGGGTTTCCCTTCTTACCTTCTACCTCTTTTTAGGACTGTCCTTGTCTGAAGCCAAGAAGCTCAGTTCCTACTTCCACTTCAGGGAGCCTGTTGAGCTGAAGAATAAAACCTTGCTTGAGAAGGCTGCTTTAGACCCCTCCCTGGACTTCATGGACTCCTTGGAGCATGACATCCCCAAAGGTAATAGCCTATTACTTTGAAGACATTGGATCTGCCCCCAGGTCAAAGCAGTGGGCTCTGCCACCTACCTTTCTCTTCTGAGAGTAGAACCAAGGGAGTGAGTGGGAATTGGTGGTTCACCAGGGTCCTTGAGGGTAGAGTTTCCCCAGCTCATAGTAAACAGTCAGTAAATGTTTGTGGATAAAAGGATTTCACATGCTTCTGCAGACAGGAGATCTTTCAGTGTCTTTTGATTTTCATATCAATCTTGAATGGAGGCAGGTTGAGAATCTTCCCCTAAACATCTCTGAAAACATCCTCGAAAATACTAGTTAAACATTTATCTCAACTGTTAATTTGGGGTTAGGTCTAGTGCTTGGCACATAGCTGGTGCTCATTAATTGGGTGCTGATTGAATAGCAAACCACCTGCTAAGGAAATTAATTCTGCACGTTTGCTTCCTGCTGTGTGTGTGTGTGTGACTTTTAAATCTTAAAACATACAGCTTCAGAAGCCTTCCTGTGCTTCAGGGCCCACCTGGCCCAGGCACATACCCAGTTGTTGGTGGTGGAGTCACAGAGACCCCATTTCCTTTCCCTGAGCTGCATAGGTAGAAAACAGCATGTCTTGGGAAGATATTCTTACTTGGATGTAGTTCCTCAGAACAGGTGCCAGGCTCTGGGCAGTCGGGGACAGACCCAAGGCACTGACTCAGCATCCCTGCCTCTTTTCCTCCCCACATTTAGTGTTTCTGAGAACTGGAGGAATTTGCTGTTGATGATGTGGCAATGATAATGATAATAGCTTATAAAAGCAGTGATACTGCTTATTGTGTGCCAAGCACTGTACTCAGCCTTTTCCATGTATTATATAATTTTAATCTTCACAGCCAACCTAGAGGTAGATACTGTTATTATCCCCATTTTACAGATGCAGAAACAGATGAGAAAGTTAAACCCAGTAGGTGTTAGAGCATTGGACTTCAGGGCTCTGGCCTTAATGGTGGTGTCAAGTAGATGGTGTTTCTTTTTAAGTGGACAATGGGAATGGCAGGAGAATAGTCACTCCCATTACTAGAAGAAACACTTCTGAGGAGCAATGAGCTACCCATTTGGGCAGAACTCAGGATGAGGGGGCAGCGATGGCAGTAGTGGAATTAGATAGCCTGGGTTGGAATTCTGAATGTCACTTGCTGTGTAACCGTCGGCAAGTCCCTCAATTTCCTTTTGCCTCGATTCCCCTGTTTCTAAAAGGGGAATAATGATATATTCTACCTCATTGGGTTGTTACATTAAATGACATATACATATACAAAATGCTTCTAACAGTGCCTAACACATAGTAAGGACTAAGATAAAAATTAAAAATTATTGATATTATTTTTAGTGGCCAAAAGGCCTTAGAGGTGGGTTGGGCAGGCCTAGAGGCCCAAGAGTAGGAGGCCCAGACCAAGGCAGTAGGAACTTCTGTTGGCTTGTGAGCAGGTCTCTGATAATAAGGCGGTGGTGTGTCGATGAATGGAGAAGGGGTAAGCCAGGGATCGGGAAGCCATTTCAAGGCTACTGCAGTGCCCCAGAGGTTAGGCTTTGGGGTCCCAAGTGGGTAAGGGCTGCCAGGAACGAATAGCTACTTTGGCCTTAGCCACATGGGGGCACTCGAGGCAAGCTTCCCTGAGCATTAGAAAGGAGCTCCTAGACCTATGGGGGAGATAAAAGAAAGTTTATAGGGGTTGGGGCATTTCTTACCCATGAGATATACTTTCCAGACTCCTATTATCTCCTCCAACTCTGTGCTCCCAGCCTGACCAGAAGCTGGAGGGGGCTGCACATCCCCAGGAGGTTGATAAAGGGAGCTAAGAATGTTGTGGTGGTGGGACCCAGCGCCTGGGGCTGAGGTGGGAGAAAAGTCCTCTTAATGCCCCTAATCTGGGGGTAGCAGTCCCACCTCCCTGATTCAAGGTGTGGCTGGAAAATCCTGCTCAGTGCTGACTTCTCAACCTTCTCACCTGTAGCTGGATGCTCCAGGGCCAGCGGATGGGCCCTTCTTCCACAGTGGTGGGTGATTAGGGGGTTAACACAAAGCCACTTCCTTCCCATTGAAGCCTCATCCTCTGTGCAGTGAGAGGGCCAAGGAGATGCTAGGGTCTTTGCAGCCGAGACCAAAACCATCCAGATGGGTAGTAGGGGCCCAGCAAACTCATCATAAGGGAACCCCATCAGCCCTGTCTGCATTGCCATCTGGGGGGTCTTCCTAAAGGATGCTGGGGTCACTGATAACGTCCAGTCAGCAAGTGAATTCATCAGTCTTCTGGGAGGTACGGGATTTGAGCCTAGGGTGTGGGTGAGGCCCACCATCTTGCCTTGATGGTGGGCCTCAGGGCTGAAGGATCAGCCAATGGTTTGACATCTCAGTCACCCCAGCATGTTGGTTTGTCCTCAGTGCTGGAGCTTTGGCAGCTGAGGGTTCCTGACATCTTGTCTGTGTGCGCCTGAGGGGAGTAATGCTCCTGGTCTGAGCTTGGGAAACCTCGCAGCTTCTGTGCCTCCGGCTCCCTTCCTTCCAGAGCCACCACCAGAAAGCCTCAAGGAAGTCTGGCCTAGCTTTTCTTATAATGGCTTGGGTGGGGGTCATGGTATGGGGGTGGAACTGTGGATGGTTAGGAGAGCATGATTTTTGCTCCCAGACTCCCTTATCTGCTAGAGAAAGAACAGAAGGAGCTGCTGGGAGGCTGCCCTGCCAGGCAGACAGCAGAGGAATGAGCCGGGATGCTAAGTGAGGCCAAAATCCCAAGATTCTCTGGGACACCAGCATTGGCTGGAGGGATGGAATTTGGCAGCTGGAATTTTGTGGGATGGAATTTTCTGCTCAGGTAGGATCATTGTTTCCTTTCTGGGTCTGAGGCAACTGTTCAGGACTTTGTGTCACCTGTGAGCCGGTATGGTATAGGTTGGCCCTGTCCCTGGGACTCCTGTTCTCTGTGCTCATGGAGGTAGGCCAGGAGCTCAGAAGCTTGTCCCTGAGCCAGCCTTGGCTGAAGAGAGAATGGGGAGGGATGTTGCATAGGGCCACTCATACTCTCCTGTGCTGCCCTGCCATGCCCCGGTCTGCAGGATTTTGTTATGAGTAGGTAGCTTTGGATGTCAAACCATCCTCCTGGTGGAAGCAGGGCAACAGCTAAGAGTTCTCTGAGCTTGGCTGCAGCCAGGTAAGACAGATGGAACACAAAATCAGCCAACTAGGTAGTAAGTACCCTGCCGTTTCATGCTCCCTAACCTTTCACTCCATCAGCAAATAGCCACTGAACAGTTTCTATGTGCCAGGCACTGAAGATCTCATTGTGAGCAAGACAGACACTGTCCTTGCCTCCAGAGGTTTGAGAAGATCAAGTGAAACACAGGATAGGATGTGGAAATGTAAAATAGGAGGTGCCTCACAAGCGAAGCCATTGGTGTCCTGGGAAGCAGCATGGGACAGGCAGAGTATCTAGGGAAGCAGAGCAGGAGGGGTGGAGGGCGGGGAACCTATCCTTGCTCCACTCTGTCTGTAATGGAGCTGACACATCTCAAACTGCCAGGCCCAGGGCCACTGGAGCTCCTTCACGCAAGTGAGCTGTCACTAACAATGCCAAGTTCAGACAGCAGAGGGCAGCAAAGGGCCTGCCTGCCTCAGAGAGTGATGGGAACATGGTCATCCACCTTCTCTTATGGGTATATGCAGGTGGCTCCTCTCATCCAGTCCCTTGGAAGTCCTCGGCATTCTGGACCAGGGGGACTGACCTTGCCCGTCAGTTACAGAGGGTACTCTTCCACCTCTGTACCCCATTACATTACTCCCCCGCCCCCCCACCTCTAGGGCAGTTGACCATACTTTGTGGCCCTGGTGTGGCCAGAGTGGCTGCTTTGAGGAGGGACCTGGTCATTTCTCATTGTGTCACAAGTTGTGCAGTGCTGGTCTGAGTTTAAGCCATCTGCTGCCCCTGGATAGCCTTGATCCCCAGCCTGGTCCACTCTCCGCCTCAAACTTACTCTCAGAGCTTTGCTGCCTTTCTTACTGGAAGGAATATAATTGAGGAGCATACCCTAGCCAGAGGTTTCCACACTAAGGTGAGGACATCCCACTGATTTCAAGCGATCCTAATTACTGGCTTGTTCCCCACCACAGCCTCAAAAATAGAGTCTGTAGAAGAGGGGCTGCCAGGGGGCAGGAGGGGGAGGTTTGAGGAGACTTGGGAGACACCAGGGCCGCAGGAGGCTGCTTCTCCTGGAATCTTAGAGGCAGAAGCGGTGAGAGCTGGCTAGGCCCAACCTTTAGAGCAGCTGCAATAAGAAAAGTGGGTGAAGGTGACAGCAACTGCCTGGCTTCCCAGGTAGACACTACGTGACTCCCGGCACGTTTAGAGTCTGTGTGTTTCCTGGGCAACCAGCTGAGCCAGGAAAAAGGAGAGGACAGGAGTGTGACAGGAATGCAAGGGAGGGAGGCAGTGTTGTTAGCTGGCTGGCCCCTCACATGCTGTTTCTACACTCTGCCAGCCCCCTTCTGCTGCTTGGTGCTGTCCCTTGCCCCAGTGGGGGCTCTGTATTTCTCTAGTATCCCTGCTAACCTTGGGCCCCCTCATCTACTGGAGCAAAGAGGTGGCTAAACTCTAGGTGGGCAGGCTGGTGCAAGGGAAGGTTGGGACCCAGCCCTTGCCCAGAGTGCCGAGGTGCTGGTGACTGTGAATTGATGAGTGGTATAGGTTAGGGACTCCAAGATTCCATTTCTCCAGGGCAGCATTTGGCCCAGGCAGGCTGCAAACTGCCCTTCCTGGAGTGGCAGAGGAGTGAGGCAGTCTGACCTTTCAGTTCAAGGGGGCTATGTGACTATGTGCTCCAAGGGCAGGGAGGGACTGTCCCAGATGATGTTCTGGGCACTGGGGTGGGGTCAGGGGTATACCTAAGGGGAGCTAGAGGATGTACCTTCCTGAGGCCTGTGCTTCTGGCCAAAGGCTGAAAGCAGTGCACTGGGAACACTTTGTTCTGTCACACCCCACTCCCATTACCCCTAGGCAATCTGCTTTTTGGAATGAGTGACTAGGAAAGCAACAGGCTAGGGATTTAGGACTCTGAAGGCAGGTCTGAGAGGTGGGAGACTTCAAGTCCTTCAGAAAGGAAAACTGTAGGAGCCAGGGGGAAATACTCCCTTCTCTGACCAGGAAATCCCCCTTACCCCACCAGCCCCCTTCCTAGGAAGTACCCCAGCCAGAGCTGACAACCCAGGGACATTCTTGATACTGTCTGCCAGCACTATGTGGGCCTAAGGAAGCCTATGCTGTGGCTTCTACTTCATCACCTCATACATGGGTAGTAGCACTTGGTGCAGACTACTGCACAGTGCTGCAGTTGGCTCTGAGCCAGGCTCTCCGTAAGCAGGCCAGGGCCAGCTGACCTACATGCACCCAGAAAGCTTTGGATTTGATCTGGGCAGGTGACGACACCCAAGGCCAGGGGTTCCTGGTGGTTAGGTCTCTTAGATGCAGGGTGGGCCCCAGTGGGTGGGGGCTGAGCTGTGTGGCTGTTGGGTGTGGAGTGACCAGGGTGGGCCATGGTTGGAGGAGGCCTGTGGGAAGCTGGGGCAGCAGGAGCCAAGCAGCCAGGCTGAGCTGGCAGCCGATGAAGGCCTCAGAGCAGCTCTCAGCGCATCACTGGCTGGTCCAACACCAAAACCTTCAAAGCATTTGCCTTTCTGGCATGGCCCAGAGCAGAGCTGTGGCTAGGCTGGGGAGGGGCCTTGGTGCGCAGGGGAATAGAAGCTCCAGATCTGCATCCAGAGGCGATTTTCCCAGGCTCCTTCCTCCCACACAGCGGCTCCCTCCCTGTTCTGGAGATGGATCAGGCCCTTCTCGCCAAGTCCTCATAGCTGCACAACTCAGCCTCAGGCTGGGCTGCTCCAGTCTGGGGAGCTCAAACCAGGGCAGGACCCAGGAAAGACAAAGGCTCATTAGCGGTGGCCCAAGTCCCCTCCCGCCAAACTTCTTATGTGAGCTCCTGGATGGGTCTAATCCGTCTCAGAGCAGAGGCTTATGGGAGTGCGGAAGAGAGAATAAAATGTTAAGTAGGGACAAACTGCACTAGAACTAAACGTCACCGGTGGAGTGTCCCGAGTACAGGGTGAGAGGGAGCCTGGAGAAAGCCCCAACTCCTCTCTGCTTGTGGATTCAGCTTCCTCCCCCACTCAACCTTTAACTAGACTTGCTGACAGGAACAAAATGCACTGGTTTGAGTTTCACCTCTTCATTTCCTTTGCCCTCTCCCTGGAAGTGGTTTTAATGAACAGTGAAATGGCTAAAAGGCAATCAGGGGGAGTAAAACCCCAGGATAATTAAATCATCTTCCCTTCTCCCAGTAGAACCTTAGCACCAGGGCCTGGCAGCCCAAGGAGCTGGGGCCTCTGCATATGCACAAAACTCTGGCTCCACAGAGCTCAGGCCTCGCCTTTTCCCCAGGATCCTGGAGCATCCAGATGGAGAGGGGCAACGCTCTGGTGGTGCTGCGCAGTCTCCTCTGGCCAGGCCTCACCTTTTACCACGCTCCCCGCACCAAGAACTGTGGCTACATCTACGTGGGCACTGGTGAGAAGAATATAGACTTGCCCTTCATGCTGTAGGAGGGGCCAGCCTGGGAACTTTTTATGCAGAGTGTAAACATTATTTTCATACATTTCAGTGAATTTGTCTGTCTATTCTGTCCTGATGCTTCCCCTCATCTCCACCTCCATCTGGTGTCCAGGCTCTGAGGAGAGGCCTACGGAGCTGGAGACCTAGTTCTAAACCAAGTGGCAGAGGACTGGAATGTGCTAAGGAGACAATGGCAGGTGGAAATGGCTGTGGGAGGTGACAGCCAGGAGCCCTTTTAGCAAGGCAGCTCTTGGACTCAGATGAGAGCTGCACATGGACCAGGCAGCCCAACTTCCCTCCTCCTCGCAGCCTCCCAGGCCCAAGACAAAGCTGTCAAAAAAGAGGATGGGAACCTGTTTGGCCCATGAACTCCCTCCCTCAAGTTGCATTCATGTGGCCCATCACAGGGATCAATGACTCAAAGTTCAGTAACTGGCTGAAAATGAGCCCAAGCTCCCCACACTTGCCAAGCAGGGAATATGCACCCAGTGGGTGAGACGTGAGCCTGGTTTATGACATTCCTTTGGGCAAAACCCCTGTCCCCCAGCACTGAGCACAGACCCAGCCAGTCATGAGACCACGGCACCTGCCAAGGGACCTGTTTTGTTTGCCCTTGCTGACAGGCCGAGGGCACTGAAGGAGGTCCCACTGACCCTCATGCTGTTCACGTTGCAGGAGCCGGGCCACCCTGGTAGGGATGGGGCAGGAGTACAGGAGGAGTTCTGGCCAGGCTCTCAGAAAGCCCTGCTCTCAGTCAATGATACAGCACCAAAGGCCTTCTTGAGTAGGAGATGTTGTCTTTCAGGAGGGGTGATCCCACAGCCATGCGCACCTTGTTCCAGCGGTGGCCTTTATTGTAGATGGGCTTGACAGAGCGAGGGGACCAGCGGGTCAGGTACCTGTGGAAGGAGGACCAGGAGATGGCTATGAGGGCTGGGGCCTGTGCTAGATCTGGGAGAGTGGGCACTGCCTCCTTGGGTGAAAGCTGTGGTTGTCCAACCAAACCCTTTCACTTGAGGATCAGAGACTTTTCCTAGGAGCAACTGCTGAGTCTGCTATAAACAGATGGGCTGGGCTCTTGCTGCAAGTGTGTGTGTGGCCAGCGTCAGGCAGCCTAGGGCCATGTGCTCCCTTGATCTTTATGAGTTATCAGTGTTTGTGTGTATTTCCTGGGGGAAGAGGCAGAGAAAGAGGCTGCTCAGAGAGCAGATCATTCCTCTCTGGCCTCAGCCAGGGGGAGAGAGGCTGATGTAAGGGCCTGAAGGAATCCTTCCCTCTTCCCTACTTGGCTCATTCTGTCACCCCAGCCTTCAGGGAACTCCCCTGGGCAGCCATAACTGGTGTAGGACCCCTGCCCCTCACCCAACCTGTGATGGGAGCCAAGGGTGAAGGCCCGTGGGGGCAGACCAAGTCCAGGAAGGTTCCTGTAAGTAGGAGGGGGGTGGAGAAAGATGGCTGCCGCCCATAGTCCTTTGGCCTCCTTTGGGGATGGCCGGGGCACTGATAGTTCCTGGAAAAGTGGCTCATGCCGGCTGAGACTGGGGTTTACTCCATTCAGAATGAAACTTGGAGAGGCCCACCCTTCATCCTGAAAGCTCAGCCATGCACGAAGGCCAGGATCCTCTTCTGCCTCTAATCTAGGTTGAGACTTCAACTCGCCACCTTTAGAAACTCTCAAATGAGAGATTTTTAATTAAAAAAAATTATTACCACCCCCCCCCCCAAATAATTACCCTTGGATGAAAATTTTTAGATAGAAGTTAAAAAATGATTGCCAACTTATACATTTCAACTAAGCTCCTCTGGACCTTGGTCTTCTGCTCTCAGCTCTGCACAAAGGGAACAATTCTTAAAAGAGTATAAAAAGCTGTGGGAGGTGCTGGCCTGCACTCCTAGTGTGAGGTGGGCAGACAGGGGAGTGCTTCTCTACATCTACTGTCAATGTCAATGCCCCAACAGGGAGACCTCTGAGGAGTGGGGCTGGCCCCAGGAATGGCTTTTTTTATGGTTGGTGGTGCTGGGACAGCAGAAGAGTAAAGGGTAAGGGAAGGAACACCTGGCAAGCCCCTGTGCTGGCATCTGTCTCCCAGTCTCCAGAGGGGGTGGGTGAAGAGGTGGGGTGTGCGAGCAGGGTCTGTGAAAGTCGTGCTCACTGGGATTCCCAGACCCCAGAATGTCTTGAGGCTGACCAGGATCTTCAGAGCTGCTGCCCTAAAGCTGTTCTTCCTCTCTGCCCTGCAGGGACCCAAGGAAGCTGGGCTTTAGCTAGCCCTGGGCCTAATGCCTGTGCCACAAGGAGCAGCCAGCTGGTGGGGGAAAGGGGGACCTGGGTGGCTGGCCTCCAGTCAGCTCTGGGAAGAGTCCAGCTCTAGAAAGAACCAAGGCTCCTTCCTACCTCTCCTGAAGGGACAGAAGGAGGAGGAAGTGTGGCTCCCCTCGGGCCCCAGTAGAACCTGGGTCAGTGTGTGGCAGCTCAAGGACCTCTGGATAGAATCATAAAATTCCTTGCAAGGGAATCAACCTCCCTTGTAGCCAGGCCTCCCCCTCCCCCCTGGGGTGGCCTTTTGCAACCCAAGAGCCCCCACACATCATCAATCCCGTGTCACGTTAAAGGACACCGGATATATGGGAGGGAGCCTGGCCTTACTTCAAAGGCCTGAGGGCAGGATGGATTGTGTCCTTAGGCCTGCTGCCCTCTCTTAACAAGGTGGGGGGTGGGAGTAAGCTCAATCCCCAAATGGCCCATAGCATATTTGGGGAAGACAGGAAGAGGTTAATAGGTCCTGCTCCCCCAGGGCTGCTGGCAAATGGCCCAGCTAGCAACATAGGAAGTGCAGGTGGAGATGGGCATGGGGCCAGGGTGCTGGCGAGGCGTCAATGAAGACCCAGCTCTGGCCTTGCACCCCAAGTCCAGCAATCTGTGGCTGGTATCTGCCTGGCCTCCCACCCTCATGCCTGGGTTCTGCTGGGAATCTGACTAGGAGGTCTGCTTGGGGGGATGGGGTGGTACTGGTTAAGTCTTGCTTTGCTTCAACCATTTTTGGCCCCATACAGAGAGCAGTTCCAGTGGCAGCTGAACAGGAATGGTGGAGGGAAAGGAACGTACAACAGAATGACTGAGTGTTAGGAATCTGCTCTTACACTAGAGGGGGCCACCCTGCTTAGGCTGAAAGGCAGACTGATTCATTCCAGGATCTAGGGGCCTTCCTCTCTTCTATAAAACCTTAGGACCTCCTGGGTCACCATGTGCAGCTGTGCAGATTCTTAACTGCGTAACTCTAGGGAGCAACCTGCACAATCTAATCTACATGGATAACTGTCTTGAAGTTTTGCAGTATACGACTTGCACAGCTATATATGGTGGCCCTGCCCCAGAGAGCCCTCCCACTTTTAAGGCCTCATTTTGCCCTTTAATAACCCCAGTGCTGGGATACTAAAAGTTTGTAGAAGTGCTCTGATATTCCCATAGCAACCCTGTATGATGTCATAAACAGGGGATTAGCACATTCTAATGCCCAACCAGCAGACCTTCTTACCCTCCTTGCCCCTGTGCTAAGTGCCCTACTGGAGAAGGAAGAGGAGAGAGGCAGAGGCTGAAGCTGCAGGGGCGGGTGACAGAAGCCCATGCAACATCAGCTGCAGCAGCAGTGGGACTAGTGGGGGTGGGTGCTCAAGCTACGCAAGACAGAACAGACAGCCAAGGAGCACTCCAGCCTTGCTAGGCTGTGGGATGAGCCCCAGTATATGGCCTTCCCTGAAAATGCAGCGAGAATGAGGTCTTGCAAAATGCTCAGGGTGTGGACACCCGAGTTTGCTCACCGATTTAGCTGGGGTTTGCTCTTCGGAACAAATCCTTCAGGAAGCCGAGGCCTGTGATTTGGCAACAGACCTGAGTGGAGGGAGGGAAGAGCATATAAGGCGATGGTCTCCAAAGCTCCCTTTGCAGCTCTTGGGGGCCATAGGGAATGCCCAAGGGGGTGGAAGGTTGGTGTTAGGAGAGTATAACGAAGACTCTGGATGTGCATTTTTCTTCCAGGAAGGGCTACAAAATGGGGCAGCTGGTGGGGAAACAGAGGGGAGGATGGTACCTAAAGCCCTGTGTCCCTCTTAGCCCCAAGGGGAACCTCTACCTGCTCGGTGGGCCATCTTCACACACTCCTCAATCTTGCGGTGCTCTTCTTGGCACAGGCCTGTGATCCTCCTGGGCAGCATGCCTCCATGAGGCCGGATGAACTGACTCAGCAGCAGAACATCCTAGTGGAACCGGAAAACGGGAGATGAGGGTCAGTCAGCTGGGTGGGTGTTTGATGCTGGGGAGCCAGGCCACATGATCTACAGGGGAGGCTATCGTATACCCTGGCACTCCAAGACGTTGATGTTTCCCTCGGAACTGACCTGAGACCACTCCCTCCACACACAGCTTTGCACATTGGTCTGCCACCTTTACCCTAACAAAAGTTAAATCCCAACTTAGTAAGATTTTCTGACCCCATTACCACCCCAAGAGCTTCTAGTTCCTCCAAGAAATAATTTTTTGACAGACTAGGTTAGAAACTCCTGAAAAAGTGTTAACAATTTTTTATGCACCTGCATGAAAAATTGCCCTTTAATCTTTCCTGGTGATGATGGGTCTGTTATTCTCTTAGGGTGAGGTAGGGGGTATGTCATATATTTTCACACAAGAGGAAAAATTCTATACCATTTCCGCCACCACGGCCTATGGGCCACAGGCCAGAATACATGCAGACAGCCCCTCCACCTTCTGCTGCTCTCTCTGAAGTGCTAGGCAGAATACAAGCTGAGGAGGAAGGGATCAGGGCTGTGAAATTAAATCCTATATCTTCTAAGCCCCCTGTGAACCAGATGTGAATGGATTCTCAGGCTTCCTTTTGACCATCAGACAGCTTTGGACAAGACAAGGAAACAAGGATAAACAGAGCCAGAATCAAGACAAGAGACCATTAAAAAAAAAAAAAAAAAAAGACAAGAGATCGTTTCTTCTAACTCTCACAGGATGGCTGAGGGAGTTAAATAAAAGCCACCATCTCCCATCCCGCCCACCCCTGAGGGGCCTGGCATGCCAGTCTTAGCAGTCATGTCCACAAACTGACTTGCTGCCCTGGCAGGCGCCTCACTGTATAACCGCAGATTTGTTTTAATCACTGGACAGCTCCTGAGGGACCCAGACCCCCCAATTCCCACCCCTGTAATCTTCAGAATCTGATGAAAAGAACTTGGATTGGATTATCCAGGGCTAATAAACTGGGCTCACAGCCCCAGTCTCCTTCACTGCAGACTGCTAAGCAAGCTGACAGCTTGTGCAGCTCGGGCTAACGGTGTCCTGAATGGAAAGGGGTAAAAGCAAAACAAGCCTTTACCTTGGAGGAGATCGGATTTCTTCTGCTGGATAAACAGAGCCAAGTCTATTTCCTGGAAACGGCTGGTAGGAAGAATGCCCCATGGTGGTCAGGCAGGTGTGGGGTTCACCTTCCCATCTTAAGTTGGGATTCCAAGTATGGCCACAACTCCACTAACTTCCATGTAACAAGAAGCTCTGAATACTGCCCTGCGGCCTGCAAGCTTCCTATTACTCCAAGCTGCAATCAGCAGAAGGGCCTGGGGCAGTGAAAGAACACCCCCTCTCCCCACCTCAGGGTGGCCTGAGGCCAAGGCTCCCAGTCTTGGAGATTAGTTGGGTCATTCTGTTCAGATCCCATGGGCATGTGGCCTCTCCTGTTCTTACCACCTGACCGGGATCTCTGCCCTTAGTCATCCCATTCCATAGAGGGGCACAGGGACAAGCTGCAGGTCAAACTGGCCCAGGGCCTGAATCACCTGAAACCTAAAAATAGGGTGCTTAATGTCACCAATAGAACTCTGAAGGACAAGTATGGATTTCTCCAAGACTGTGTCCGTTCTCCCAGTCCCTCCCCATTTCTAGAAAGGATGCAGAGTAGTAGCTGGGACTGCGGGCTGGCTGTATACCCAGAGTTTTTATTCCAGCTCCATGCCTCAAATTTCCTCCTCTGTAAAACAAGGATGAAAAAAGTACCTACTTCATAGGGATATTATGAAAGCGAAGCAAATGAAGGCATGTAAGTGCTTACAACAATGCCTGACACAGAGAATGCACTCAACGCAGGGTACCTATTGTTATTCATTGTCATCATCCTTCTGTGGAAACAGATGATGAGCTAAAAGAGCTGGAGCAAACCAGGATCTCCAATATGGAAAGAAACAATAATGTGTCCATAGGTCACAGTAAGGACTCTCCAAACAGACTCTTATAAAAGAGTCTATTATGAAATAACAAAACCCAAACTTAGATCCTGATCCCATTCTTTTGGGAACACAACCCCTCAAGACTGGGCCCTGATGGTCTGAATCTCAAGCAACCAGCCCATGAACTAAGACACTCTCAACCCTGGCTGCACATAAGAATCACTTGGGGAGCTTTTAAAAATGATGGCCAGGCTTTACCCCAGACCAAGCGAATCAATGTCTGGGGGTGGAGCCTGAGCATTTTTTTAAAGCTCCCCTATGATTCTAATGTGCTGCCAGGGGTGAGAGCCACTGGACAAAATGCTTGTCTTTGGTGGCTCCATGAGATGCAGCACTGGCTACGGGGCAGGTGAGGGGTGGTGAGGAGAGTGTGTTGGGGGGATGCTGCTTTAGTTAACCAGAGACTATGACCTCCGTGACGTGTAGAGCCCAGTGTCTTTGTGTACCAACTCACCTCATAGCCATATTTGTGCTTCAGGTTCCACCGGCAGATGGGGCACTGGCCAGAAGGGTTAGGGGGATCTGGACTTTCCTGGGGAGTACCTGTGATACGGCCTTCGATCTAGGAGGCAGAGAAAGAGAGCCAGTGAGGCAGAGGGCCGTGTGGAGCCTCTCTTATCCTTGAGCAACCCCCAAAATGCTGGGAATGCTGGTGTAAGTTCATCTGTCAGGGTCCTGTGGGAGGATCTAATAAGTCTCTCTGCTGGAACTATGGTGGTGGTTCTGCAGCTGCTGTGTACTGGGCCTTGGGATGACCAAAGAGAAGTGACTTGGTGGCTTTCAAGGGTAGTAGAAACTGAACTTAATGCAAGAGGGAGGGGTTTGCTGTTATCAGCTGAATGCTAACTTTTGTTCCTTAAACAACCAAAAACCTTTGGGAAAAAGTAATAAATGCACGTGGTAGAAAGTTTCAAACTGCACAGGGATACAGAGTCTAAAGGAAGTCTCCCTCTCACCCTACATATCGTTCTCAGAGGAAACTAAGTTTCCAGCTTTATCTTACAAAGGTAAGTCTATGCCAGTGGTTCTCAGCCTGCCATGATTTTGCCACCCAGAGGAGCCTGGACAACAACTGAGACATTTTTGATTGTCACAACTGGGGGATGGGGTGCAACTGGAATCTAGCAAAGACGTTGCTAATTATCCTACAATGCACGGGCCAGCCCCCACAAAAAAATTAGCCAGCCTAGGATACCAATGGTGCCAATGTGAGAAGCCTGGTCTCTGCCTATACAAACAGATAACCGTGTGCACTCTTGCTTCTTCTCTTTTTTAAAACACAGTTGGGAGGAACATTCTCCTATTCTCCTTGCTTTTATTATCTTGGATGCCACCTTTCCAACTGTGCTGAGGCCACATGCGAAATGACCTTCGTGGCTGCTGTATCCTGTGACATAGCCTTGGAATTACTAAGCGTAACAGACCAAAGATTTGGAGTCAGCTCCAATTTCAAAAGGGGGAGTTTAGAAAGCCTTGCTGACTGAGGCCATGGATTATGAGTAAGGATGGGACAGGTCTGAGAGGCTTTGGGAGGGAAGCAACACTGTCTCCTGGGGAAGAACTGGCAAAAGGGAAAGGGGGCTGGAAGCATTGCTTGATTATGTAGGGCACTGCTACCTTTCTGCCAAGGCCACCACAATTATGCCAGAAATGGAGATGTGTGTAAGGGAAAATGTGTAGGTGAGTGGTAGGCCTCGGGAGGGGATTAAAGGGGGCCCGTGGAGACAGACCTAACATTTACTGACTCCCAATTGCATGCCTGGCTCTGTGCCAATCATGATTCACACATATCTTGTTTAACGCCCAGAACCTACTGAGGGAGGAACCACGATTTTATATTATAGATGAAGAAAGTGAGACCCCAGAGTGAGCAATACCCAGTCAGTCATGGGAGCGCCTCTCCAGGAATGGATGGGCTCCCTCCCCCAAGGCTCTCCTTGTACAGGGTCTCCACGTTCATTCTACAAATAGCAAATTCATGCCCCACATGAAAAAGTCTTCACACTCAAAAACCAGATGTGTTTTCTCTCCACCAGCATAGAGTTCACAGGGTGAATGCTTATTTCAGCTCTGAATAAGGGGATAAACAAGGTGTGCTAAGGAGATGGGAGTCCCCTCAAAAGAACTGTTTTGAGGCTAAGCAGTGCAAAAGCTGAGAGAATGTTCTGAGGAAGACCCAAAGAACCCAAAGGGCTTGTCCTGGGGATAAGACTGTCTGGGGGAGGACCGAGCATGGCTGGCTGCCAGAAGGGTTAAATCCCTGGTTGACATGGAAGTTACAGAGGCTTCTGGGAGCTCTGTGGAGTGGCTGAGGATTTATTGGAGGCATGGAAGGCCATGTGAAAACAACGTTGTCTTTTAGGGATTATAGGATAATCTAGGCCCCATGACTCCCGGAGGAAGGGAGGCGAGATGGGCCCAAGGAGGGAAAGGGGGGAGTCGGTGGATAAAGAATTGTTTTAGCTTTATTACCAGCAGACAAGCTAGGGTGCTAGTGAGCCCAGGTCCCAGAGAGTGTCACCTTCTAACTGCATCACTTAAGGAGTAGCTTAGTCATTCTGGACAGAAAGGAAAGGAGCTGAGATCCAGGCTCCTGGCCCTGGGTCAACTTACTCTGGCTCTCTAGTCTTGCCATTGCCTTAGTTTCCCCGTTGGAAAACTAATTTATCACCGTCCAAAGAACATAGCAAACACCTCTTAGATCTTGTCATACAAAGGCCACTTTAATCAAATAACGGATGCCTCAATCCAGGTACAAGTGACTGTTCCTGGTTAACTACACTACAGCACACAGCTTAAAAAATAGTAGACTGTGAGATTTATGGTCACAGAGGGAGCTAATCTTGGAGCTTAGAGTCCCGTTTGGGCCTCCCTTCCTCCCTCAAAGGAACGGTCAGGCAGCTCCAAGTGTTAAAGAGGTTATAAGTGGCCAACTCGATGATACTTACTATAGTTGTCTTCCCTTCTTGGATCTCCACCACTACAGAGATAAAGGGGAAAAATTAGGTCAGCCATTTAATAAGGAACAGGGAGTTTCAAATAATAGCTCAAATTCTACACATGCAGAAAAAACCGAGCCTTCAATCTGCACTCTCCCACGGTCCCCCATCTGGAAGAGAAAGCGTGCAGGGTTCACCTCCAAGTGCCAAGGCTCTATGCCCTTGAGGCTGGGTGGGGGCAAGGCCAGATGCCCAAGTAATGTCATCTCTCTTGGATCAACAGTCTTCACACTGTTTTTTGCCTTTTTAAGCCAAGATCCATCTTGGTTCTATCCAAGGAAATTGGCAAGATCCTGCCCTACTATGGCTAGCAATAATGACCTAAGAATGGGCAGAATCATCCAAAAGACCTTCAAAAGTACCCACCGCATGTGTCCTTTTATGAAGAGAATTAGAAATAGCTTTTGACTTTGAGGAGTTTGCTATCCATAAGATACAGCACTGAACTAACACTGTCCCAGCAATGAGACCAGTTCGCTCCTAAAATTCATCCTGAGAGTCTACGGCTGTGCCACCCTGAACAAGCCCGATCCCATCTGATTTTGGAAGCTAAACAGGGTTGGGCCTGGTTAGTACCTGGATGGGAGACCACCTAGGAAGACGAGGTGCTGCAGGTGTAAAAAAGAAGAAAAAAAAATTCATCTTGAGAGCCTGTTAAAGCTGTGCGAGGACAACTGTGTCAAATCCTCTTCTCTTCTTCACTCTTCTCCCTGCAGGGTTGCATTTTGTTATCTACACAGGAGAGGAGTGATAGAGGAGGAGGTGGAAGTAAAAAGCCTGTAGGTACTGGGTCCAGGCAGAATTTCAAGGAGAGTACTGCAATTCCAAACTGAGAGGGACTCCCTCAACTCTTTGTCTATTTAGGTCTGGCAATCAAGAGAACTTGAGGGCAAGGCAGTAAGTTGCACACATCCGTCAGGCTGTACATATTTTCCATCTTACTTGCCTAGGATGCAGAATGACAACTTCAACAATATTCAAAGGAAGAAATCAAGCTAAAAGCCCACATTTGCCAAATATAATCAAGAAGAAAATTCTTGGATCCTCCCTTGTTCTCCCAGTTTCTTTAGAAAGAGAGAAGCCATAGCTGTTAGCACAGGAACTGACACACAGATGTTCAATTAATACTAGCTGGCATTTAGAGAGCAAAATTCTTGCCATGGTCCCCTTCTGACTGGCAATTACTGTAGTAGAAAACGAGCCCACATAGGTAGACTGCAAACTGTCTCCCTACATACTAAAATCATATTTTAACAGCAGCTTGGCTGCCACAATTAGTTTGACTCAGCTCTAGCCAAGGCAAGAAGTAATACAGATGAGAAAGAGCCAAAGGCTCTTAACTTTGAGAATCTAGTGAAAGTTATAGCCTTCTCCCTAGAAACATGTCCATAAACATACATACAATTAGAAGTGAATTTTAGGTGGCTCTCAGACCCCTGAAGCTATATACCCAAATGGTGATACTGTTTTTCTCAATGGTTGAAGTAGGTGATTTTAGTTTCTTGTTTATGCCTATCTATATTTTCTAAAGTTTCTAAAATAAACGTGTACTACTTTTGCAATAAAAAACAAAACAAAACAAAACAAAAAACCAACAATAAAAAAAGGAGGAGAATGTCTAAGGAAAAAAAAATGAAGCAATTGTAACCCAACCAGATTCCTACAGCAGCATCTGTGATCACTGAGCTCTGTGACTGACACCTAATTGGACACAGACTGCCTGGAATTGTTACCAGTTTGTTTTCTGGGCAAGGCCATTCACAAAGACTCATTACTTCTAAACAACCAACCTGAGAGCCCTTCCATGTCCAACTCCAGAGACACAAAGGAGTAACAATGGCCAGAAAGGCCCTGAGGCTTTCTCCAGAGAACACTGTAGTTACTAATCAATTCAAAGGCAAACTAGGTTTCTCCCTGTAAAAGAAAATGCGTCACTCCACACAGGGATCTACTTGTTCAGAACAGAGAGGAGCCTAAACGGGATGTGGGTAAGGCTCAACCTGGTGCTCAGTCTGGAAGCCGGCACAGCTGCAGGGGGACTGTCACTGCAATGTGTCAACCTACAAATGTGGGGAGGCAGAAGGAGGACACAGCCCCAGCCCAGTAGGGGTTCCAGGAACCCTAGAAAATTTTCAAGTTTGGACAGACGGTGACCAAATCTGAACAACAACTGGTAGGGGGAAAGTTTTTAAGAGTCCCTGTAAGAAACAAAAGTTAGGAAACAGAAGGAGATGGTCCTACTTGAGTCAGCACGAGAACAATGCCCTGAAACACAAAGCTGATAAACATGTGGTTCCCTTCTCTGTGGAGGCACTTGGGTCCTAACCATGAGGTAAACAAGTCTAACAAAACACACATCACTCCCGGCAAAGAACCAAACCCTGAAGTCATCCCACTGGCCCCTGGAAAAGAGATCAAAGCTCGTGGCAAGCTCCACTGTTCACAAGCTCCCCACACAGCAACTCTGAGCCAGTGAATCATCTTACTATAAGCCAGTGGGTAAAACATTAGGCAGATGCTTATCTAATAGAGACAATTTGTCAAACCAGGAATAATGACCTGAGAATTCACAGGAGATTGAGATTGATCAGGGCCGTGTTTCAGTGCTGGGGCAGAAGGCCTGGCTGGAGCATGAAAAGGCCCTGGTAGATTTTAAGTCTCTGAAAACAGGAGATAGGAATCAAAACAGTATTGATTTTCAGTGTGCATACAAAAACATGTCAAAAGTAAACAAAACCTGAGATCCATTTTGTCTCTGGCTGCCTCTCCATTCAAGAGAAGTGGGGGTGGCTAAGAAAGCTAGACTAAAATATTTAGGCACTAACAGAAAACGTGTTTAGAAAAAGACGGAATCACCCTTGTTTTCTCAGACATGCCTATATCAAGTAAACTCAGGAAAGAAATGAAGCAGTTTTCTAAACTAGAATTAAGAGCCAAAATCTTCGAAGGGCACTTTTCATACAAATCAAATAATCTGTTTCACAGGAGGCAATATATTGGCTGAGCAACCAAGGATTGTACAGCCCAACTCCACCTATTGTGGAGAGTTACAACAGAAGAAGAAGACAGAGTCTTTGCCCTAAGGGAGAAAAAAGAACTAAACCAAGTATGGGAACTTCACTGTAATAAAGTCCATGCCTCGTAAAGAGGTCCTTTGAGTGCTTCAGTAAATACTCGCTCGCCTAGGATGAAGTCCAACATAACTGAATTATAACAGTCTAGAGCAAACAGCATTGCGGTGAGACTGCAGTGAACGGAGAAAGACCTTGATGGCCACATAAACAGAGACATAGTGAACTGCAGCAGTATAAAGACCCAACTGTTTAGTAAAGGAGGAAGTGTGGAAAGATGAATGATATGGAGTGGAGGGTGCTGCTGCAGGAAGTGCCCAGAGACTAAAGTCTTTCTTGGAAAGGATCCATGAAAACCAAATCGCAAACAGAACATGAAGGAATGGAGTGAAAGAATGGAGCAAATGAATGGCAGGATGGCTAAGAGGCAGCACTAGCAGTCTTATGTAGGGTCAGGGAGTGGAGTGCATGATCGGGATGTGTGCCTGCACTTCCGGCCATTAATTATTTTTCTCAAACTCCTTCCTCGCTCAAACAATGCTCCTTTCTGTTCATCTTTAATTCTACTACTACAATAAAGTTCAATATGAGTTTTCTCTCATTACCGCCTCTTCTTTTCTTTTGGATCAAAGAAAATGTCCCTTTGCACTATGCTTCAGAATGAAGAGTCTTGTTGCTGAACAAAAATCTATTTCCACCATCGGGATACTCTCAATTTTTTAAATTCCGCAACTCGCTCATTGCTCTCTCAAAGCTTTAGCTATAGGGCTGCCCATCCTGCCAGACACATCTTTGTCTAAACTGCTAGGTTCTCCAGAAAGCCCCCTTAGCTAAATGGAAGAGATGAAGAAAATTCCCTTCAGCCTTTACTCATTTCAATACACTGATCTAAATGTCTAATAGAGCATTACTGTAAATTCAGATAATCATATGGGTTTATTTTGCTTGTTTTAAATACATTTCCTTCATAAAAGTGCTAAGAGTGATAAAGCAGGAATGAACTCTAATTTAATCTCTGCTAAGTCTGGCAGTGTGAACTGTAAGCACTAAATGGTCTTCAGCAAGTTAACTGACAAGGGCTTTTGGGGAAGGGAGGAAATCACAGGGAAGCTCTGCCATGGAGTACCAAGGTGATGTTACAGATGGAGAAGGAAGAGCATGGCTCTACTTCCAACTCCACTGCTTACAAGCTGTGTGATTTGGGGCAGCTACTGAACCCCTCTGAACCAGATTTCCTCATTTGTAAAAATGTCAGTAATATCCACCTTTAAGAATCATTGAGAAAATGGAATGAATGTATGTGGAAAACCTAGCACAGTGCTTACGGCAGGCACTTATTAAACCACAATTTCCATTTTTGTCTTCCTTTAGTCTTGCTTCTTCCTTAATAATATTTTTTTGGCTTTGTATCCCTCTTGTCAAACTTTAAACAAGGCTTTCTCAACAGCAGTATGACTGACATTTTGAGCCAGGTGGTTCTTTATTGTGGGAGGCTGTCCTGTGCACTGTAATGGGTTTAGCAGTATCCCTGGACGCTACCCATCAGATGCAAGGAGTACCAGTTGTGACAACCAAAAATATCTCTAAACATTGCCAAATGTTCCCTGGGGTAAAAATCTGCCCCTCAACTGAGAACCACTGCTTTAGAATGAGAATTTACAGGCAGAAGCACTGGTGCTGAATGTTTATGAACTGACTAAAATTAAGTAGCACTATTAGATACTTTGAAAAGTAGGATGCTTGAATAATTTCAGTAAGACATCCGGCTTCCTCTCTACAACTTTAAATCCTATGTGTACAATATTATTTGAGTGTCAAACACACCTGCTGGGACCAGTCAAAATTAGCTATATGTGTAATATTTTATGCCTTACTCATAATAGGTAGAATATCAAGAGAAAGTTTTTTCACTTAAAGGCTTCGGAGACGGGTCCTAAGAAGAATACAGAATATGGTAGTGCCTTCATGTAAGATTACATCAATTCAGTTATTTAGCTTTTAGGTAACAGTGAGTAACACAGACGAGCAACCAACCCAGGTATTTATGGAAAGGAGGAGTCAAAGACCCATTTGAGTGTATAGTCTATCATTTCACAAACCCTTCAACTGCAAAAATGCAAATCTCAAATATTCCTTTATAAACAAAACAAAACTATTCCTCTTGCCTATCCTCTGGGAACATAGTAAGGAAATGTTTTCAACTGTGAATGGCATAAAGGATATGTAACTTGCAGCTACTAGCGTTTGAGACTTGGTAGACACCCTCAAAAAAGTTATAGGCATACGCTTATTTTACAGCATGAGAATACATAAAACACCTTATCCAAGTTCTTTTTATTAGCAGCATGAACTCTCTGGTATCTTTATTAACGGATTAGTTTATCTAATGTTAACCAGGCAGTATCTGGATTTTGTTGTTCTTTATAGTAAATGTTCCGTCTTCCTCTTACACCTAAATTCTTCACACATACCTGCAATTCCCATGAACTATCTCTTTGACTTTCTCAAACTGGGTTCCTTGCCTGCCATTCTATTGAAATTGCTGTTTGATAGCTAAAGAGACCTCTTCAGAAACGAAAGCAATGGCCTCTTTATGGGCTCTTCTTTTTGGACTTTTCTGCTCCCTCTGAAACAATGATCACCCTTTTCCTCTGGATGCTTCTGTGCTTTAGTTAAAGGAAATGCTGGTCAATACTATGCCAGAATCTTAAAACACTCACATCACTTCTTTTGCACATCACTAATCCTTTCCTGCTTCCAGCAGTACACAAAGGAAAGCTATGTCCTGAAAGACCTTTTCACTCTCCGCCGGATTGCATCCTTTCATAAGTCTGTTTAAGGCACTCCCCCGCCACCCCCACATGAGACCTTCCAATTGGGTGTGCTGTTTCCGGTAACCAAATCTCCCTCTACTTCGACACGTAAATACCTAAATTGCATTTATTGGAGTCTATAAACACGTCTCATTACAACTTAACTTCTCAGGAAAAGAGCTGTGTTTTCTTTATCGAGTATCCCATGATAGCTTGAAGTACAGCACTTGGCCTTTAGTAAGCTCTCAGTTCAATGCTAGAATCAGGCTGCCTTTCCAGACTTACGATTAACGGAAAGCAAAACTACCATTCAACATGTGCCTCTGTTTCAGCTGTTCAATGACCTTTCCACCTTAACTTCAACCTTTCAAGGAGACTAGCGGCCAGGGCAGAAAAAGCTGCCATCAGATCACAGTATTTCAGACGAGAAACTGAAATGGGGGGCCCTGGGAAGAGTATCCAAATATCCTGCCCTCATAGTCCGGGGAGTCTTTAATGAAGGAGGCTGCGGTTCGGAGAATACGGGAGAGCTAACATTGCAGACCCTTATCGAAAACTTTTTTTAACAGTGGGACAGGCTTTTCTTCTGCTCTTGCCTACAAAACAGGCTTTTCTCTCTGTCCTCCCCACCTGCTCCCTCCCATGAGGACACTCACGAGAAGCGGGAAGTCAGATAACAATATCAGGGTCCGGAGGGGGGTTTCAAGCACCATGGGCGCGCCAGCATCTCCGGAGTTTCATAACCGCGCGAAGGAAAGGGAGGGAGGGGCGCACGGGCGCGAGAGGGGCGCACGGGCGCGGGAGAAAGCAAATTCTGCCGCTCTTCTCAACTTTGGGAGGTCGTCGGGACCTGGGACTCACCTTCCCTGAATCCGCGAACTGGAGGCCGAGCCCAGCTGGTCACGGCCGGGCCTGCCAGGAGCCCTCGGAACAGCCGCCCACAACCGGACACCAACACATTGAGGGCCGCCATCTTGAAAACCAAGCCTGACCTTCGTGCACTTCCGCTTCCGGAACGACGCACGCGCAGCCGCAGTGGTGGGCAAGAAGTATGCGGCTTCGGGATTTCTTGCTCCTTTTGGCCGCATCACTTCCTTTTCCCTCACCTCTTCAACTTTGGGCTAAGCCAAGAGGCCTTTGTGTCAAGCCTGTGCTTCGTTCCTAGAATCTAGGGTAGGTTTTCTGGCTCCTGTCTGCCAGTCTTTGAAGTCACCAAGGTCTCTTTCTGTCCCTGGCAGGCTTCCTCGGTAAAATCACATACACGACCCCTATTTCTTTAAACCTTTTTCTTCTTTGCAAGTCAGGTGTGGATTTTTGGCTTTTTGTGGCTGGAACTAGGCCTGTACAGGAGAAGTTGCAGTGTTTAGTAATTCTCATTCTGGAGCATCAGGTATCAGGCAGAACTACTAGAATAGAATTAAAATCCGCCTCCCTCTCCCCCGCCACTTATCTTCCATTCTCATATTCTTAGCACTTCCCTTTGTCCAAGGCCTTTGCACAGCTATTTCCTCTGCCTGCTTTTTGCCTACCTAGTAAGTCTTACTTATTTCTCAGAGCTCAGCTCAAACTTCACTTCCACAGTGGAGTCTTAAAAACCTCGCTGTTACTGGTTCTCATCACCAGATAACTTTCCATCTTAGAACAATTGCAGTTTTACAGTTTTACATTTACAGTCCCTACCAGACTAAGTTCCATGAAGGCAAGGATGTCTTTTGTTGACTGTCATATCTCTAGCACTTAGCACAGCCTGACATATAATAAGAGTGCAATATATGCTTGTTAAATGCGTGAGTAAAACCTATTTTATAGGGTTGTTATAAAGATTAGATAAAATAAAACAAGTGCTCAATAAACATAAGCTAATTACTAGGGCAATTACTAAGATGGCTCTTATGCTAGGTACTTTTCACAAGTTTGATGTACTTGCTTAATAAGTGTATGGTACCAAAAAGAAAAGACAATTGCTCAGTTTTCCCTCCTTTGGATTTGTAGGACATAATATAATGTCCCTTTGGAGCCACATAAGAAGGGAAAGCCATTCACAGCTCAATTCTTCCACTCGATGGTTAGGATATTCTTTTCCACCCTCCACAATAAACCCGAAGGGAGATTTTCTAGTTATCCTACTCTGATTTATAGATGGAAAAATCAGACTTATTAGTGGAATGTTCCCTGATGATGGGGAGGAGAAGGAGCCCATATTCCAGTTGGGACTGCCACCCTGATAGACTAGGAGGATGCAGAGCAATTGCTACATGGGGATCTTGAACAGCATCACCATAGACAAGAAAGCAGGAGAAATGTGGCATTGAAAACATCGCATTCAGCAAGGGCAGATCCTGGGAAGGGGAAACTTGAGAGGAAGGTCAACCTAGGTGGGTGAGACTGACACATGGTTAGGAGTGGAGCAGAGAGTTTTGGTGGGGTATAGGGATAGGTATCCTGGCCAAGATCAGGAAAGCTTTGGCTCTCCCTATAGCTTCTACTTTTCTTCTGTACAAATGACCGTGAGTCCTTCCTGCTTGTATAACATCCCTTGTTTCTTTACAAGTCCTCGATTTCTGGCAATCCAGTAGGGACCAGGGCAGTAACAGAGCCACACCCAAGGCTTGTGCACATAGTGATCTGAAGTATTGGCAACCCTCTTCTCACTATCTTATCCTAACTTATCATAATCAAATTTTATTAAAAAAAAAAAACAACTTGTATTTTTTACAATGACAAGTAACGTGATTATTGTAGAAAAATGAAATAGATCAAGTAAAAAGGGATATCATCCATAATCCAGATATAAGCATTATTTACATTTAGCAAAATGAAATAATGCTGTGCATTTCTTTGTTTTGTAATATTTTTCTGGATCCATTTATTATTTGTTTCTACATGAAAAAACAGTTCTGTGAGACCAGATTTTGCTCAGGAGACTAGCCTTTAAAAATTTTTTTTAAATTAAAGAATAACCTATATAAGAAAGTACATAAATTATCAGTGTACAGCTTGATGAATTTTCATAAAGGGAAATACTACCCACACTAACAAAGAGAACATTACTAGCACTCCAAAACATCCTCTAGTATCCTTGCCCAGATACTACCCTTGCCCCAAGGGTAATCATTATTCTGACTTTTAGCACCATAAATTATGGCATTTGAACAGTCTATTGAAATAGAATCTTACATAGCATGTACTCTTTTGTGTCTGCTTTCATTTGTTTGTGAGATTCACCCATATTATATGAAGTTGTTATTCATTCATTTTCATTGCTGCATAATGTTCCACTGTGATATACTACAATTTATCCTTTTCTCTTCTTGATATGATTTGGATACTTTCCTGTCGGGACTATTATAAATACTGCTGTGATGAACATTCTTCTACATGATTTTTGGTGGATATAAGAACAAACTTCTCTCAGGATTATATCTAGGAGTGGAGCTAATGGGTTATATGGTACGTATATATTCAGCTTTGGTAGATACTGCCAAACCCTTTTCCATTATAGTTGTACCAGTTTGGTAGCGACTGTGTATGAGAATTCCAGCTGCTCTACATCCTTATCAGTATTGGATATTTTTTTGCACTTTTCATCCTGACCATTCTGGTAAGTATGTATACACTCTTGTGTATTTAATTTACAATTCTCTGTGGCTAATGAAGATGAGTCACTTTTCATGTGTTTATAAGCCATTTAGATATCTTATTTTGCAAAATGACTGTTCAGCTCTTTGGCCCATTTTACATTGGGTTGCCTGTCTTTTACCTATTTGTAGAAGTTCTTTATATATTCTGGATATTTGTCCTTTGTTGGATGTATGTGTTGCAAATGTCATCTCCCTCTCTGTGGGTTGCCTTTTCATTTGTAGTATATTTTTTGATAAGCAGTATTTTAAATTTTAATATAGTGCAATTTATCAGGTTCTTCCTTTATAATTGCCATTTTAGTTCCTGTAAAAAAATTTTTTCCCCTTTAAGGTCATGGAGGTATTCTCCTATGTTTTCTTCCATAAGCTTTATTGTTTTATCTCTCACATTAGATCTAAACTCATCTGGAATGGTTTTATTATATGGTCTGTGATTGGAATTAAGATTCACTTTTTTCTTTAGAGATATTTGACTGAAGCAGCACCATTTATTAAAAATATTATATTTCCCCCCATTGCATTTTATCCAGTGTGGATCTTTTTCTGGAATTTCTATTTGGTTCCACTGGTCCTTTAGCACCATTTTTAATGGCTATATACTATTTCATTATCTGGAAGTACCATAACTTACTCAACTGCTAGGCATTTAGGTTGCTCTTAATTTGAATGTGTTTTCTAAGACCTATTTCTCTACTCCAAAAATAATATTTTCTATTTCATCAGTGAGTTTTATATACCCCCCTCCCCAGTTGGGTATGTTGTGGATTTTTTAAAAAAATATAACTGTGCTATGGAATAAAAGGGAGTAAGGGCTCTTCTTTGTGGGCTCCAAAATGGTAGCTGCTGCACAAAGGAAGGGTCTTTTCAAGAGCCAGAGTTTCTGGGGCTGTTGGCAGAGTCACTCTCATGCATGGGAAGAACTATTTGCAACTCCAAAAGCATCCGGGAGCATGAAAAGCAGCAATGACAGTGTGTACACATATATGAGAGAAAATCTTCTATCCACCTCCTCTCCCAAGGAGTCCAGCCTCCTTCCTTCTACCCATTTCCCAAGGAAATTTTTCTCCTTTTCTCTATCCTTGTCCTGAATGGACCCTATTCTTAAATCTGGAGATAATTCAAGTCCCAAGTAAATTGCCCTAATGAAGATGTTCAGGGAAACAGTCACAAGAGACCGAGAAGTGTTAATTTTGCCAAGAAAAACTTAAACTCCCAGCAGAAATGATCTGGTCTTCCGGAAGCAATGACTTGCTTCCGGCCAGCAGGACAGTGGGCTCAGGCCAGAATAAAGGCAAGAGTCAGGAGGCCATGGGCTGGTCAGTCTGTCTATGGCTTTGGGGCTGAAGAAGTTCTGGTGTCAGCTGTGGATGAATGTGCTCTTCCAGCCTTCCTCCCACCTCATCCTGGAAGAGTGGATCTGAGCCAAGAAGCCACACAGATGTTCACCGTGAATAAACAGAGGCAGTGAAAAGGCACAGGAGGGTGGAGAGAGCTGATCTGTTAAAGACCACAGTGTGAGGAGGCTGCAAGAGAAACCAGGAGAAAGGGCTGGCAGAGTGAGTGACTGTCAAGTTTGCTTTCTCCTAATTAATGTGGTTTCCTTACAAACCCCCTGCTGATTTCCAGCTGGCTGAAGCAACCATAACAGCATGTGGCTGCCCTGCCATGGCCAGGAGCTGAGGTGGTAAGCCTCCCAAGAATGGTCTGGTTTCACTTGCAGCACCTGCCCCTCCTCCCCAACTGGTTTTGTGCAGATGAGAAGGGACTGCACCTCAATTTGGGGAGATTGTGGAGTTGGGAGGACAGTCAGGGACTGCTTGCTTTGGCCTCGCCTGCCTGGCTGCGCACGTTGGTCTCCCATGACCTTTACAAAAGGGCAGTTCCTGTTTGTTTGGACTGCTGCCTCCAAGTAGGTATGAATGCGGGTGAGTGAGCAGACCTTGGACAAAGAACCCCCTGCCTGGTGGTGGCCTCTCTACAGGTGTGCTGTATTTAACGACTGGGGCTTCAAAACAATTGCTGTGTGTTTAGAGTCCTTGCTAATTCAGTGCTTTCCATCGATTTTTAAGGGATGCTTCTCTTCTTCACTAGGGCTCTTACTTTGTCCAGGCTATTAATCTTATGCCCTCATTAGTTCATTGATTCATTTCACCAACAAGTATCAATTGAGCAGCTACTATGTGACTTTTGTAAACAAATGATTACATGCAGTTGTGGGGGCAGGGAGCACTCTCCAGGGGCGAAAACTCTATTTGACAAAGAAACATTTTGTCAACTGGATAAATTCCCTGGGATTTATTTGCTTTTCCTCCTCCCCACCCAACTTTTGTTAAATAGTAAAATAAAGCACTTCAGAAAAAGTACGTCAAACTTAAATGTATCATGTAACAGATTAATTATAAAGCAAAACTGATTCATTTCTATTCTGGATCACTAGGGCATGCTGCTGCCCTAATATGGATAAGGGGTGAACATACCAAAAAAAAAAAAAGGTAGAATTGGTGAGAGGCAGCTGTAGAGACCTTCAGAACCCCAAAACCTTTAAGGAAAGTGAGGCCAGAGGAAGGAGGCCCCAAACAAAACTGCTGAAGGAGAGAAAGCTTGCTGTGCCCTTTGTGTGCACTTAGAGCACTTTGGAACTATTGGCACATTTTTGCTAATGGGTACAAATTGGCGTCGTAGGCAGACACTGTCCCCAGCATGCACATGGCAAAACATACAAAACCAAAAGGAAAGAGCTTCAGACTGAAAACCAGGCTTTGCTCTGACTGGCAACCTGAATACTCACACTCTCTGGGCCTCAGTTTCTCCATCTGTAAGGAATTCCACCTGGTTCTAGAATTCTAATTTTATAAACATTACCATCCTTGTAACTTAGAATGATAGAGTTCAGCCTTTAGCTTCCTCCTCCCTACTTTGTTCTCCTTCAGAGATCTCACCCACTTGCATCTCTTGGCTCTCATCTTGAAGCTGATTCAGTCCAAAATTCACAGCAACACTCCTTTGAATTCCAGCCTCTGACTGCATACATAACTTTCTATTTGGTTTATCTGAAGAAGATTAAATGTGCACTGTGTCTAAATAGGCCACTAGCACCTTCTTGATAAATGCTATCAGTACTGTGGGTCTCTCTGTCACTCACAGTGTCACTATTGACTGTTCCCTTTCTAATTTCCCGTTTTTATAAATTTCACAGATTTCAAAGTTATCTCATGATTTCCCTCTCTTCCTTACCAAATCAATTTCCACCATCTTCCAATACCTCAATTTGCCCATTGCCTTCTGTTTCTCCACTATACTGTTTCTAATTTTTTCCTGCTTGATGGCATCTCATTACCCACAGCTGGGCTCTGAATTTGCATTTTTAAGAAATTTTTGGAAGACTAAAGCCTGAGAACTACTGACCAAGGGGACTAAAGTCCCAACTCTGCAGCCTGACCTATGGGGCTTCCATGAAGTGGCATCCCCTACTCTTCCCACTTTTCCCTGCTTCTTCTCCCACACAGACTGTCCAATCCTTCCCCAAGCTCATTTTCCTTCCTTCCTTTCCTCCCACCATATTCCTTGTCACAGGTGTCCTCCCTCTTACCCTTGTCAAAGACGTCTGTTCTTTCAGGGCCTGGCCCACTTCTTGCTTCCTTTTTCAAAACTTCTTTCATTTGACCTTTCTGCATGTTCTCTCTTTCCTTCCTGCCACTCCAGTGCTAGTCTGCTCCTGCCTCTGGGTACTGGATTGCATGCTATTCTACATTTTCCAGGACTCTCCAGGTGGTAAGTGATAGTCATCCAGCTTGTAGAAGGACATTTGTCCTGCATGCAGAAGGACATCAACAAAGAATGGGCAGCATTCAATGGGGCCTCAGAACAACTGGAACCAGAGATCCAGACAACACCAGGCTCTTCCTCTCCTTCTCTTCTCTCTGTTTTCCTCTGCATTTTGGCTTTATTCACTCATTATCCCTGCCACCCCGCCTCCCCCCATGAGGTTGCCAGCAGTTCCTAGCCTTGAGACAGGGATGGAGATGCTAAGATTGGCAGGCCCCAGTGGCGCTATATGAAGAAGGTACAAGAAAGGCAGAGGAAGAGGAGTTTCCCCAAATAAGGGAAGTACTGTTTCAAGAAAAAGGGGAAGTGCTGGATAGGAAAACTAACAAACGGTTGCCCCTGGGTTAGTTAGTAGTCAGGTCAGCTATGCATGACAAAAGAGCCCAAATAGCAGTGACTTAAATAAGATGACAGAGGACTCTGGAAGCAGTGAGAGACCCAGGCTCCTTCTAGCATGTTGCTCTGCCACCTCATAGTCTTAGGTGACTGCTTGAGCTGTAGCCATTCTGCAAAGATAGTCTAGGGAGGGGAAAGGAGAAATAGAGAATAGCCTAACCTGCTATCTTTTAAGATGCATTCTAGAAGCTGTACACACATTAGCTTATATCTCTTATATTGCCAGAACTTAGTTATATAGCTATACCTTGCTGTAAGGACTTCTGGGAAATGTCTTAATTCTGGGCAGCCACACGCACAGCTAAATATCAGAGGTGCTATTACACGCTAAGGAAGAAAGAAAGAATAGATTTTGGATCATCTATTCATAGCAGCCTGTGCCATGACCATAATCCATGAGGTGATTTGAGGAGGCAGTAGAGCATTTCCCCAAAGATGGGGAGCACATTTTTAGACAGCTGAGATCTTCCCCTCTGACTTAAATCTGCTGGTCCTTGCTCTGCCCTCTAAACCTTTTCTACACTATGATGTTTAAATTATTGGAAGACAACACTGGCACCCAAGTCTGTTTTGATCCAGTCATCCTTAATTTCTATTTTTCTCTCATAAGTTCCAGACCTCAGCTAAGACTGGTCAGGATCTTCCTTAAAATGTGATGCCCTAAGCCGGGTCCAGTGTCCTAGATGTTGTGTGACCAGTACAGGATATAATTTTGCTATTGGTACCCCCATCCCAACAATGTATATGTTACTGTGCCCCCGAGAGAGAAAGAATGATGGACTTGTTGTCAGCTAATTTCACATGTACATGATGGTGCCAAAGTGCTCACACTCTGGAATCTGCTCCCCTGGCAGACCGACTCCAAAGCAGGTCTTTATAAACATCTACACCAGTTGCCATCTTGCTCTTGTGGAGCCTTCATTTAATATCGTGACTATCAGCTGGTGGATTTGCATTTCCTTCCAACTTCTGCCAGGGTCAGGAGCCATGTCCTTTTCATCTTCCATGCTGTTTAAAATGTTTTCCATTGGGTGAATTTATTTCCCTAAGTAAGGTGCAAGTAAGGTTTCTGAGAGCAATAGAAAACACCCTGGCTTTGGAGTATGTTGCAGACTGAGTTCCTGAGAAGTGGACTCTGAGACAGAGGTGAGCATGCAGTGGTTTTTAGGTAGTGCTCTTAGGATCAACATTTGCTAAAGGGAAGGGAAGGAAGGAGGATCAGGCAGAGGGAGGGGTCAAGCTGCAATGGGTTCTCTGAGGAATGTCCTCACCTCCTACAGGGAGTTCTGAAGCTGGGATGATTCATTAGTGTTGTCTCAAGTGAGGACAAGAGGGCTAGGTTTTTATATTACCATGATAATCAGCTGTTGGATATGGGTCGGTCACCTTCTCTTCAGCCAGGCAATCTCCATAGGGATTGGCAGTTTAGAGCTTTCTGTGTGCATCACTACCAGCAGCAGAAAAAGAAGTCCTTTATTCCCCAAATGCAGTGTGAACAGTGAGTCATGGCGTCCAACACAGAATGGAAGATGTGGGGGCTCAAGAGTTGCCCCTGACCAGCCGACTCAGCCTGGGCCGGTCCATTCACCTTGCTGAAGCTCAGTTTTTCTTCTCATAAAAAATGATGTCTGGGAAGTTACCAGGTGTGATGGGCTGAGGATGGGCCATGATCTGGCAATTGGATATGGAAGGAGCTCTGCTAAAAGGCCTGACTGAATCCAGAGGTGATCCCCAGTTCCTCCCATAAATCCCCAGCCCTATCTGGGTTGCTGTGGGTGCTATCAGAGGGCCAGGAGATCACTTGGGTCCCAGGTCAGTGATGACATCTAGGTGAAAAGGGGGTTACCTTAGGCACCAGCTGGCAGGGGCCCTGGGAAGCTCTACTATTTGGAATGGCTTTCCTGGAAAGGCCAGGTGAGGGACAAAAGCCACAGAGTTGTTGTCGGGGACTGGATGTTTGTGTCCCCACCCTATTTATATGTTGGAGCTCTAACCTCCAATGTAATGGTGTTAGGAGGTGAGGCCTTCGAGAGGTGATTAGGTTTAGATGAGTCATGAGGGTGGAGCCCCCATGGTGGGATTAGTGCCCTTATAAGAAGAGGAAGAGACACCAGAATGTCCTCTCTTTGTCCTGTGAGGACACAGTAAGAATGAGGCCATCTGTAAGCCAGGAAGTGGACCTTTGCCAAGAACCAAATTTGTTGGCGCCTTGATCTTAGACTGCCCAAACTCCAGAAATGAGAAATAAATGTTTGTTGTTTAAGCCACCAGGTCTATGGTATTTTGTTATAGCAGCCCCAAATGACTGGGGCAGTGGTAGTGGGAGAGAGAGGAAGGAGACAGCTGAAAAAATCCTGAGGAGTCACTGCTGACCAATAGAGTCAGGAGACCTGGGTCACAGTGCTAGGTCTGCCTCTGACGGGCCATGTGACCTAGAGCATGGCCCTGACCACTCTGGACTCCAGTGACCTCATCTGAAGAGTGAAATGTCGAGAGTCTCTGAGGTCATCTCTAACTGTATGGTACTTCCTTTGCACCTGCATCCCTGGGGCTAGGATGGGCAGAAGGGAGAGGCTGGGAGTCAGAGAGACTAAGCTTCCTCCTCCTCTTTTTCTTTACTCTGGTCCTGCTGGTCCT
>NW_011888799.1:6571243-6585548 GCF_000151845.1 Pteropus vampyrus
CTTTCTTTTCCTTCCCATTTCTATTCTATCTGTCCTTTCTAAAGAACCTATGACCCTGCTACCCTCCTCTCTGAGACACTGCATGCAGGCTTGAGTGAAGGCAGGGGGCTGGATGCGATGCTCCTTAGGGGGGCATCTAGCTCACAAGGGTCCAGCACATGGGGCCATTCCACAACCCAGCTGCTCCTATCCCCGAAGGCTTGTACATTTCATCTGTCTCTGGCCTTCAGGCTCCCAGGTCTGAGGGACTCTGACCTATGGACTCACCCCTTGTTCTTACACCAGTCTCGAGAGGAAGGAAGGGGCAGGCAGAAGATATTCTTCTTTCTGGAATGACCTCCCAGCTCTGAAGAGGACAAGTGACTTGCCCAAAGTGACACAGCAAGGTAGAGACAGAGTCCTAGTCAATCGAGTGACCTGATGTCTAGAAATAGAGGCATTGTCGTATTTGCTTTCTCCGGTGGGGAGGTGGCAGTGGGGGGGAGGGGTTAGGTTATCCTGGGTTGCAGGATATTTCTTGTGGTCCTACGCATGGTCACCTGCTGAGACTAAGCGCCTGTCCTGCTCCTTGTCCACTGGGAGCTGGTGGGGGAGGTAGAAGAGCCCAGGAAGGAGGTGGGGAGAGGCCAGGACAGGGGAAGGCAGAAAGGGAGGGAAAGGGCTTGGGGACAGAGGGAGCTGGAGAATGAACAAACAAACAATATCTTGGAAAACAACTTGTTTCCCCTATTCAGGCGCCCTGCCTGCCTGCTTTCCCTACTGGAGACAGTAATTTAGAATAACGAGTCATAATGTGATTACGTTCTCTTCCAGACTTGCAGGGTAAACAGGGATCCCCTGTGGAAGGAAGGAACGCATGGCACAGGCTTTTGGCACGTTCTCCGGGTCTGGATGGGGGCTTCCCCCTCCTGTAGCTGTTCCTCTTTTACTGGGTGTGCTTGGAACACATGCTTGTGCAGCTTCAACCCCCATTTTCTACTAAGGTTTACATTTCCTTATCTGTCCAGCCCCCTCCCTCCCCTTCTTCCTCTCTGCCCTCCCTGGTAATGTCTTCACCCTGAAGCTTGTATACTGTGTAAATATTTAAACCCTTCTATTATTTCCTGTTTATTAATGGTGTAAATCCTGAGTTCATTCATTGTGGATCTGTCCTGCGTCTGTCTGAGAAGAGGAGACCTGAAGGCAGGGCCACATGTCCACCCTTCCATGGAAACAGCCTTGCTCAGGCTTGTAATCATCTGTATCATCAATTCTGGCTTTGATTTTATCTTTTTCTACCTTTTTTTATTGTTATAAAATTTGCATAATGAAATTTACCATCTTAACCATTTTTAAGCATACACTTCAGCTGTATTAAATACATTCATAACATTGTGCAACCATCACCACCATCCATCTCCAGAACTCTTTTCATCAAAACTGAAACCCTATACCCATTAAACAGTAACTCCCCATTCTTCTCTCCTCCCAGCCACTGGCAACCATCATTCTGCTTTCTGTCTCTGCGCTGTTGATTATTCCAAGTACCTCGTATAAGTGGAATTATACAGTATTATTTCACTTAGCATAATGTCCTCAAAGTTTATCCATATGTTAGCATTTCCTTCCTTTTTAAGGCTGAATAATATTCCATTGTATGTATGTACCACATTTTGCTTTATCCATTCATCTGTTGATAGACACTTGGTTTGCTTCCATGTTTTAGCTATTGTGAATAATGCTGCTATGAACATGGGTGTACAATCAACTTATTTTTTTATAATAAAAGGCTATCTTTTATTGATTGCTTACTATATGCTCAGGATTGTATAGATTTAATTATTTCATTATCACAAGTACCTTCAGGTGGCAACTATTCTCTCCATTTTACGGATGAAGAAATTGAGGCTCTGAGAAGCCAAATAATTTGCCCAAAGTGAGGAAAAGGGAGACCGAGGACCAACATTTGCTCAAGATCTAACCACAACCTTTTACTGCATTATGTTGATGATGGCCTTGAAAGAGGAGTCTCAGGGTATATTACCCACCCTGCAGCCCCAGGAAGGGCAGACTGTTTCCCTGACCCTCTGCCCAGTGAGAGAATCCATGCTCCTGTCTGCAAGATCCCATGAGGCAAGGGTTCTCTCTCCTGGTACACATTAGAATCACCTACAAGGAGCTTTAAAAGCAGACAATGCCCTGCCTCTCCTTAGAATTAAGTCTCACAGCTAAATCGAACTCCCTGGGGGCCGGAACCCAAGCATCAGCATTTAAAAAAACCTCCCCAGGTGCTTCTATGTGCTGCCCAAATTGAGAAGCACTGGGTTAGAAGACAGGAGAGGAAGGGGACAGAAAAATCCACTTCCCGGTCAGCCTCTTTTTCTTCTCTGCGATGCTCCCTGCCAAAGGCCATGAAGACCCTGAGTCCAAAGGCTCAGAACCCCTACGATGCCTTCTCCTCTGCCTCCAGAAGTTCAGGAGTTTTAGAAGATCTTCATGTGATTCTAATTTATAGCCAAGTTTGAGAACCACGGTTCTAGATAACTGCTTCCTAACCACAGCCACGTTATGGCACCCGTAGAATAAGATGGTATTTGAAGAGTATTCCGTTAACAGAGGCAACCATAGAGGGGGCTCCAACTACCTACCTGCCTGGATGACCCTGTGGACCACAGGGCTTAGGGTCTCTGTACCAGCAAGAAGCTCTTCCGTCCTTCCAGCTGAAGTTTATTGCCTTACCCGTCTTCCAGTTGTGGTATACATGATGTTTGTGCTAAAGTCCTGGTGGTTTACAAAGTTACAGGTTAAACTTGGGGCATCTTCTTAGAGAAGATTTTCAATTTCCTAGAAAATTTTAGTAGAAAAATTATGATTGACATTGTAAGTAAGACATTTAAAAAATGTAACAATAGGTATGGCTATATCCTGGAGTAGAATGTAAAACTCAGGTATAGTAGGTTCTTGGGGAAAGGGAGGGAAGAGAGGAATAGCTGCGCGAAGAGCACCTGTAGCAGTAACACAAACTCAGGCAGTGTCTTTCTTGCCTTTGGCCTATGAATTCAAGACAGCCCCCAAGGATCCCTCCAACACACATGCCTACCCTGTCCACGCCCTTGAGGCTGGCTTGGCCCTCAACCAGCCTGCCTGGGGCAGCCGATGCAGGATTGCAACACCAAAGCCCTCTCTCTCTTGCTTTGGCATTAGCAGCCTGCAGCTGAATCACTACTGCAGAGGTAGCTGCTGACCACCCAGGTTGGAGAGCAGTCCAGTTGCCCCAGTGACCTGCCATTTCCCCCCCGTCCCCCGCCCCCCGCCTACTTGCTCTGGTCCCCAGGCCTGAGAGAGGCCCCTGAGCTGCAGCATTAGGAGCAGGCTAGGGGAGGGAATCATTGAGTCTCCCTTGTTTCGTCTGTGAAGTCTGCTCGAAGATTGCCCTTCATCTTTCTTACCCTGATCCCTCCTCAGTGGACTTCAAGAGATTGGGTACAGCACAAACAGACTCTGGGAGGGGCACTCTTTCCAGTGGTGAGGGTGCTGCAGAACCTGGGCCCTGGGTCTTCTGTCTAGTAACCTATCAGAGAGGGGTCATGAGCCCCAGAGCCCACCACCTTCTCAGAGGGGTGGCTGTTCTTTCCCTATGGCAACTAGGCCAGTAATGTCCTGGGCCCCAGCATTCCCTCCAAGTGTAGGGCTGACACTTGCCTGTTTGCCCCGCCACAGGGGGGCTGCACAGCATAGTCGTTAACAACATGGACTACTGTAAATTCACTGTCCACTATCGCGTCCTAAGTACCTAGACAGTGGCCAGCACATAGCAGGTGCTCAGTAAGTATTTACTGAATAAGCAAGAGGAGCCAGACTCTGCATTTGAATCCCATTCAATTATTACCTTATTTATATTTCTATGCCTAGGTTACATGGATGAGGCTATCCCAAGAGAGGCTGGCCTGGCCACCGCACAAATGAGTTTGGCTCGGCTGCTGCCCGGAAAGCTCATCCCTACCCCAGGTCCCCCTGCCCTCATTTACTTTTCCTCTAAGGTTAAGCTTAAACAGTACCTCCTTTAAGAAGCATTTGCTGACTCCCTGCTGGAGTTACAGCTGATACCAGTGGGGACCAACTAGACCCAGCATCATATAGCTTTGGGGCCTAGGACACTGTCCAGACCAGCCATGTGTGGGGCCCTCTTCTTTTCCCTTCGCTTAATATATTTGTGGGCAAAATATGGCTCAAACACATGTAGACAGACTCCTGCATCCATTGGGCTCACATATTCTCTTTCCAACCATGTAACTGACAAGGATCTTTATTGTACCTCCTTGTTCAGGTCCCACTTTCTCCACTAGATGGATAACTTCTAATGGACCTGCACCCCTTGTGCCTCACATGGGACTTGCAGCTTAGCGAGCTCAATGAAAGACCTACGAAATGAAGAATGAACACGTGGATGGATTTCCTGGAGTATGCACTCACTGGTACACATCAAAGCTGAGGGATGTGGGGCACATCTGCCTGGGCTAGGACTTCTGTGTGCACACACCTGGGAAGATGGGCAGTCGGGGAGGAGGTTGATCTGGGGCTGGTGGTTTGGGAGTTGGCAGGCCAGTCTTCTCCTGCCTCCTGCCTGCTTCCTGGTAGCCTTGTTGGGGACTCTGACCACTAGGCAGGGATTTGGGGTCAGACCAACATCTGTCTTTCTTCAGGAGCTGTGTTGCTCCCTACCTTTAACCTGTGGCATTGGTGGCTGCTCCAAGCTATTCCAATTGAAGGTCCCCCAAACGGAAACTTCTGACCTTGGGCCTCTCAACTCAGGTGAGAATCAGAAGATGATGAAGACCTTGGAAAATGATCTTTTCTAGCCCCCTGCCTCCAAGCAGGCCTAGACTGAGAGTGGTCTACCCTTTCCTTCAAAAATCTCTGGAGAGGGAGATTCCATAATGTCTTTACCCACTTCTCAGCCCCAGGCTCTGGCTGGGCTGGGTCCCTCCATCTCATTTGTGTGATGAACAGGCCAGCCTTTCACTGGACAGCATATGCTTTGTACTGTGGTCATGTGAGATAATTTAAATAGTTGGGAGCATATATTCTGGGTTCCGACTGGGTTTAAATCTCAGCTCAGTCGCTTGTTGGCTGTGATGTTGGGCAAGTTTCTTTATCTTCTCAGTGCCTCGGTTTCCTCATCTCTACAATGGAGATAATAACAAGGTTGTCAGGGTTGGTAGGGTTGTTGTGAAGATTAAATGAGTTAATGCATGAAAATAATTTAGAGGAGCACCTGGTACTTAGCAAAATGCTCAGTAAATGTGAGCTGTTATTATTAAACAGCAGCTGCCTTCCTGCTCCAGATCTGGCACAAGTCCCTCTCACCTCACCAAACCAGTGCAGTTTGACATTTACTAGGGGTCCGCTGTGTGAGCCATCCTGTGCCAGGCACTGAGGGAGAGACAGATGTCAATGAGTTGAGGTCCCTGCCCTTACGAGTCCCCTGAGACTTGATGTGGTGTGCATACAAGCACCTACAGTGCTGATGATATAGGATGAATAAGGCAGGTTTCTGCCTAAAGAAACTTGCAGTGCAGATGAGAGGCTGGTGTGGAAACAGACCCTGCAGAAAAATGAGAGGGACATTTACTACAGAAACTTTCTGCTTTCTAGGAACGTGGTATGTTTCATCTTGGGGAAGTGGTTCTTTCGTGGGGCCCTTTGGGTGAGAAAGTCATGGCCCGAATGGGTGAAAATGAGATCAAGAGATAATGTTTTGCATAATGTGAGATGCTGAGGAAACTGGCATCTGAGGCAGCAGGGCAGAGAGGGGTGCAGGTAGGGCCCTCGAAAGAGGGTCAGTGCATCAGTGAGGGTCGTTGAGGACCAGCAAAGAAATCTCCAGGTAGAATTAAATCTCATCTTGATTTTTAAAAAGTTATTAGTTTTTCTTAGTAGGTAATGTATTTGCATATTTCAAAAATTTTAAGCATATGGGAGTGTATGCAATGAAGTCTCCCTCCACCCCTGCCCCTAGCCACTAAGGTTAGCTTTATATTCCAAGAACAGCAAGAGCTTTTGCTTTTTTTTTTTTTTTTTTAACAGCGGCACAATGTTCCACTGTGTGTGTGTGTACCAAGGTTTATTTACCCAGACTGCTACTGTTTCACTTTGATATTGAAGTTGCTTACTGCATTGTGACGTAGTTTCCTACTGTACACTTGAAACGTCAGGAAAGTCTGCCACACAGATGTGGGCCTGGTGAAGCTTGGGAGCAGATTGCCACATGGCAGAGGGCTTCATGAGGAAAGAACCCCTCTGTCCCAGCCCTCGGAGATGCTGGGAAGGGCTCTGTACTTTCCACAGCAGGGGGGCGAGGGCTTAAGCATTCCCAATAGATGTTACAAGAAAGGGCAGGTCAAGGAGGCCCAAGGTCAAGAAGTCATCCAGATTCGAAATGCCTGGGTTACTCAAATGATGGCCACATAATTAGAAATGCAGATAAATATGATGCTATAGGCAGAATCCCAAGGTCATAAAATGCCAGAGCTGGAAGGGACCTCAGAGACCACTGGGCACCCCTCCATCATCGTCACAATAATACAAATACTTAACATCGATTGAATCCTTACTCTATGCCAGGCAGCATTCTGAGTGCTTTATAGCAATTAACCCATTTAATCCTCATATAGCTTTTGAGGTGGATACTATCACTGTCCCCATTTTAAATAAAGAAACTGAGACAAAGAAGACACGTAGCATTCCCAAGTTCACAAAGGTAGCAAGTGAAGAGCTGGGAATTAAAACCCAGGAGTCTGGCTTGGAGTCCATCCTCTGAACCTTGACATGTTCCACCACACAGGTGAGACAGAGCTCAGCAGGGAAGTCACACAGCAAGTTGGTGGCAGAGTCAAGGAGACTGGAACCCAGGAGCCCCTTTAGGACCCTCCCTCCAGCACACTGCCTCGCCTGACGAACTCAGAGAAAGGCATGTGGTGTAGGGGGAGGGGCCAGCAGGGGTGTGGCTCTGTGGGGATGAAAAGAAGGGCTGCAGTTCTGGGTTGTGGTCATGGAGACAGCCTGGTGCCTGGGGCCATGCTGAACGCCTGACTTTGCACATTGGTCTGGGGTGTGTCCCAAGACCCCTACTCTTTATTCAAAAGATATGTCTGACTCCGTGCTCTTCCAACTGTGGTTTTTCTGCTTGGTGGCTTTTCTGTGGCCCAAACTGGCCCCTTGCCCTGTCCCCAAGCCCACCAGATCTCTCTCTATCCACCTATCATCAGTAGCATCATCTTACCGCACTAGCAGGATCCACAGTTTTGAGTGTGTGTGTGGGGTATTTATTCAAAGAAGCCACATCCAGGAACTGTGTACACAATGAAATGTTCCAGAAATGCTTTCAGGGGTCCCTTATGGAGGTCTAATGAAAATGATTGTGGGGTTTTGGAAGTGATGGCTTCAGGAATCTTTCTGACCAAAATGGGGCACTTTCAACAACTGACACAGTTAGGCTATGGAGCTCCCCACCTCACTGGTCCCCACTATCCCAGTCACAGCAAATCAGCTGTCTGCTGCAGCTCTGAGCCCACCTGCGGGTATGTCTATCTCAGACTGAGAGATCACCCTACCAGTTGGTGAAGTCTGTGAGATGGGGCAGGGCAGCAACCCATCTCTGCTCCTTCTTCTTGCTGGTCCCACCACACTTTGTTTGCCCTCCTGTAGCTGTGCTGCTGTTGGACTCACCCACTTACTGTGAGAAACTCCAGGGCATCTCAGTCTCCCAGCCACCGACACAGTGCCTGGCACTTAGTAGGCACTCGTTAAAGTCCATGGAACTGATAAATGAGTCCACCAGCCTGCCATTCTGTCTCGGAGGAATGCCGTATCCTCCTCTGTTCTGGCCTTCACTCCAGTCCCTCCTTCCTGACTCCCAAAGGAACTTATAGATCTATCCAGCCTGCGTTTTTTGTTTTTTTTTTTTTAAAACAGCTTTATTGAGATATAATTCATACACCGTACCATTCACCCACTTAAAGTGACAATTCAATGGTTTTAGTCAAGTCGCAAAGTTGTGCAATCGTCACCATAATCAGTTTTAGAGCATTTTAATCACCAGCCTGCTCATCTTTTGGCAGCACCTATCCTCCTCAACTTTCAAACACCCACAGGATTTCCTCAGCTTAAAAAAAAAAAAGCCTCCCTTGACCCTGCTCTGCACTCTCTGGCCATTGTGCAATATGTTTCCCTCTTTCCATGACTAAATCTCTTGAATGAGCGGTTCACACCCACTGCCTTCATTTTCTCAGATTCCATAAACATTTTTAAAAAGCATCCACAAAAATACTATGCCAGAAGTTTTCATATACATCATCTAACTTAATCGTCATAAAAAACTGTGAGCTGGGAATTATTATCTCTATTTTGGAGGTGATAAATCCAAGGCAGAGAGAAAGCGACTTGCCCAAGGGCTTGGCTAGGATTTGAATACCCAGGTTTGTGTGAATCCAGAGCTGGTACTGTGCTCTGCTGCCTGCCATCCCTGCAGTAAATCCAGCTGCACAGTTGAGCTGTTGACATTCTCACTCATCACTTGGACTGGGTGCTCCTCGAGCCTCACCACCGCTCAAGTGACCTTTCTGTTCCAACCACATTGATGCCCTTCATGCAGGCTCATTCTCTTCTCTAAGCCTTTGTTCAAGCTATTCCATTCACCTGGCGTCCTTTTCCTTCCTTCTTTCTATCTTGGAATATCCAGGAAAAAAATTTTTTTTTCTTTCTCAGATCTCCTTTCTGCATGAGAACTCCCTGTATTTTAATCGAGCCTACCTGCTTTTGAGGACTATGTCTTGTTTTCCTCCTTACCTAACAGCTCGATCTTGTTATTAAAATTGTTTTGGGCACAGTTTTAAATCTCCTGGGACTCTGGAACCACAATGGTACCCTACAACCCTCACCTTGCTGTGTTATGAATGGAGCAGATTCTCAATAAGTCTTCTGGAAGAAAGGAAAGGAGAGAAGGAAGGGAGGGAAAGAGGAAGGGAGGAAGGGAGAGAGGAAGTAAGGAACAAAGGAAGAGTTTGGTGGTGGAGGGGTGGAGATATGGTGGTAGTGATAGTGAGGGTCCCTGGAAATGAGAATGTGAAGATGTTTTCAATTGCGAAAACTATTTTAAGGTTACAGTAAAACTGGCATCTTAGCATGGGGCCTCCCGCATTCCATGTGCTTAATGAGTGCTGTTTGCGTGAAGTTGAATGACCCCACCCCCACCCCCCTGCTGGAGATGGTAGCGATGGTGCTTGTATCTTTTTCTGGGTAAAGAGTCTCCAGAGCAGGGCCCACATCTGTCCCTGATCACTTTCCTGGACTCAGCTCGGGGCCTGACACATGGTAGCTCTCTAACAATGTTTGGCAAAAAAATGGACTTACCTGTAGTCCATCTGAATCCCCCAAGATACGCTGTCCTCAAAGCATTTTCAGCTCAGTCACCTTATTTATTCAATAAATATTTACTAAGCACCTACTATGTGCTAAGCATAGCTCTAGGTACTTGGGATGTAGCAGTGAACAGAACAGATAGATTTGCCTGCTTATATCTGCTGACATTCTAGTGAGCGACAGATACAATAGAGAAGAAAACATAAAAGATAAGAAATTATAGGCTATGTTAGAAAACATTAAAGGCTTTGGAAATTAGAACTAAGTAGGAAAAGGGGAGAAGATTGGGAGTGTCAAGGGAAGGGTGTTTACAGAAAAAACAGTTCAGTCAGAGTAGGCCTAATTGCGAGGTGAGATTTGGGATCAAAACCTGAAGGAGGTGAGGGAGTAAGCCATGAGGATCTTTGGAAGAGCATTCAAGGCAAAGAACACAGCTGGAACAAAAGCCCTCAAGCAGGAATGTGTCTGGAGTGTTTGAAGCCAGTGTGGCTGGAGCAGAAGGAACAGGGAGAGCTGTAGGAAGAGAGAGAAGGGGCTGAGGTTAAATGGTGTGGATCCTGGAGGCCATGTGAGGGCCTGGCTTTTACTCCAAGTAGAAAGCAGCATTGGAGGGTGTTGAGCAGAGGATGGATGAAGTTGGCTTAAAAAGGGTCAACTCTAACTCTGGTTACTATGTGGAGAGTAGACTGTAGGGTACAAGGGTAGAAGGAAGGAGATCTGTAAGAGGACACTGAAGTAATCTGGGAGAGAGGGGATGGCAGCTTGGTGCAAGCAGCGGAGGTGATTGGGAATGGTGGGTTCTGAATATATTTTGATGGTAGAGCCAACAAGACTTTCTGACGATTGAAAGTGAGATGTATGGGAGAGACGTCAATGGTGGCTCCAAGATATCTGGCCTGGGCCATTGGAAGGATGGAATTGCTCTTAGCTATAATGGGGAAGCTGTGAGTGTAACACATTTAAAGGGAAAAATCAGAGGTTTGGTTTTGGCCGTGTTAAATTTGAGACATATAATGGGCATCCAGGTGGTGCTGACGCACAGGCCTTTGACTCTTCAGGTCTGTAATCTTTTGACTTGAGTCTGCTCTTCAACACCTGTGCAGGGCTGCTGCCAGGCAGAGAGAGTGCAGATCCCTTAGACTAAGGTTGTGCAGTGTATGGGGTGGCCCTGTTTCTTTCTCCTCCTTCTCTTTCTTCTTCTCCCTCTCCCTTTCCTTCTCCTTCTCCCTTTCCCTCACCTCCTTTTCCCCTCCCCCTTCCCCTCCTCCTCTTTTTGAATTTTTACGAGTTTATTTGAGCCAAACTGACGATATATGCTGGGGAGTAAGATCTCAACTATTCCTTGGTGTGGCCCTATTTCCGAGGCTAGGTTTCCTCATTTGCAAGATTGATTATAATAATACTCATTTTGGGGGTTGCTGTGGGGGGTCGAATGAGATAGTAGACATTATTTAGCACAGTGCCTGGCACAAAAGAAACATTTGAAAGGTAATGAAAAAATAACAAGGAACCAACCTGGACTGGCTCCTGCGGACCAGTCATCAAATGGGTTATGGGAGTGGGGACTAGAGAGTGGGGAGAGGAAAGGCTAAGAATGAGGCTGGAACCTGGGGGATGTGATTTCATTGTTCCAGGGGGACTGGAGCTTGGTTGGACAACAGGAAGGGGAAAGACTTGTGGAAGGGTATATGGGCCATCTAACTACAGGTGTTGGTGTTCTACTGGGCTTGGGATTGAGCAGCTGTTCTCTGAGTGTCCCAGCCAGGATGATGAGAGTCAGGCTGTCTGGTTGCCTGGGGACACTGCCCCTTTGTAGTTGTACCCGTGGGAGATACTTGGCTTTTTTAAAGCCCATGTCTTCTAAGGGGAGAATCCAGGATTTCCTCAGCTTTTCTTTCAGACCCAGGACATGCCTTGGTGTGCAGTAAGCCTTTAATGAATTTTAGCATCAGTCCTTCTCCCCACATCTATAAAATGGTGGCTAAGAAACCTTATTTTCCAGGAATGCTGTAAAGATAGCACGTGACATCACATAAGGAACTATCTTCACAGCAGTGATGACATTTAACCCCCAGGATAACTGAAGTTTCAGAGATGTTCCCTGACCTCCCCAAGGCCACAGGTATGGGGTGCAGAGAGATTTAGGCAATCTCCTTCAGCAGGGGTCTTCAACAAGTTTAGAAAGTAGGGAAGGCAGAGCTGGGCAGAGAGGAGGGAGTCAGGCTCCGTCTGGGTAGGGCATGGCTTCTTCAGGTGTGGGGTGAGTGTGCTAGGTGCAAGGACTGGAGAGTGAGATCCCAGAAATTGGGGCAGGGAGTGGAGTGAGGGGGCAGGGTTCTGTGCAGCTTCCTGCAGCTCTTAGGAGGGAGTGAATGTTTCGGGGGCATGGACCAGACCATGGAACCCCCTTGCTGGGGAGATACTATCCTCCCATTGCACAGATGAGGCTGCTCAGGCCTGGAGAGGGTAAAGACTTTGCTCAAGGTCACACAGTCCAATAGTAACGGAGCCAAGATTGTGACCCAGCTCTGCTCAATACAAGGGCTGCCCTCTCTCCACTACACTACTGGTCATTGTGACCCTCAGGCAACAAGGGGATGGATAGTATCTGATGACCTTTTGACAGTCTCTTCCAGCAGAAACATTCTCTCAGTCTCCGCTCTCTGATCTCCCTCCACACTTGCCCCTGCCTCCTCCCTTTCTCTTCTCTCCTCTTTACTCAACCCCTAGTAACCCCACTGGCTGTGGGCAGGGCTTGCAGGGAGGAGGTGTCTAGCTTTTCTCGGTGACTCACATTAACCCTCTGCCTCTCACCCCACCAAGAGGGTGGTGTGGCTCCCCTCCCCCACTCCATCCTCTACAAGCGCAGCTGAGGGGTACTTCCCAGAATTAGCCACCTGAGAGCAGCTGGAGCAGAGAAGGGGAAGTGGGAGAGAAGATGGAGGCTAACAGCTTCCAGATGTGCCAGGGCAGGAGAACTGAGGGAACCTCCGGTCCAGTGGTCTCCTGCTGTGGCTGGGAGGCTGAGATGGGCTGGCCCCCACATCCAGGACTTCAGAATTGCCAAGGCAGCTGGGCAGATCCCTACTCGAAAACTGTATGCAAATCCATGTGTATAGGGTGCGGGAGCGCACCCCCCACCCTGCTTCCCGCTGCTGCACCTGCAGGTGCTCCTGGGAAAACCCATGTGGCCCAGCTGCCCGCTGTGGGGCCTTTTAAAAAAAAAAAAAACAAGAAAAAAAACAACATTCAATTATTACCTTATTTATATTTCTATGCCTAGGTTACATGGATGAGGCGAATAAGCGGTTTTGCCCCATTTCAGAAAAAGTTTCCAATCAACACCAATTATGTGTGACAAGTCACTAGGAATGGTTACATCTTTGGATCAAGACTGACTGGAAGAACAGGCTGTGGTGCTATGGTTCATCTCCAAGAAGACTATGGCACAATGGCCAGCACAGACCATACTAACACAACCTTCAGCACTGGTCACAAATTCGGATTTCTTCTCTGAAGCCAGCAAATCAAGTGAAATAACTGAATTTTAAAAAGTTATAAAATGAAGCCCAAATAAGTTAAAAACAAAACAAAACAAAACAAAAAAACGAGCCATTCTCTGGATGCATTTTCCTTCCAAAATTTACATAAAACACACTTTGCTCCTAATAATATTAATACTATTACTATCTACTTTGGTCACACTGCCAGTAGGGTAGAGACACAGAACATAGTGGCTTAGCGTGTAGGATCTGGACTCACAGTGCTCAGAATCAAATCCCAGGTCAGCCACTTACCAGCCCCAGGACCCCGGGCCAACTGCTCAGCTCCCTTAGCCATGAAACGGTTTCTATTTCATGAAGTTATTATTAGGATTAAGTGAGATAATCTATGCAAAACACTTAACACAGTACCTGGCATATGGTAAGTTACTACAATTTAGAGAGAACACTTACCTTGTTTCAGAAGCTATGCCGTTTTATCTTTGCAACCTGGAAGTTAGCTATGAGTACCCCCATTTTAATGAGAGGAAATTGAGGCTCAGAGAGGCTAAAATACCTTTCTGTGATTACACAAGTGTTAAGCGGCAGGATTACAACATAAACCCAGGCCTATTAGACCCTAAAACCCAGACTCACTGTACAGTACCCTCCCTGGGTGTTTCTTGACTATTTTTTCATCAGCCATGAAAGGTCATAGGACCTCCTGGGGGCTGGGGCCATATTTTTTGTCTTGCTTATCTGAAGAGACAACTGAACAGAAAAATGGGCAACAGCTTAGGATTCTGAGGGGTCCTGGAAGGAGAAGGCAAGTGCCCTAGAGGGGCACTAAGGACAGGAGATTTCAGGAACGTGGACAGAGCAGGGGACAGGATATCCAGATGTTGGAAGGAGTCCAGGTTGTCCTAGGGTGTCCTCAAAGAGTACCTAGGGCCCCTCTGAGCAAAGCCCCAGGATCTGCTGACTGCTCTCTCAGTACGTGTTTCTTGCTTTGCCAATTGCTGCTCCCCTTCTGCACGTCTTCTCCTTGGCTGGGGAGGGGTGGTGGAGGGTCTCCAAAATTCCCCTTTGTGGGATGCAGAGGACAGGAGAACAAGGAGGAGGAAAACCAAGATTGAGGGGGCTGGAGCCAGCCAGCAGGGAGGCCCGCCATTGGCCCAGCTCCCAGGGCCTGGCCTGAGGAGGGAGCTGCTTGCCCCTTACCATTCCCTCCCCCTGCCCCCCAGGGCTCCTTGGCTGCTCAGCCTGCCAGCTGGGCCCCTGCCAAGCCAAACAGCTGCCAGGGGGAGAGGAAGAAGCATTTCCGAGCAGAGAGGCCCCTGTGGGCTCTAACTCAAGTCTAGAATCCCCCTTTCTCACCGCCAAGTGAAAAGGGGAGTTTGTGCACACGCACACAGGCATGCACG
>NW_011888799.1:6588418-6590553 GCF_000151845.1 Pteropus vampyrus
CCCCATATCACTATAAGATTAACACGATTACTGTTATCTGTATTTTGCTGGAGGTTATCCTGTTGATGAGAAGTGGGCCTGGGATCTGTGCATGGTCCATTTGACTCCAGAGTTCATCCTTTTCTTCACTCCAGGGTGGGGTGGTGGTGGATTTTTTCTTCTGAGGTTGGGAGTCCCCACTCCAAACCTGTAGATACGTCTTCTTCTCCGAGGTCCTCACCTGGTGTGGTAAACAGCACAGAAACAGGAGCCGAGAGCCTTGGGATCTTGTATCTCTAGCCTGCTCTGTAGCTGTAGGCAAATCCTTGCTCTCTGGCCTCAGTTTTCTCATCCGCCCTGTGCAGTCATTGGACTGCTCCCTGAAGGTCCTTCCAAGGTGCCATCCAGAGTTGAGCCACCCTAGCTTGGAACTTACTCATGTTTGTCAGGCCTCCCTGGGATCACCCTGGTCCTGGGAATGGCTGGGGTGGGTGAACACAATGGCCAGAAGACTCCTGTATGTCAGGAATGCTCTCGGTGGCGCTGTGGCAGCTGCCTCTTTGATTCTGCTCTATTAAGAGGAACAACAGTGTCGCAGATCAGAGACAACAGCCAAATCTGTTTGCTTACCCACAGACCCCTGTCTGGGTGTGGGGGTGGGAGCAGGAAGAGGTTCTACTGGGATCTGGTTCTCATCAACGTTGCACTCCCTTTGGCCACCCCTGACTATGGCCTTTGCTCCAAAGGCAGTGGTATGGATAGGGACAGACCCTTAGATCTCACTACTCTCCCATCTCCTTCTCTCCTCCAGTCCTCTGAATAGCCAATGGGCAGCATTTCAAATTATCCTTCTCACTCTACCAAGCCCTTTCCTCTCCTCCAAACCAAATACCAACAGCCTGTCTATTTACCCAGTAGACATTTACAAAGTGCCCACCATGTGCCGGCACCATGCCAAACGCAGGAAGATAGGGGTGGATAAAGTTTGTTTCCTGCCCTAAGGAGCTCATAGCCTCAAGGAGATTAACCCCAAACCAGCCACTCATTTCTTACCCTCCACACTTTATCGCTTAGGCACATCCACATGCCTTTGGGGGATCACCAGAGGTGGAGGACAGAGTGGGACAGAGGGATTCTCTGGGGTCTGGAGGTCAGAGGAGGTCTGGGGGAACCAGAACAAGCAGCAAGAGTAGACTCTGGAGACAGCAGGCTCCAGAAGGAGTATACCTGGCTCTGAGTGGGAGGTGCAACCCCTTTCTTCTGATGGTTGCCTGGGCCAGTGCCTGAGTAGGAGGAGAATGGTGGGTGTTATCTTCCTTTTTGCTGGAGGAGACTTCCAGCAAGAGAATATCCTGTTTGCTGAGCTGGAATCCTGAGATCTGTTTATGCCAACTTGGCTTAAGTGGTGATCCCAGAATTTTAAGAAAAAGAGGGGTACAGAGCCACAGATTCTGGGATGGAGACATGGGAGGGCAGATTTCCATGTAAGGGAGTTAGATTCCATTAGAGAAGCTGGTGAGTATGAGGAGATGGGTCTGGTTGGGTTAACCTGTTATGAAAAGCAACAGCAAGGACTTGTGAAATGGGGAATACTAATCTCATGTAAAATATTGATGTCATTCACTCATTTATTTCATCAGCATGGATTATTGAGTGACTACTATATTCCAAGCGCTGTATTAGAAGCTGAGGATTCAGTGGTGAAAAGAAAGATTCAGTTCCTACTCACTTGGAAATTGTGCTCGAGTAGAGAGAAAGACAGTAAGCTGATTGCTATATGAAAAAAATTATTTTGATACAAAATTGAAAAAGCATTAGAGAGAAGTACAGGATGTTATGCTATGAGAATTTATAACATTTTGATCTACCCGAGTCTGTGTGATTGGGAAAGACTTCCCTGAGGAAATGACATTTAAACGGAGGCTTACAGAATGAGAGCAATGAGTTAGGGCAAGGTTCAGCTGTGAGTGACAGAAAAAAACCCAAATAATGGTCATGTAAACAAAATAAAAGCTTACTTTTCTCTCATATAAATTGTGCCAGAGCTAGGTAGTCCAAGGCTGGTGGGTCATCTCCATAACCATAAGGGACCCAGGCTCCTTCTATCTAATATTGTTGCTCCACTGTTCTCAAATGCACAGCTTCTATCTCATAGT
>NW_011888799.1:6591818-6602387 GCF_000151845.1 Pteropus vampyrus
ACAATGGCGGGGCAGGCTTTAATAGATCTCTGTTCAAAGGAAGGAACCCAACTCTTAAGACAAGAGTTGCTTAAGACAAGAACAACAAAAAAAGTAACTTATCGGCTATGGTCATTGAAAAGTCCAAGGGTGGACCTGTCTTTGTGAATAATGTCATCAGGACTGGTCTCTGCTCTCCTGTGTTGGCTTTCTTCTCAGCTGTAATCTCCTCAGGCAGCACTTTTGGCAGCTTCCGACACATACTGTACAGTTAGGAACTCCAGAGTAGAAAACCATTCTCCTTCCCAGTGGCCCCAGTAAAAGCCTGGGATTGGCTCTTTTGGCCTGTCATCTGTCCTTCCTGAACCAATCACTATGGTCAAGACGTTTTGGTGCTTGAGTGATCAGGCCTGAATCACGTGTCTCTCCCTAAAGATGGGCAGGAGTGGGGTGGCATGGAGGTCAACTTTATCCATCCTTTTACAGAGGGCCTGCCCAAAGAAGTTCAAACAAACTTATCAGAAGATGGGATGGCTCCTGGGCATGAACACCAAACCTGCAGCCCAGTTTACCAGGGAGAAAGCTACAACTGGCTAAGTTTGGCTCACAGGGCCAAACTTAGGAGGGCCTGGGGCAAGGCCCAACGAGGCCCACTTCCCTGGTGCAGAGGTACTGGGCAGACAAAACTTGAACATGCATATGGACCTGGTGGTGGGAAGATGCAAGGAGAGTAAACTGGCAGAGTGCACAAGTGGGCTCTGCAGCCAGAGACCTGGATTTGAATCCAACCTTTGATATTTACTAACTTTTTTACTTCTGCGTCTTAGTTTCCTATTTGAAAACTGGGTTAATATAGGCATAGTGTCTACCTCTTAGAATTCTTATGAGAATTAAATGGAATTATCTGCATAAAGGGGTTAGCTGTGTTCTTAGAAGATAGTAAGTAATGTTTGCTATTATTATAGTGGACTTGGGGGTGTTCCATGCCCTTGATGGGGGAGCAGGCAGTTTTTGGATCCCCCTTCTACCTGCCATCACAGTCTCCTCAGTTCAAATCCCAGAATTCACTAATGGGCTCTAGCAAAGGCCAGCCAATTCCAACCCCAGGGATGAGGAAACTGGAGGGATACCTGGTGGTCAGGTGCGGTTGGGGTGGGTTTTAATAGGGCTGGGTCAAGGCGAGTGGGAAAGATGCTGGAAGGTAGGGCTGGGGAGGAGGAGGGTGGGGAAGTCGAGGTAGACTGGGCAGATGAGGACTAAGGGGAGGGGTGATTTTGGGCAGAGCCAGCAGGGGTCACTGTAGATCTAAGTAACCTCAGGGAGGCTCCTGGCCTCCCAAGGGCCTTCTCATGTTACTACCTGCCTTTGTAACTGTCATCACTGGGCTTCAGGGCTCAGGTCATTTCTGGGCAGAGGGGCTGAGGTTTGACTTACACAGTTGGAGGGAGCCTCCTCAGGAAGCTGCCCTCTGTGCCCTCTGGGGCCTAGATCATCTCTCCTCTGATGGAGGCCTTTCATGGTTGGGTGTGTGCCTGGCTTTCCTCCTCACTGGACCCTGAGCTCCAGCAGTACCTAGAAAGTGTCTCTGGAGATGCTTCCCTATAAAGAGCTCTAAGGCAAATGTGTTTTCTTGTCTCACTTCTCTCCAAGGCTTGTGGCCCAGATGAGCATTTTGGAGGCTCAGAGAAGTCCTGCAGTCAAGAAAACCTGTCCGACTTTGTTCAGCCTGGGTTTAGCCTTATTTGAGTCCTATCACCAGGATATACTTAGGGCAACACTAGTTTAAGGAATGTCCTGGGCAGAGGGCAAATGCCCCGGGGGTGGGGTGGGGTGGGGAGGTTTATGAGGCAAGCCCATTCCCCTTCCCTCAACTTCTTTTGCAAAGTAATACATAACACATTTGTTGTAGAGAAATGGAAAAAAATCAAAAGCGCAAAGACAATTACCTCCCCCACCTCCTGCTCCATAGACCTACCTCAAAAAGCTCTGTCCTCTGTCCTCCCTCTTCCTAGGGAGGAGGAGGTGACCATGGGGTTCCTGTCAAGGCAGATGCCCTTCTATCGTGTGTGGGGGGTGAATCGGAAAAGAGCCCTTTCAGAGATCATTTCATTCAACCTTCTGTCTCTATGCTGCGCAATTCCTGCCTCTCTTTCTCGTGGACATTCCTAGAAGAAAGGAGGAAGTTTGGCGGTGGTTCAGAGGGTGGTGAGTGGCATGGAGGGTAAGTGGGTATCCAGATCACCAGGGTGGAAGGAGACCTTCCTTTGTAGGTGAGGAAATAGGCTCTAAGAGGGGACGAGACTTATTGCGGCTTCACAATGAGCCAGTAGTAGAGGCTGCAGAACCTTGGCTCCTGGCCAAGGGCCCTCCCCACCACTCCCCAGCTCTTGATGGCAGGAGGCCCTAGAGGGGCCTGTGCCCTCTGTGCAAGGCTGTGGTTTCCTCTGTGGGACTCTCGGGCCTCCTGGGGTGTGTGGGTGCCATGAGCGTGCACCACAGTTGTGTAACAAGCTCCAGGGTGTGTGCACGCGCTGAGTAACCTGATGCAACAGGGAAGTTGCGGTCCCGTGAGCTGGGGTGTGGGTGCTTGGCTGGGGCCCAAACCACAAGGAGTATTTGCCTGTGGCTGCAGAGGCTGGGCACGGGGGGTCGCAGAATTGTCTCCGTCAGGGCTTGTCCTTCCCTGGTGCCCACATCCTGGTCGCTGTGGGCAGAAGGCTTGAAATGGCGCTGCCTGGCCAGCTGATGCTAGAGGGGGGTGTTGGTGCAGAGAGGGAGACCTTGCCCCATCCTCATCCTGTTTGCCAGGATGCCTATTGTGATGAGGGTGGGGGCAGGCAGGGCTTCCTCCCTGTGGTTCCATTTCTTCCATCTCTTCCTGGTTGTAAAACTGTCCCCCCTCACCCCCAGCAATCCCTGAGCCCTCATCTCGGTTCCAGTCTTTTCGTGTGGCAACATCGTCTCTTGCTCTCTCTGCTCTCCTGAGTCCCCCAGCCCTGCACCCACGATGATTTTTCCGGAACAATCCTCACTCCCCCATTGAGGAGAAGCAGAATAGGGGAGAATTAAAAAGCATCTGCATTCCAGCCAGGCCAGATTCTAACTGCCTTCTGCCATTCTTGAACCAAGTGACAGAATGATCTGAGTCCTCTCCGCCTTCATGTGCTCATCTGAGAGATGGGTGCAAAGATACTTTCACCACAGTCCTGTTGGAAGGGACCTTAGGATCTGGGAAGGAAACCCATAAATGGGATTGCCCTTTAATTTCGTCTCACACGAATTGAGTGTCTGAGCACTTTCACCTCCACTATCTCTATCACTAGATGAGGCAATAGGCACTTGGAGAGCCAGGAGCCCTGGAAGGAGGTGAGTAGTGAAAGCAGACACTATCCTGCCTGCCCTGTGCCTGGTGAGGGTCTCAGTGGCCATCTGCGAACCTTATCTCCTTCCTTGTCTTGGAGGGAGGTGAGGCGCGTGTGTTCCTTCTGCCCATCTCACCTGCTCCAGTCCTCAGAGAGACAACATCTTTGGGAGTGGCCAGTGGGCTGCAGGGCTAGGGAAGGGGAGAAAGGGCATCTGTGTCCCGTATCTTCACCTCCTTCCCTGGCTGGGCTGCACCTGGCCTCCTGGGGCTCCAACCAGTGCTCTCAGATCTCTTTGAGTCTATGTCGCTTTATCCTGCACTAACTGCCTGGTATTTTGATGATCTGGTTATGTGTCTATTGTAAAAATAATACGTAGTGCTTACTGTGTGCTAGGCTTCACATATATTAACTCACTTCCTCCTCACAGCAGAGGTAGGTATAATTGTTATCTGTGAGGAAACTGAAACTTACAGAAGGGAAGTGCCCTGCTCAAATTCAAATAGCTTCTGTTATCTAACCTCAGTCACTATCATATCACCATGTTTGATTCTCTTCAGAGCCTTGATCCTAGATACTTGTCTGTCTGTTTATATATTTGTTTGCCCATTGTCTATCTCTCTGTCTACACAGTAAGCTCCATGAGGGCAGGGACTTTGTCTTTCTTATTCACATTCCCAAAGCCTGGATTGGTGCCTGGTACAAGGTAGATGCTCAGTAAATATTTGTGGGACGAGTGAGCCATTGACCCACCCAATGGAGACTCTTTGAGAGTGTGCTCTGTGGTTGTTCATGTCTGTTGCTACCCAGCACAGGGCCTGGCCTAGACATGGTGCTCAGTAAGTGGTTTGCTGAATGAATAACTGAATGAATGAACAAATGGAAGAGAATCCAGAGGACTCAGTTATTACCGCTTTCCCCTCCAGACTCTAGGAACTTGTGGAAGATCTTCAGCCACAGAAAATATGGAAAAAGAATATATTCTTCCTGGATCTCTGTTTTGGTTTTTCTGTGTGATTTTATGTGTGGGCACAGAGTGGGTACACAGGGTTTGGAAAAGCATGAGAAAAAGATTGGAAACATAACAACCCCTGGGAAATGAATCCTTGAATAATTGCCTCGTGTCCAAAGGCAGGAGGAGGTATAAACAGAGCATATGTGTGCGGCCCAGAGGAGGCTCCTAGTAAGTGATCAATAAACAAGTGAACTGGTGAGTGAATAAGAGAGTGAAATGAGTTGAGTCAACTACACAGTGAGCTCCTTAAGGCAGGCCCAGGTCATAATTTGTTTTTGCACCCCCAGCCCCAGCCCCAGCACAGGCCCAGATGAGAGTTTGATACATGTTTGTTAAATGAATAAATGGATGACTACATTAGTAGTAAGGAACATGGAAATAAATAGAAAGGGTAAGTGCAGCAAAGGGCTCCAGAGCCCTAGTGAATCCAACAAAGGATGCAGATTCCAGCTTTTGGGTTTTTTTCATAGGTGTTAGGGTCTGAGAAATAAGGAAAGGGCCTGGAGAATGCCAGGAGCTTGGTTTCCTTCTGTTTATTCTTTCCAGGTAATCTGTCTAGGGTACTGCGCAAATACTAATAATAATTATTAAAAAAATAATAAGACTACATATTTGCTGAGCACTTACTATGTGCCTGGCTCTAAGGTCTTTACATGTGTTAAGTAATTTAATTCTTTCAGCAACCATAGGTAGGTATACTATTTTCCCTATTTTGTAGAATAGGAAATTGAGGCACAGAGAGATTATATAAATTGTTCAAAGTCACGCTACTAGAAAGTGAACACACAGTCATTGCTCAGGTTCTGCTAAAGACAGCAGTGGCTGCTCATGCATGTACCTAGTAAATGATGCTCTCTGGGTCCTACTCTGGTTGCATTACCTCTCTAGGCCTCAGTTTCTTCATCTGTAGAATGGGAATGTATATTGTGATGTGCTAGGAGACAGAAGTCAGGGAACTCTGAAAGCTATAAAGGGGCAACACGGCTTTTTTAAAGGGATTTTCCTCCTTTTCCTCATGAATCACCATCATCTTCATTATGATCATGATCACGATAATCTCTAGACCTGGCCTCCTGCCATTAATATGCCAGGTTAGGCTACAGCACCGGAGACCCTGGTGAGACGACAAATCAACTTCCCATTCATGGATAATTGTTGTCTGATTTGGCCTCATTGATCTCATATCTCACATATCTCATATCACCCTCTATACCTTTACTCAGCTCTGGCCCCATCTTCTCTTTCCTCAGTTATTGCAACACTCTCCTCCCAGCCTCTGGGGTCTTCCCCATTCCTATTAATTAATTTATATAATATGTAAATCAAAACCTTTCACTCTCCTGCCCTCATGCCAAGAACTGACACTGACTCTAAACTATTTTATTTTATTTATATTTTTATGAAACGAGAGGCCCCTGAGAATGTGACACCTCTTTTCTAGCCACCCCCAATGCCCTCCAGCCATGCCATATGACTGGCAACTACTGTAATGGAGCATGGTTTTCATTGCCTCTTTGCCTTGGCCTGTGCTGTTCTCTCTACCCAACGCATCCTTTCCAACTTTATTTCCACAGCGAATGCCTACTCATTCATTTTACCCTCCAGAAGAAAAAAGGCATTGTTGCTTTTCCTGGTTATAAAAGTGATGCATGCTCAGTGTCAATAATTCGAGCACTATAGAATGCACTAGAAAAAAGAAATGTTTCCTATCCTATAGTTTCAACAATTGGAGATAACCGCTGTTAAAGTATTATATGGTATAATCATGAATGTTTTTATATGCATATATATATATACATATCTTTAAATATGTATAAATACACATATACTTACAAAAATAAGATCATGCATGAAATTTGATAGCCTACATTTTGCTCTAAATGAAATGTTTTGGACATTTTTCCTGTGAATCAGCAGTTTTACACAGTAATTTTTTGTTCTTCAAAACTCCATTCCAATTCCAATATTCACTGCTCTGGAAGGCTCTCCTGGTTTCCCTCTTCTTCTCTAGTCCCCACCTATGGTATCTGTCCTCTGAGGACTCATCCTACCATGTACCTCTTTCTTTGAAACATATCCCACTTGTAAGGTCATTGTTTGATTTAAAAGACAAATGCATAAAAAATAATTATAAATCTATGTAAATGGACATACAATGTACAAAGATATCATCTGTGACAAAAATATAAAGGGGGAGAGATGGAGCTGTAACAGAGCAGAGTGCTTGTATTTTGATACTATGTCGGTATTATTAAAACCAGGTTGTTGTAAGATATTAATTGTAAGCTCACGGTAACCACTAAGAAAATAATTTAAAAAATACAAAAAAAAAGAAACAAAAAGGAAAAAAGAAGAGTATTGTAATGGTATATTACAAAAAAAAAATCAACTAAATACAAAAAAAAAGGTTGTAATGAAGGAATTGGGAAACAAAATCATATAATACATACAGAAAACAACTAAATGGCAGAAGTAAATCATTCTTTATCAGTAGTCATAGTAAATGTAAATGGATCAAAACTCTTCTATTAAAAGGTAGAGATTAGATTATTCTTTATCAATAATCACAATAAATGTAAATGGATCCCACTCTTCTATTAAAAGGCAGAGATTGGATTTAAAAACATGACATGATGTCTACAAGAGACTCACTTTAGATATAAAGGAACAAAGAGATTGAAAGTAAAAGGGTGGGAAAAGATATCCCATGCAAATAGTAGCCAAAAGGGAGGTGGGGTGGCTATATTATTGTCATACAAAATATACTGTAAGTCAAAAAATATTACAAAAAACAAAGGACATTATATATTAATGAAAGTTTCAATTCAGCAAGAAGATGTAGCAATTATAAATCTATATACATCTAAAAACAGAGCCCCAAAATATCTGAAGCAAAAACTGACATGATTGGAGGGAGAAATAGACAATTCTACAATAACAGCTGGAGACTTCAATACTCCACTTTTAATAATGGATAGAACAATTAGAAATTCAATAAAGAAATAGGAGACTTGAACAACACTATGAATCAATTTGACCTAACAGACACATACAGAACACTCATTCTCAAGAAAGCAGAATATACATTCTTCTCAAGTGCATATGGACCACTCTCTAAGATAGACAATACGTTAGCCACAAAACGAGTCTTAATAAATTTTAAAATATTGAAATTATGCAAAATATCTTTTCTGATCACAATGAGATGAAACAAAATCAATAACAGAAGGAAAACTGAAAAATTCACAAATATGTGGAAATTAAATGACACACTCTTGAATAACCATTGGGTCAGAGAATAAATCACAAGGGAAATTACAAAATACATTGTAATGAATGAAAATGAAAACTATGGGATGCAGAAAAAGCAGTTCTCAGAAATGTATAGCTGTAAACTTTTACATGAAAAGAAAATCTCTCAAATCAATAACCTGAGTGTATACCTTAAAGAACTAGAACAAGAAGAGCAAAGTAGCCCTAAAGATAACAGGAGAAAAACCCCTAATAAATGTTAGAGTAGAGATAAATGCAATAGAGAATAGAAAAGCAATACAGTAGAAAATAAAAAAAAAAAAATTCTTCGTAAAGATCAACAGAATTGACAAAACTTTAAGTAGATTGACTAAGGAAAAAAGAAGACTCAAATTACTAAAAGCAGAAATGAAGTGAGGACATTACTACTGACCTTACAGAAATAGAAAGGAGTATAGCAGAATGTTATGAACAATTATATACCACAAATTGGTTAACTTAGAAGAAATGGACAAATTCCTAAAAAAATGAAAACTTCCAAAACTGAATTAAACAGAAATAGAAATTTTGAATAGATCTTTAAAAATTAAAAAGGTTGAATCAATAACCAAACCCCTTTCAACAAAGAAAAATCCAGTACCAGGACTGGTGAATTCTACCAAACATCTAAAAGAAAATTAACATTAATTCTTTTCAAACTTTTCCAAAACATTGAAGTAGAGGGAACATTTACAACTCATTCCATGAGGCGAGCTTCGTTCTGATACCAAAACCAGAAAAAACACTGCAAGAAAACTACAGGCCAACATCTCCTATGCATGCAGATACAAAAATAATCAGTAAAATACAGCACACAAAATTCAGCAGCATATTAAAGAAATTATACACAACCAACTGAGACTTATTCCTGAAATGAAAGGATGGTTCAATATATGAAAATGAGTCCACATAATACACCACATTAATAGAATGAAGGAAAAAAAACACACGATCATCTCAACTGATGCAGAAAAAAGAATTTGACAAAATACAAATAATTTCTTGATAAAAACACTCAATACACTAGGACTAGAGAAGAACTTTTTCAATATGACAAAGGCCTTATATGAAAAACCCACAGCTAACATCTTATTCAATGGTGGAAGACAGAAAGCTTTCCTCTTACAATCAGAAACAAGACAAGGATGCCTGCTTTTTGTCACTTCTATTCAACACAGTAATGGAGGTTTTAGCTAGAGCGATTAGGCAAGAAAAGAAATGAAAGACATCCAAATGGAATGAAAGTAGTAAAATTATCTCTGTTGACAGATGACATAATCTTACCTTAACTTACACGATATATAAAAATTACCTCAAAATAGACTGGTGACCTAAATTTAAGAGCTAAAACTTTAAACTCTTAGAAAAAAACATAGGTGAACATCTTTAAGACTTTGGATATAGCAATGATTTCTTTAGTATGACACCAAAAACATAGGTGACAAAAGAAAAAAGAGATTAATTGAATTTCATCAAAAATAAAAACTGCCACTATACTGTACACTTAAAATGATTAAAATTGTTCTTTTTTCACAACGAGTTTGCCGCCAGAACACAGGTGTGAAAACTACCACTAAATCTAAGCCAAAATGGGAAAGGAAAAGACTCATATCAACAATGTCATCATTGGACACGTAGATCTGGGCAAGTCTACCACAACTGGTCATCTGGTTTACAAATGTGGTGGGATTGACCAAAGAACCATTGAAAAATTTGAGAAGGAGGCTGCTGAGACGGAGAAGAGCTTCTTCAAGTATGCCTGGGTCTTGGATAGATTGAAAGCTGAATGTGAGCATGGTATCACCATCGATATCTCCCTGTGGAAATTCGAGACCAGCAAGTATTATGTGATAGGCATCATTGATGCCCTAAGACACAGAGACTTTATCAAAAACATAATTATAGGCACATCACAGGCTGACTGTGTTGTCCTGATTGTTGCTGCTGGTGTTGGTGAATTTGAAGTACATTATCTTGAAGAACAGGCAGATCCATGAGTGTGCCCTTCTGGCTTACACACTAGTTGTGAAAAAACTAATTGTTGGTGTTAACAAGATGGATTCCGCTGAGCTGCCTTACAGCCAGAAGAGATACGAGGAAATCGTTAAGGAAGTCGGTACCTACATTAGGAAAATTGGCTACAACCCTGACACAGTAGCATTTGTGCCAATTTCTGGTCGGAATAGTGACAACATGCTTGAGCCAAGAACTAACGTGCCTTGGTTCAAGGGATGGAAAGGCACCCGTAAAGATGGCAGTGCAAGTGGAACCATGCTGCTTGAAGCTCTGGATTGCATCCTGCCACTAACTCGTCCAACTGACAAGCCTTAGCGTCTGCCACCCCAAGAAGTCTATAGAATTGATAGTATTGGTACTGTCCCTGTGGGGTGAGTGGAGACTGGTGTTCTCAAACCCGGCATGGTGGTCACTTTTGCTCCAGTCAATGTAACAACTGAAGTAGAGTCTGTTGAAATGCACCATGAAGCTTTGAGTGAAGCTATTCCTGGGGACAATGTGGGCTTCAATGTCAAGAACGTGTCTGTCAAAGATGTTCGTAGTGGCAATGTGGCCGGTGACAGCAAAAATGACCCACCAATGGAAGCATCTGGCTTCATGGCTCAGGTGATTATCCTGAACCATCCGGGCCAAACCAGTGCCAGATATGCACCTGTGCTGGATTGTCTCACAGCTCACATTGCTTGCAAATTTGCTGAGCTGAAGAAGATTGATCATCGTTCTGGGAAAAAGCTGGAAGATGCCTCAAAGTTTTTGAAATCTGGTGATGCTGCCATTGTTGACATGGTTCCTGGCAAGCCCATGAGTGTTTAGAGCTTCTCTGACTATCCTCCTCTGGGCCAGTTTTCTGTTTGTGACATGAGACAGACAGTTGCTGTGGGTGTCATCAAAGCAGTGGACAAGAAG
>NW_011888799.1:6603892-6607127 GCF_000151845.1 Pteropus vampyrus
CCTAAGGCCAGATAAATGCTTCTCTCCCCACTCTGATTTGATTGCTCTGCCTGAAGGAGTAAGAGGACTAATGTCTTCCCCTTTGGACAGCATCACCAGACAAAGTCATGGCGTCAGGGGCAGGGGAAGGCAGGCTTTGCGAGCTATGGAATTTACTCTGGGACCCCTGGGCTCTTCTCCTGGCTCCCCGCTCCCGCCATGGGCTGTGTGATTTTTGGTGAGTCACCGAGACTTGGCCTCCGCATCTGGACAATGGGTTCCTGCCCTGCCCTCCCTGTACTGCAGGTGGGTGTGGGAATCGTCAGGAAGGAGACGGTAGGTCTCTGGGACAAGGGTCCTTCACCACGACCCGCCCCTCACCCTAAAGCCTGAGGCAGCTGCTGTAGAAAAAGACAATTGTCAATCAATCCTGAGTCAAACATCCTCATCTTTCAGAGAAGATCTGACACAGCAGCTGGCAGGCAGTGGCCCTGCCCTTGGGGAGCTTACTGTCAGAGCCAGCCAGCCTGTACAGGCTGGAGCAGACAAAGGCCCAATTTAAATCCCAGAATAAGGAGGGGAAGGAGGAGCCCCCACAGCCACAGTCTAGACACATAAAACTACAGAAGGCCTTCCTCGACCACCTCCAGAGGCAGCCATGTCCTTTGTCCTTCTCTCATCTCTCTCTGCTCCTCCCTCACTGCCAGGTGAATGTCTTCCGTCTCCCAGCAGGATGGGAGAACCAAGAGGACATCTGCCTCTGCTGCTCTGGGGCCGAGCACAGTGTCTGCTCATTCGGGACAGGCAGGGATGGCTGTAGCATCCAATCCCTACCTGCTTCTTGTTCCCTGGATATAGCCCTTGGGCTGGGCTTGAATACTTTAGTTGTGGGGGAGGGGAGTAGTGGATATTACAAGGTCATGGGCAAGTGTGTTTTGGGAGAGATGTGGGGTCCACATCAGTACTTTTTAATGGAAACAACTTGACCAAAAATCTGTCACAGCATTTTGAGACCCCACTAAAACAAAGTTTAATGAGAAAAAAGATGGTGAAAATTACAAATTTTATGTTATGTATATTTTACCACAATAAAAAAAGTTAAATAAAATTGAAGTCTTTATTCGTTTACAAGTTGGTTACAAGTCAACCCTGTCTCTACCACCCTACCATGAGTTTCTGCAGACAGTGTTGCATTGTGGTTAGGGCCTCAAGCCCGGGAGACTGTGTTCCCATCTTCACTCTGCCTCTGACCATTGTGTGACCATTGGCAAGTTTCTTAACCACTCTGGGCCTCTACAACCTCTTCTATAAAATAGGGTGATGACAGCACCTACCTCATAGGGCATGGTGAAGTGTTAATGAGGTCACGTGCTTAAAGGTCTTAGAAGGATTCCTGGCACACAGGACATGCTCAATAGATGTTAGCTATTATTTTGTGGGCCTGGCAAAAGACGGATGGCTAGACAGTTTATAAAATGAATGTTCCATAGCAATCCCTGCTCCCCTCCCTGCCATCCCTGTGGGTATGTATTTGAATATTCAGAAGTGTATGCACATACCCCAGGATGGGGAGAGGAGGGAGCAAGCCCTTTGCCCCTCTTCCCTGGTCCTATCCTCCTGGGCTCTGGCTTAGTCCATCTCCCCCAACTCTGTGAGCCTGTGTACTGTCCCAGCCCAGCCTCCCCTCCCTGCTAGACTGGGCCAGGGGAGATTAGACAAGCTTCCCCCTCCCTGTCCTTGGAGTATTGTCCCCAGAGACAGTGGGAGCCCCACTCTTCTCTTCTTTCTGGCTTCCGCCTGTCCTTAAAGCGGGCCCCTGGGCGTGCCCAGGTTGAGGAGGAATGGAAGGGCCCAGATTTGGGGGTTAGCTTCAGTCACTGCTGCCATATCAATCAGGGCCCTTTCATCAGCCGGAAACAGCTGCACCCGGCTGCCCCAACAAGTCCAGACGGGGGTTCCCTGCCCCTCCCCAGCCTGCCCCTCTTGCCCCCCTTCCCCAGCTGACAGTCACTCTCACCCTTCCCCGGATGCAGGGGACAGGCTGGGGCAAGCCAGGGACATACTCAGTTTCCCTTCCCTGCTGCCCCTCCCTGGGGTGACACGTGCTTCCTCCCCTTCCTTCATCCCCATCTGCCCTAAGTCCCCAGGACCTGGCTGGGATAGGGGCTGGAAGGGTAATCAGGAGAGGAGTCCACAGGAGATTGATTATGGTCAGCCTGAGCTCCTTCGGCAAGATGCTTTAACCAGAGCCCTAGTACAGCAAGATTGGGGGGAACCCTAGAGCACAGAGTGGGAAAGGCACTGGCCCAGGGTCACCCAGTGGCTAACCCAATACCAGAAGCCAAAGTTTTGGATACTCGCTTCTCCTTACCCCGCAGCCTCAGTTTCCCTATCTGTGTATTGAGAGATTGCCCAGGGGTCTCCTGACCCTCTTCTAGCTCTGACATTATGGGCCTGCTCAGTCTTCTACCTTTCTCTCCTTATTTCTCTTTGCTGAGGTGCCTAGGTTTGCATGTGGAGGTGTCTAGGTGTGGGGTAAGGGAAGGGGACCCTTCCAGCCTCTGTTTTCAACAACATAACCCTCCCTGTTGACAAAAAGAGCAGAGGCTATTGTGTGGGGGTGCCCAGTTTGGGCAGTGGCCAGATTGGTTCTGTTGGGTTCACAGTCCCGTGTTCTGCCTGCTATACCATCCAGCCTGGAGACTGACAGATGCCTGATGTATTCGACTGACCAGCATCTGATTTTTCAAGGCAAACCCAAGGTGTGGGGAGGGTATGTGTGGTTATGGTGACAAGGACCTGGGCAGGACCCATGGGAGTCGGAAGTCAGGATCCTAAATGGGGCAGGTCGGGGAGGGCCTGCTGTGGCAAACTAAGAACTGGGCATCCCGGGGTCTAGATGTGCCCCAGCCCCCTCTGAGAGTCAGGACCTAGGCTGAAGTGAGGAGGGATCCCTAAGGCCAGATAAATGCTTCTCTCCCCACTCTGATTTGATTGCTCTGCCTGAAGGAGTAAGAGGACTAATGTCTTCCCCTTTGGACAGCATCACCAGACAAAGTCATGGCGTCAGGGGCAGGGGAAGGCAGGCTTTGCGAGCTATGGAATTTACTCTGGGACCCCTGGGCTCTTCTCCTGGCTCCCCCCCTCCCACCATGGGCTGTGTGATTTTTGGTGAGTCACCGAGACTTGGCCTCCGCATCTGGACAATGGGTTCCTGCCCTGCCCTCCCTGTACTGCAGGTGGGTGTGGGAATCGT
>NW_011888799.1:6609217-6627895 GCF_000151845.1 Pteropus vampyrus
TTGTTTACCTTCTGGCTCTGAAGATAGATTGAACCTTTTTCAAGGACACTGTGCAGGTCAGTGCAGGTGGGCCAGACAGAACACGTCTGAGGGCTGGATGTGGTCCACGAGGTGCCAGTCTGCAACCTCCCCAACTGGCCAGATTGTACCTTTCATGGTTTCTTATATAGGCCCCTCCCATTCCTGCCTCTGTGCCTTTGCTTAAGCTGTTCCCTCTGCATGGATGCCCTCTGCCACTTCTGGGGGTCCAAACCCCACTCATCCTTCAAAGACCAGCTCACAGGCCACTTCCCCCATGAAGCCTCCATCATCTTTGCCTTGGACTCCCTCCATGCTCTGTCTGTGCATCTTTTATGACCTACATCACTTCCTGCCTTATGTTAAGTTTATTTATAGTCCTGTTGAATCACCTGTAGGGCTTGGTTCTGTGGTCAGTTAACCTCTGACTGCCTGGCACAGAGCAGCAGTTCAATAAATAATTGTTAAGTGAATGTCAAATGGATAAATGTAAAAATCTCACCTATCCCTCTGAGTCACAGTTGGGTTAAGATTGTGGCTCTGTCATTTATTACAGCTGTGTGACTTAGGGAAAGTTACTTTGAGCCTCAGTTTCCTCATTTGTAAAATGGGCGTATTAATAGTATCTACATCTGCTGATAGTATGAAGAATAAATGTGTTATGCATAAAAATCACTGAGAAGTGTACCAAACACATCCAATAAGTACAAGCCATCATCATTATCATTATTATCATTATTATTACAAAGCTCAGACTCTGCCTCCCCCATGAAGAATTCCCAAGTTCCGCAGTTGAAATTAATTTCTCTCCATTGATACTGTATTTGGTCTGTCTTGTGTTATAATTAATGGTCTACATAACTGACTCTCCCATCAGATTGTCGCTCTTGGAGGGCAGGTCCATGCCTCATTGATCTCTGTTTCTCAGTCATTCATGCAGCAGTTTCTGAGTGTCTTTGAAAGCCAGGCCTTGTGCAGGATCCTAGAAATACACTTGTGAGAAGCTATGTCTCTTATGGGACTTGGCACTGTGCCTAGGTTAGTGTTTGCAGAGTCACCTTCTTCATGTTACCTGGTGTGTCCTCACATCACTAGAGATTGGCTGAAATGGGGCAGAGGGGTCAAGGCAGCTAAGTGCAGGCTCAGCAGCTCTATTCACAACGTGGCAGGGAGGGCAGGGAGGACTGGCACTGAGGTAGAAGTCTGCAGGCTGGAGATGGGCATGCCAGATCAGCCCACCGGCCTTGGGTCCTCCAGGTGAGGATTGGGATGGTCCTGGCAGTGTAGGGACCAGCTCTGTGCCCAAGCCAGGTGGACACCCCCACAACTCCTGGGTAACCCTTCCAGTTTCTGCACCCCTGCATCCCCAGAGTCAATCAGCTCCAACTTCAAAATTCAGTCCTTATAACCATGATGCAACCTGAAGAGAAAATTGCGAACCAGACGTTTCTAAGCTCTATAGCCAGACTCCTGGGTGTGATTTCCAGCAAGTTACTAGGTTTCTCTGGAACTTAGTTTCCTCATAAAAGGAATTATTTGAGTTACTATCTGTATAGTTCTTAGCATTATTATGGGTTAGTTGCACTAGGCTGGCAGTTAGGAGATCCAGGTGGATTTCTGACCCACTCCTAACTCTCTGGGGACTTGAACAAGTCCTTTCAGTCTCCCAGGCTGTAACATAAGGAGTGGTGTATACTGATCTCCAAGACTCCTCCCATCTCTGAGAGCCTTTGAGCTGAAGATTCTGTCCCTGGGGTCCAGCCCCTGTAAGTGGGCCTTGCCCCCTCTAATCTTAGGGGCCGATTTCTCTCTGAGAAGTGGAGGGTCATTATCACTCAGATCCCAGGAATCCCAATTCCCCGGTTCTAGCTCCAGTCTTGGGACTTGAGTCTTTAGTCCCCGACCGAAGGCCCTAAGCCTGGACATGCTCTTCTTTCGCCAACTCCATTTGCATGTGGGGCTAAGTTCAGTGTCACCCCAGGCAGCACCTGGGTTCCTGTGTGTGCACACTTCACCCTCCCATCCCTTTGCCAGAAGCCATTGACTGTCCAAGGGCCACAGCAGGAGGCAAAGAAAGAGGGGAAGGTGCTTCTGAACCTGGCCTGCAGAGGTACATGGCATAAGATGAGCAGGAGGGATTGGCCTTGTCTTTAAGGCCCACACAGCTGTGAGTGGGGATTCTGAGCACGTGTGGCTCTCGCAGGCCTTGGCTGAGAGTCTTGGTGGGCCATGGACAGGGAGGGGCAGCCATTTTTTGGCCTCCCACCTGTACCCCAGCAGGATCAATCAGTGATCCTCCAAAGGCAGGGGAGAGAGAAGGTGGTGCTGAGAGAGTGGGCTTGGGAAAACTAGCACAGGATCCAGGGCCCCCTCCCCCACCCAGGCCTGGATGAAAGCTCCTTCCCTAACCTGTAAGTCCCTGGTCCTCATTAATCCTCCAGCAATACAGATTCAGAGGCCTCCACCCTCAGGTCTGGTGGGGAGGGGTCAAGTGTTGATTTCTCTGTCCCTTCTCCCTTCCCCCACCAACCAGGCTGGGCCTGAGCACCTGACTGAGTGGTTAGTGGGCAACTGGGGGCCACCAGGACTCCAGGATGGAGCTTCTGGGAAGTGGAGGAGGGAGAAGACAGGCCTCGGAGGGGAGGAGTCCTGGGAAAAGAGGGAAAAGAGGAGGAGGTGGTGGTGATGTTCTGACCAAGTGGGAGAGTCCCTGGCAAGAGACACTTCTCCCTTCCCCTTGCCCCCTGCCACCCCGGAGATCCCCTGCTGAGAGGTGCCTAGAGGGCAGGCACGGGCACCCAGTTCAGCACCTCTGCTGGAGCAGAGCAGCGAGGGCCCAGGAGTCAGGCTGGGTGCCCTCGGGTCTTAGTTTCTTCAGCTCTCCAATGGGGCAGATCACTCCTTACTGGCTCTTGCCTCTCCTCCTGGGGCGAGCATGAGGGCAGAGGGAAAAGCCAGGGGGAATATACTTTGGCAGGTAAGCATGGCAAGTGCTGGAGGAGCCTGGGGCCAGCCTTTGCAATTGGCTCCTGGTCCTGATGGCCTAGTGCTGGCCTGCGTTGTTTCCACTGGCCCAGAGCTTCCTGGTGGTGTGGAGCAACCCTGTTCCTTCCCTTTTACCTCCATTTCTCCCAGGGCTGCTGAGAATAGCTTCCCAGGGCTCTTCTTTCTTTGCTGCCAAAAAAGGGCTTGAGAAGCCCAAGGTTCTCTGTGTCCACCCATCCTCCATGTCTATGGGGCTCCCTAGGTGGGCGTGCTGGGCTGGGGCCTGCTGGGAGCTCCAGGGAGGGAAGACAGCCTGTCCGCAGGCAGCTTCTAGGCTGATGACCAAGACCCAGTCTCCAACCCCTGAAAACAGGCTTGGGACAGACAAACAGGCTCTGTATAGCATCTACTGTTGATTGAAAGGGGCAGGTGGTCAGTAATACAGACCATGAACATAATCAACTCTATTTCATCGAAAGCAAGACATGCAATTCAATTACCTACCACCAAGAAGAAAGAACACTGTTAATTAAACTATGACACAGTGCCTTCTTGTTAATGATTACAAGGCACATTGTGATTTCAGAGATGTTCAAATGTGAAAAATGTGTGTCAGAGAACCAAACTAAAGTTAAAAACATTTCTCTTGGACACATTTTCTCTGCATCTAATAGTGTTTACTTAGAAGGGGTGTTCTGAGATTTACCAGATTAGACGTGTCACGCAATCAGCATGGTGACTGGCGCATAGTAAAAGATCACTAAATGTTCACTATTATTGCTGTTGCTATTATATGTACATGAATTTTATATGTATATGAAAGTGCTTTTTGTTAATTTTGTATTGTCTAGAGGCTAAGGTCCCTGAGAACACAAGTAGCTAGACCAGAGGAGCCAGGAGAACTGAGGAGGAAGTTTAGAAGGGCTCTACTTCATGGGTGAAATCTACAGTGTAACTATGGTCCCTGGGGAGCCCTCAGTAGGGGGCTGAGCTCAAAGATTGCATTTGCCAGTCTCTCACAAAAGTGCTGCCCCAGACTCATTGCCCCTATTGATCAATTAATCAATATGCAATCAACTCATTCATCTAGACATTTATTCAGCACCTGTGCCTTCACAGTAACTGTGCTTAGTCCCCTCCTCTTCCAATATCTCTCACATGCCCCCCTCAACGGCCCCCCTTAAGAACATCCAGGTCTCAGCTATTCGAATTGGCACATCAAAGGCGGGTTGGCCCTGACCCCTCTTCAGGGGCTTTTTTCCATGGATCAGCCAGAGAAGTATCAGCTCCTCCCTCCTTCTTACCATCCACCGTCTCGCCCACACAAGGAAAGGGGTCTTCGTTACCCAGATGCTCCTGGGCCTTTGTAGAGTCTGTTCTCTTTACCATGACACTCTCAGCCCCGTTCTGTGCAAAGCCTCATTCCTTCCCCTTCATTACAAAGGGTTTTCGAGCTCTTCTCCAGGAAGCCTTCTCTGAGAATGCCTGCCCCCAACTCAGCTCCTGTGCCTTATTTCTTAGTGTACTCAAGACATAGTCCGTACCCTGCAAATTTGGCCTCCTGTGGTCTGGGCTTCTCTCTTGTCTTTGTGTCTCGGCTCAGGTGGCCAGATGCCAGCTGTGCAAGATTAGGTCACCTAGGATGTCTGTAGGATACTGCCGCCCCTGACTTTAAATTCTGAGCTTTTATCTCCCAAACCCATGTGGTGTGCTCATGGGAACTAGGCACTATGACGGGCACTGGGGGTGGCCCTGCCCTCAGAGTCCCCTCTCAGCCCACTGGGCTACAATGTCCTCCCCTGTCACACCACATTTCTCATGCCTCAAATCCTTAAATCCGAGCCTCCTCCAGTGGGGATGTATACTGTGCCCCCCTTGGATTGGGATAGTCCCCTTGAGGGACGGAAGCTGTGTGGAAGCTGTCTGGGACACCCTTGTCTACCCTCAGCCACAGAGTACTAAATCAATCCTGTCCCCGCACCCCCTCCTACTCAAGCAGGCCCTCTGTTGTTTATTGTTCAAGTACGGACCTCAGGGGTCCAGGCGTTTCCCACACCCAGGACTGAGCTGTCCCGTCCCCAGCTTTCCAAGAACAGGTTCCGTTGAGTGCACACGGTTGTGAAATGATCCTGCTGGGCCCTCCAAGAGATGAGGCCATTTGTGGGCTGAGTGGGCTGCTGCTGGCTGCCAAGGGTCAGGCAGGGGACCTGTATGTGCCAGGAGCCAGGACTCCGGCTGCGGCCTCAGGGAGCAGTTCCGCCCTCCTGCTTTCCTCCCCACTAAGGCTTCTCCAGCGGAGAAGACACAAGGAGGAAAATAGACCTTTCAAACTGGGGGGCAAGATTGCTATGTAATCTGTGGACCCAGCGCAAAATGAAAATGCAGATTCCTTATTCGACGGCAGAGCATTAAGTTGAGCCTGGGGGTCTGTCACTCACTCTGCCGGAGGGACCCTACGAGTCCTATGGCCAAACTCCATGTTGTATGGAGGAGGGGGTCTGTGACCAGAAAGGGGCGGGGCCCTGGAACGGAGCCTGGGACTCCTACTTCCTGTCCAGTGCTTATTCTCAGCCCCACTGCCCTAGGAAGGCCTTCTTTCTGTCCTGGGCCTTCTCACTCACCTTGTCCTCCTTGCATACTTCCGAGTCTCCAGAAAGTTTCTCTGTCTCCCAAGCTCTCCTCTTCCAGAAAGCCTTCCTTTCCTGTTTAGACTTAAACCGCTGATTATCCCCAAGCTTTTTACCCCTTCTAGGCTCACTCACATAGCTCTGCCATTGAACTTCTGAGTCTTTGTTTATTTATATATTAGTATATGTTAGTGAGAAGGAACAGCTTCCTTTCCTTGTCCACCAGTCTTCGGGGGGGTCTTCCTCTCAGACTAGCGGCTCCCTGAGGACAGGGCAGGCCCTCTCTTCAGACTGGGGGTTCCCTGGGATTGGAAGTCTTTCTTGGGGCCTCCCTCTTAGGCTTGCCTCAGCACACTGGAGGCTCTTCCAACGATGTTACACTGAAGGGGTGACTATACCCCTGTGTGGTGCCCAGTTGGCTGTGTGTGTTGGGGCGGGAGCTGTTCCTGGTTCCCCACTACCTTTGTTCTCCTTTCTTGACCAGTGGCAGCACATTCTGTGTGTAAAGCTGGTCGGGGGAGATGGAGCCGGGGTGAGAGAGGGAAATAGGGGCAGTAGGAGGCAGTGTGGCCTCTGCACCCCTCCTCCCAGCAGGGCCCCAGTGGAAAGCGGGCAGTGTGACCTCCCTTCTATGGCCTCCCCTGGGGTGTGAGGGAGGAGGGCTGGTCTTGGGCTGGGGTCAGGGTAGGGAGAGCAGCCACTCAGCTGAGGACAGTCACTCAGAGGCAGAGTTTGAGGCATTTGGGCTGGCAGAGGAGAAAGGAGGGAATGTGAGGAATATCCTGACTCAGCAGTCACCCCCCACCCCCCAGCTCGAGAGGCGTTGGGGGAGGACTGATTGCTGAGAACATACAGATGGTGGAGGCCTGTCTGTCCCTCCCTCTTCCCCTCTCCATTCTGAGTCCCCCTGGACTGTGTTTGGGGAGGAGGCTGGGGACAGATAGACGTCAGAAACATTGGAGCCTCTCAAAGATACTGGGAAGGCAAAGAAAGAAACTGAGGGAGGGGAAATGGGGGCACTTTTGACATTGTCATAGCTAAGAATATCAGTGACATGCAAAAGAATGCTCCAAACATGAAGAAGATTATTCTTTTGTGGGGACAAGCTGGGGGACAGTATGAGGGGAAGGCTTGGCTAGGGAGTAATGCGGAAGAGATCGAGGGGTCTTCAGAATGAGCAAACAGTGGCCTGAACCCCCGGCCCAGCTGAGTGGGAGGTGGATGGGAGCCAGCTTTAGCGGAATCTAGAGCCCTTTCCCACAACTTGATTATAAGCTTTGTTAAGGCAGGGACCAACTCATAACATCTCTTAATTATCTGACAACCCCTCCACAACGCTGGGTGCATAGTAGGCATTCTGCCCAAGCTTGATTTTGAGTGTGCTTAAATTATTTTTAAAGCGGTCCTGCAATATCATATACCCCGAATTAAACTCACACCCATAATCCCGGCTATTTACATTTCTCCTTGTACCTTCCACTGTCTTTATAGGTATACACTTATGTAAGGCCAACTTATGTAAACTCAGCATGAGTCAAGCTTTTCCAGCGGCCTTGGCAAGAGAGCGCGCTGCCTGACGGGTGTAAACGGGTCTGGCAAAAGTTCCGAAGTAACCCTTTTTCACCAGCAAGGAGAACCGGTGGCACCCTCAAGAGGCAGGTTTCTCTCCTCTCTCTTGTGTTTATACTGCTGTCAAACAGATACCGACTTTGTTTATCTCCAGATATGAAAGAGTTCTGACGTATGTAAAAATGGATTTACATAATATTTTCCAGAACGGAATACTAACCTGATTCGAGGACTACTTGTGTGCAGCAATGGTTGGTTATCATCATGTATAGGTACCCAACCATTTTGAGCTGGGAAACCCTATTTTAACACTAAAAAACTTCAAAATGTCACATAACTCCAAAGGACAGTTGTATGACACGTATTCATTATTTGAGAAACTCTGTGAAGGCACCAGCGTGGTGAAGTTAGGAATACAGTCATCCTTCTATATCCGCAAGTTCTGCATCCTTGGATCCACCCAACCGCAGATGGAAAATATTCAAAAAAAGTTACGTTGTTGCTGACAAGTACTATGTAGTTAGGCCTATGGAGGTTGCATCTCTATTGAACATGCACAGATTTTTTTTTCTTGTCATTATTCCCTAAACAATATAGTATAAAAATTATTCACATAGCATTTACATTGTGTTAGATATTATAAGTAATCTAGAGATAATTTAGAGTATATGGGAGGATGTGTGTATGTTCTATGCCAATACTATACCATTTTATATAAGGGACTTGAGCATCTTGGATTTTGGTATCCAAGGAGGTGGTCCTGGAACCAATCCCCCTGCAGATATCAAAGGATGACTGTAATTTGAAATGAAATTTCATATCATTAAGCTCTCTAGTATCTACATAAGTTTGAAAGAACAATAACAAATATATTCAGGAATAATATTCGCTCAACTATTGAGCAAAGATGTTCATGACAGTATTATTATTTAAAGTGAAAGGACTAGATACCCTTGGGAGGAATCATCCGTAATTTGGGTACATGATGTCACCATTTAACTGTATGGTGAGACTGTAGGGAGAAGTTCACATGAAAAATGGGAAAGGAAGACATTAAAACACAGTATTTTGCTTGTTTTGCTTGTGAAAATTCAGTGGTCCTTGGGGGAGGAGAGGGAGGGTGGATGGCGGGGAGGAGTTGCGCAGATGGTCTCAAATCTGTGGGTGCTGAGAAGTCCATTCTGAGAGCAATTAAGTTAGTGTTAGGCTTTGAGTTCTGGGTGGCAGTGGGGAGAGGAGGCAGGCAAGGGCCATATCACACAGACGCCTGCGGGAGATGCTAAGCAGAGGCTTTATATCCTTAGAGAGGAGACTGCCTCTCTGGGTGCGGTATAAAAGACAACTGGAAAGTTCTTCCTTGTGCTGAGATCCTTCTTGCCGTGGTTTCTCTTCTTTGTTCCTCTTCGTTATATATAATTGTTCCTCTTCATTTTATATAATTGCTCAATGTGCCGGGCAGCTGAGTGTAGGTCTTCAATATGCAGTTCCAAGGACCCTATTTCCCAAACTCCACATCTTGGCTTGAGGTTTGACAAGTCCCAGAAGAGCTATGGGGATTATGAAGCAGGATACATAAAATAATTAAGGCTGTCCAGAAAACCAGAGCAGGAGCAGAGAAGCTACAGCCAACTCCCACCTCCCCTCCCTCCTGCCTTCCCCCTTAAGTGGCTGGGAGCAGTCAGCCCAGGCGCTCTGGGTCTTCACAGCATCTTCAGCTGAGTGCTTCTCCAACCAAGAGCAACGTGCTGAGGGAGCACTTGTAAGCCATGGGGGCAGGGGTCAGAGTGCTTTTTAATTTCTTGTTAGCGAGGACAGCTGTAGAACTCAAGCAATTAAGGAGGAAGACTCCCCCAGGATGCCAGAGGGCCAGTCCCCCAACCTAGCTGCGCAATCTTCCTCCCTTCCTCCTATTCCATTCCTCAGCCCCATGTACACACACACACGCACACACACGCAGAGGCTTTCCCTCTCTGGGCCCAGGAAGCTGGGGGCTATAATTGTAAGGAAGATAGGGTTGCATAGGGATCCCTTCCTCTGGGCTTCATTTAAAGGGAACAGGACAGGGAGAGGCTACTGAATCTAGAAGATGTCTTCTTCATCATCTGCTCCTGGAGGTGGGCTGGACTTATTGAAAGGAAATCCGTTCTTTTTGGAGTTGGTATTGAGGTTGAGGGCATATAAATGACCAAGGTCATAGCAGCCTTCCCCCTAACCCAGCCTGACCTTTGAGGGTGCAGGAGAAGGGTTTCAGCTGGGAAGGACAGGGAGGAGCTTTTCTTTTATTCTAAGGTCTCCAGGGCATTCTACATCTTACAAATCTCCTTTCCATCATCTCACTGGAGATTCCTTCTAGCAGCCTAGTCTGAGTCTTGCCCATTTTGTGGATTCTTGTTCTATCCCAGCTGTGGTGGGAGGGTACCCATGTTCATTCTTTTATTAGCATCATTTCTGCCATTTTTGGATGCAGGAGCAAAGTTTTAAATCCATGTTCAAACATCTCACTCCACCCACCAACCGATACTTGAAAACCTACCATTAACATTTGCTTCTGTAAGGCTGTCTGCTTGTTAAATTGAAAAATACCCCTGGAAGGGAAACCTTTTATCATGAACAAAAGATCAGAGAGCTGATATTGATAAAGAAGTAACTGGGGAGGGGGCATGCTGGCCAGGATTTCTGGTATGGGGAGAGTTCGTGGGGGGGGGGGGTGGGCAGTAGGTTTATAGAGAAGAGTAGTACACTCCAAAGCTTTCCCCTGCTTCTGATTAAGTCTTTAGAGCATGGAAGAACAACAACCCGGACTGGTCTTCTCTGGCCTGAAAGAAAAGGCGGCCTCCACATTCTCATGGTCATTACCATTATCATCAATAGCCTCATACTAATGATGCTACAAAGATGCTCAACACATGACCCTTGCTGCCAAAATGCTTTCAGCCTGGTTTGGGGTGCCCAGCTCACCCGAGTGACCAATGAGGAACCTATGGAGGTTTTAGAGGAGGGGTTTGCATGTGCCAAGTGTTATCTTATAGGGCTTAGCTAGGTAGCGGTGACCAAGGGAGATTTGAGGCAGGCAAGGGGTGATGGTGAAGCTCTTTGGGAGCCCATGCTTTTATGCAGGTAAGAGCTAAAGAGGCCCCAGTTAGACTGATGGTATGGGGAACACAAAGCCTGGGACTTATGGGGAGATGTTTTGGAAAATGAATCTCCAGGACTCTGGCAAATGGGGAGGATGAGAGAGGGAGGAATTGAGTGTGAGTCTAAGGTTCAGAATTTGAGTACCTGGACGACGGCAACGTTAGTGGCGGCGGAAGGGAAAATCTGGAGGAGCTGTGTTTGGATGGAAGGTGAGTTCTATTTCAATGTCGATACTGCATTTGAAGAGAAGGCATTACTCCTAAAAGAGGGCAGGACTGGGGGCAGGCCAAATGCACACAGAGCACAACTTTTTCTTAAAGAATATACAAATATCAACGGTCCTACAAAGTGGTTGATACAAGAGGCTAGATAATTTTCCCAAATAGCTTGAGTTTGATTAAAACATTTTACTCATTGTAGAATAGTTCCTCGGTGTCCACTAGGCATCTGGCACAGTCTTGTGAAAGGATACGTAAACCTGGGTTTATGCCTTCAAGGAGCTTACTATCCAATTGGGGTGACATTAAAGTAAAACTTTAAAAAGGTTATATGTATCTATGGCTTCTCATGGTACTGAGTATGTTAGTTTTCTATTGCTGTATAATAAATGACCACAAACCTACACCTCAAGACAACATTTATCTATTAGCCTACAGTTCGGCGGGTCAGAAGTTTGGCATGGGGTGGCTGGGTTCTCTGCTTGGGGTATCAAAAAGCTAAGATCAAGGTGTCGGCTGGACTGGGTTTTTATCTGGAGGCTTTGAAGGAAAAATCCACTTCCAAACTCATTCTTATTGTTGGCAGAATTCAGTTCTTTGTGACTGTGGCCCTGAGATTCCGTTTCCCTGCTGACTGTCAGCCAGGGCTTCTCGCAGGTCCTAAAGGCTGCCTGTGTTCCTTGCCACACAGTCCCCTCCACACTGAAGTCAGCAACGGCACATCAACTCCTTCTCATGCTTTAAATCTCTGACTTCCTCTTCTTTGAACAGCCAAAGAGAACTCTGATTTTTTTTTCTTTTTTGGTATTTTTTTGTTGTGCTAAAATACACATATTATAAAATTGACCATCTTAACTATTTTAAGTGTATAGTTTAGCTGTATTAAATACATTCATAACATTGTACAACCATCATCACCATCTGTCTCTCAAACTCTTTCATCTTGAAAAACCGAAACTCAGAACCCATTAAACAATAACTCCCCATTTTCTCCTCCTCCCAGCTCCTGGTAACCACCATTATACTTTCTGTCTTTATAATTTTAACTACTCTAAGTACTTTATATAAATGGAATCATGCAGTATTTACCTTTTTGTGATTGGCTTATTTCACTTAGCGTAATGTCCTCAAGATTTATCCACATCGTAGCATATTGCAGAATTTCCTTCCTTTTTAAGGCTGAATGATATTCCATTGTATAGATACACCACAGTTTGCTTATCCATTCATCCATCCATGGACACTTGGGTTATTCCATATTTCAGCTGTTGACATGGGTGTAGAAATGTCTCTTTGAGACCCTGCTTTCAATTTCTTTCAGGTAAATGCTCAGAGGTGAAATTGCTGGATATGATAATTCTATTTTTAATTTTTTGAGGAACTTTCATGCTGTTTTCCACAATGGCTATGTCATTTTACATTCCCACCAACAATCAAAAGGGTTCCAGTTTTTCCACATTCTTGTCAACACTGTGATTTTTTCTTTTTTGTTAGTGGCCATCCTAATGGACATGAAGTGGTATCTTACTTCAGTTTTGATTTGCATTTCCCTAATGATTAGTGATGTTGAGCACCTTTTCATGTGCTTATTGGCCATTTATAGATCTTCTTCGGAAAAATGTCTCAAGTCTTTGCCCATTTTTTAATGAGGTTGTTTTTTTGTTTGTTGAGGAAACTCTCTACTTTTAAAGGGCTCATATGATGAGGACAGGCCCATTGGGATAATCTCCTATTTCCAGAGTTAACTGTGCCATATAACATAATCACAGGAGTGCAATCTACCATATTTATACTTCTGGAATTACAAGAATCCCTCTTTATCCCAGGGAGATATGTTCAAAGACCCTCAGAGAATGCCTGAAACTGCAGATAGCACAGAACCCTATAAGTTATGTGAACATGGTGTCTCTCTCTGTCTCATAACTGATCTGATAACTGAAACAGCTACTAAGCGATTAACAGGAGGGTAGTGTATACAGTGCAAATACTCCAGACAAAGGATGATTCACATCCTGGGTGGGATAGAGCGGGACAGCACAAGATTTCATTAGGCTACTGAGAACACCACGCAATTTAAAACTGACAAATTGTTTATTTCTGGAATTTTCCATTTAATATTTTTGGACCGCAGTTGACTGCGGGTAACTGAAACCATGGAAAGCAGAACCAGGGGGTGGGGAATCCTGGGAGGCCATCTTAGAATTCTCTCTACGACACTCAATTAAATGTGAAGTTTCTACAGTGGCCTATAAGACTTTAAATGTTCTGACACCTAGCTACCTCTCTCCCCAGCTGTCTGGACATTCTTACTTTTCCTCAAAAAGTCAGGGACGTTGCGCTTGCTTCTTTTACAGCCCGGAGTGCTCTTCCCCAGACATGTTCATGGCCTTTTCCCTTATTGCCTCCAGAAACAGCCCTTTGCTAACCTCATCTAAAATAGAAATAGTCCCACCCAGCCTGCTCAGTCGCTATCCCCTCATCCTGCTTTATTTTTCCGTATAATACGCACTTGACATATTATATATGTATCTGTCAACTTATCTATTGCCTGTGTTCTCTAAGTAGAAATAAGCTAAGTGAGAGCATTAACTTTGTTTTGTCCACTATTCTATTTCCAGTGCCTGACACACAGTAGGTGTTCAATAGATATTTGATGAATGCATTATTGGATGTTTTCATACCTACTGAGAGCTTTTGAAATGGAAAGGTTGTTCTAGAGCACAAAATAGATAAAAATTGTTCCTGCATTATTTTTATTTTATAGTATAAAATTTTTAATGAATTTAAGAAACTTTAACTAGAGCAAATTAAACACAAAGTAAGCAGAAGAAAGGAAGTAAATAAGGATCAGAGAAATTAATAAAATAGAAAACAGAGAAACATTGAAGAAGACCAGTGAAATCAAAAGTTGTTTTTTAAAGAAGATCAATAAAATTGATAAACCTCTAGCCAGACTGATCAGGAAAAAGAGAGAAGACACAATTACCAATATCAAGAAGGAAGGTGGTGACTTCATTATAGATTATACAGATATTAAATAGATAATAAAAGAATATTATAAACAATTTTACTCTAATAATTTCCATAACTTAGATGAAATAAACAAATTCTTGAAAGACACAAACTACAGAAGTTTGCTCAAGAAGAAATAGGTCACCTGAATAGACCTATATCAATTTTTAAAAAGTTGGATTTGTAGTTAAAAGCCTTTCCACAAAGAAGACTCTAGGCCCAGATGGATTTGCTGATGAAATTTTCCAAACATTTATGGAAGAAATAATACCAATTCTATACAAACTTTTCTAGAAAGTTATAGAGAAGAGAATACTTTTCAACTCATTCTATGAGGCCTACCTTTACTCTGATAAACTAAGACAAGATTATAAGAAAACTATAGACCAGTATCTTTCAAGAATTTCATTGATGCAAAATTTCTCAACAAAGTTTTTATAAGTTGAATCTCTCTCTCTCTCTCTCTCTCTCTCTCTCTCTCTCTCTCTCTTTCTCTGTATCTATCTATCTATATGATAATACATCATGACCAAATTGGATTTATACTAGGAATGTAAGGTTGGTAACGTTAAAAAAAAAATCAATGTAATTCATCATACTACCAAATAATTAAAAAAAGATCATCTTAATAGATGTAAAAAAGCATTTGACAGAATCCAATATACATTCTTGCTAAGAGAATTGCAGCAAACCAGGAATAGTAAGGTACTTCCACAACCTGTTAATGAACCTCTACATAAAACCTTTGATGGTGAAAGACTGAATGTTTTTCTTTAAAACCAGGAATAAGACAAGGATGTCTAATCTAATTGTTTCTATTCAACCTCGTACTGAGGTTCTAACCAGTGTAATAAGGCAAGAAAAGTAAATACAAGGCATTAAAATGAGAAAGGAAGAAGTAAAACTGTCATTATTTGCTGATGACATGATCATCCATGTAGAAAATCTAGTGGAATATACTAGAATTAATAAACGGATTTAGCAAAGTTTCAAGAAACAAGATATATATACAAAAATCAAATGTATTCCTACATATTAGTAAGGAACAGTTGAAAATTGAAATTTAAAAGTAATTCTTTTTTAAATGATTATCCATTGCACTGGGCTCTAAGGAGTTTTTCAGTCCTAGGAAATTTTCTTAGATTATATCATTGATGATGTCTTTCCTTTAGTCTCTTTTTCTCCTACTATTTGGATGTTCTCCTATTATTTGATTATTATTGCCTGGACTGATCTTCTAATTTTATTGTATAGTCATTCATGTTTTTCTATCTTTTTGTTATTTTCCCTTTACTTTATGGACATTTCCTCATCTTTATCTTCCAAACTTCTACTGAATTTTTTATTTCTGCAAGTACATGTTTGATTTTTCAAGCCCTCTCTTCTGTTCTCTTTTTAGAAAAATTTATTCTGTTTTCATTTCATTGTTTGTGATATTTTTCCTTATCATTCTCAGGATAGAATGATAATGTGTTGTTATTTTTAAGTTTTCTTCTTGCTATGTAGTCTTGGCTTCTCCCAAGTCACTTTTTGTTTTGTTTTGTTTTGTTTTGATTTCTGTCTTTTGTGTTTGAAGTTTTCTTCAGATGTCTGACAATCCTTGGTTGTTCACTTATTTTTAAGTGTAGGGATCTGAAAAGCTAGTTGGAAGTTCTGAGTTGTGTGTGTAGTGTGTGTGTGTGTGTGTGTGTGTGTGTGTGTGTGTGTGTGTGTGTGTGCATGTATAGTTTGTCATCTGTGAGCATCTAGGGTGATCTGACTGGGATATTTCACTGTGAAGCCTCTGATATTAGTATCTTTGGGTTTTTCTTTCCTTTCAGGTTGGTCAGATTCCACAAAGATGCATCTTCTATTTTCCAGCCTGGGGGACAAAGGTCAGTGTTCTGGGATTTCAGGGAGTAAGAGGATCCAAGTCTCAGCATCTACCATGTAAACATTTTCAATAAGATACTCCTGCCTTCAGTGTCCTGGGGTTTCCATCAGAGACCCCTGCTTCCCCTTCAATAGGGAACAAGCCTCTAGCTTTTGCATGGCTGTGTGGGGTAGGGGAAGAATCCAAAAATTTGACTTTTTAAAACAATTTCCTACCAGTCTTCTTTATTTACTCAACTTCCTTCACCATCACTTCTAGAGGTAACTAGTGTCACCAACTCCTGAGCCTTTTGGGGATTTTGGGATATAGATTAGGTGGTTACGGCTTTCCCCATTTCCTGCTCCATGTTCTTTACTGCTCTTCCACCTGCTTTCTAGCTCCCAATAGTGTGTTGCTGTCATCTTTTCTCCCATTCTTCCTGCCCTTGTGGTTGTATACCTTAAGAAACAAAATCAAAATGTAAGAAAAATTTAGAAAGCCTTTAACTTTGTTTCAGAAAAGGGCAAAAGTGGATGCAGATGTTCAGACTAATATCTTTTCCCAAAGTTCCTTAATCTATTATTAGAGGCTTTTATTATTACCAATTCCATGTATCATGGATGCTTTGCTCAGGAGTTAACCTATACATTTCAAAAGGGCAAGAACTGTCTCTGGCTTACTGTGGTATTTCACCCCCCAGCATAGAGCCTAGTATATAAGAAAGTATGAATAAATATTTACTAAATTTATGAATCAACAAATGAACAAATGAACCGCCTTCCGAGCCTTTATTACATTAAAAAATTTCCTCTATACATACAGATGGCCAAAAAAGATTGAAAAGATGCTCAATGTCAATAATCATCAGAGAAATGCAAATTAAAAGCACAATGAGATATCACCTCACACTTGTCAGAATGGCTGATTTTATTATCATCAATAAAACAACGAACAACAAGTATTGGCAAGGATGTGGAGAAAAGGGAACCCTCATGCACTGTTGGTAGGATTGCAAATTGGTGCAGCCACTATGGAAAACAGTATGGAAGGTCCTCAAAGAGTTAAAGCTAGAACTATCATATGACCCAGCAATCTTACTTATGGAGGAATCCAAAACACTAATTTGAAAAGATATATGCGTGTCTATGTTCAATGCACCATTATTTACAATAGCCCAGATATGGAAGCAACCTAAGTGTCCATCGATAGATGACTGAATAAAGAAGATGTGGTACATATATACAATAAAATATTACTCAGCCATAAAAAAGAATGAAGTCTTACCATTTGCAAAAACATGGATGGACCTAGAGGGTATTATGCTAAGTGAAATAAGTCAGATAGAGAAAGACAAATATCATGTGATTTCGCTGATATGTGGAATCTAAAAAACAAAATAAATGAATAAAATAAACAGAAAGAAACTCATAGATAGAAAAAACTGATGGTTGCCAGATGGGAGGGGGATTAAGGGGCTGGGTGTAAAAGATGAAGGGATTAAGAAGTACGAATTGATAATTACAAAATGGTCACAGGGTTGTAAAGTACAGCATAGGGAATATAGGCAATAATACTGTAATAATTATATATGGTGCCAGGTGGGTACTAGACTTTTTAGAGGATTACTTCATAAGTTATATAAATGTCTAACTGCTATGCTGTATACCTGAAACTAATATAATATTGAATTTCAACTGTAATTGAAAATTTTTTTTCTAAAAAGAAAAAAAAAATTACTCAATGATGTCAAGGTTTCATCTTTGGGAACTGAACAATATATGGAAAGAGCCAAAATTGTTTAATACCAAGACATGTGACCTAAAAGAATGAGTGAACTGAGCAGCTAATGACAACACCTTTTTTTTTTGTTGTTTGTTTCCAAACAAGGTGTGGCATGAAATTTTGAGGTTGGTTTCCTTGTTTGGTGTACAATAAAGTCTGAGGTCAATTCACAAAAAGAAGTTAAATCCCAAAGTGTTTTGAGCAAACTTGGTTTCATTAGCCTGGGTGTGCAGGGCCCAGTTTTTGGATGTATAAGATTTCTCAGATAAATTGGAAGCAAACTGTGCCCAAACTTTGGGGCTGTCCCCAAACTTTGGGGCAAACCATTTAGGTTGCAGAAGGTTTTGTCTTCGCTATCAGAAAAAATAAAATTGAACTGGATGAGCTCTTACTACTTTTTCAGCCATGGAGTCTGATCGATTCTAAGTCTTTGGGGGACAAGGTGTGCCTGCAGGGGCAAGAGAGTGCAGAAGTGAGTCTAGGGGATATGTATCCTTATAGACAGGAGGGAAGAGGTGCTGGGAGTAGCAGCTTCCCTGCAGCCAAAGTGGAGTCAGGGATCTCTACCTGGCTTGAAATGACCATACCAAAAACCTCAAACATTTATCATACACCACTCCATGCCAGCGCTGTGCTTTATACACATTGCCCTAATAGGTTCTTGCCATAACCCTGTAGAGTCATTAGTGTTATAACCCCACTTTCCAGGTAAGGAAACTGAGTCACAGGAGAGGAATATAGTATAGACATTCAAAGTTAGTTTGGCCGCAGAATGGCAAAAGGAAGGCAGCAAAGGGGACCCGAAGGGAATACATTCCCCACAGCCACATCCCCTGATCCACAGCTGGGGATCAATGAGGGTATGTGTGAAAATCAGTCACAAGTCATTTTCTGGTGGTTACTCAATGTACTATTTGAAATAAGTTTCTTGTCTGGACAGTTAAAATAGAGCTAGGATCAACTAGAACATTCTGGTGATTGAATGATCAATGCAAGTGATTTTTCTGACTCACTCTGGAATGAATATTTTTTCAACCTCATTTGCTAAAAAATTTTCTAAAACCCTAGTAAGGCAAGACCACCCAGGTGCCTCTCTGCAATGACTGAGGCGCTCTGCCCTCACTCCAGTGGGCTCTGATTTGAAACTCTGAAAGCATTTGACTGAGGTTTTGATATCACCTTGCTCTGTTGTTCTTTCCTTCTTTGAGTACAAAAAGGAAATTTTGGTTTTTGGTTCATTCTTTTACTCAAACCAGAGTGCAGGCTTTGGAGCTAGCTAGCCAGTTTAAATCTCAGCTCTATTTTTTATTTGCTATATAATCTTGGGTGAATTACTTAAAGTCTCTACGATGTAGTTTTGCAATTATAATCTACATCAGCTGTCCCCAAACTTTCTGGCACCAGGGACCGGTGCTCCTATGAGAATCTAATGCCTGACGACCTGAGTAGGAACTGAGGTGGTGATGCTAGCGCTGGGGAG
>NW_011888799.1:6627945-6631037 GCF_000151845.1 Pteropus vampyrus
CCAAACTTTCTGGCACCAGGGACCGGTGCTCCTATGAGAATCTAATGCCTGACGACCTGAGTAGGAACTGAGGTGGTGATGCTAGCGCTGGGGAGCGGCTGCAAATACTGATGAAGCTTTGCTCTCGCCTACTGCTCATCTCCTACTGTGCGGCACGGTTCCTCATCGGCTATGGACTGGTACCTGTCCTCGGCCTGGGGGTTGGGGACCCCTGATCTATGTCACAGGGTTATTGTGGGATGAATGGGATAATGTGAGGTGAACATAGGAATGCCATCAAAGGCAGTATCTACCATTATTATTGTCATCATTAATAGGAGTCTACGTGTGGATATCTATACTTGTAGGCCTGTATTAGTTCTTAGTCTGGGATGGGGTTGGGGTGGGGATATAGATCACTGAAAAATACAATCCCTCCTATGTAAGTGTGCTTGAAGATGCCTCTCTCTCTCTCTCCTCCCCCCCATACACACACACACACACACACACACACACACACACACACACACACACACACTCGCAAAGTTAAATGCATTGAATAGCAATTTGAGGCTGGCATGAGAGAAGTAGAGACAGCTCATGCTACAGGAGTTTCGGTGAGACCACTGAGCAGAAGTGGTCCAGGAAGTCTTGTTTTAAGGGGCTGAACTTTCATGGCTGGTGGGGCATAGACCAGGAATAAAGAAATAAGCAATGTGTATGTTTGGGGCTGTCAGAAGACCTGACTGGCTGTAGTGGGATGCATGTGTAGGGAAGCAGTGGGCAACGTGGCTTCAAAGCAAGCTGGGGCCACACACAATAATAACATTACTAACAATGGGGATAGCAATCACTATTTATTTAGCTTCTGCTGTGGGCAGGCAGGTGTTTATGCTACCTCCTTCCATATATTATCTCATATTATCCTCACTACAACCCTATAATGTAGGTATTATTATCACAAGTTATTAGGGAAACTGAGGCTCAGAGAGGTTGGCTAACTTGCCCAAGGACACATAGCTAGAAATTGGCAGGCCCACAATTTGGATACACAAATACACACATAGACATCGACACAGACAGACACAGGGACCCAGGCTCAGGTGACAGATATTTGTGCCCCTCCTCATCCTTTGTTCCCCTCCCCTTTAGCTGAGTTTGGGGCTAGTTCTTTCCTTTGAGGGGTCCAGTGTGACAAAGAGACCCCTCTGCTCATCCAACCCACCTCAAATGGCTTTAGTCCCCAGGACAGGCAGCCCACAGGGCCTGGCTGGAACTGAGATGAGGGGAGTGAGGCGACGGGGTACAGTATTTAAGGGGGCAGTCACTATCAGGGCCAGCCCTTAAATTTTGTGCCCTTGTTGCCTCACTTGCCTAGCCCTAGCTGTCTCCCTGCATGGGGGTAGGGAGCTTTGCAACTTTGCTGTGTGGGCCAAGAAGGTCCTCCTATTCCAAAGTCAGGCAGAAATTCCCAGGGTCAGGCTACTGCTCTCCTGTCCCTAATTGAACAGGCGGGCAGGATTTAGTCTCAGATAATCTTTCCGTTGTTCCAACCCACCCCTCTTCCCTGCATCCTCCAAGCTGCTCCCCTCCCGGATCCAGCCCTTACTCTCCTGCCCCTAGACGGCTGAGCCTGGCTGCACAACCTCCAGCATGGTACCTCTGCTCCCAGGGTCAGGGGGTGGGAACATCTGGTTGTTCCCAAGGGCCGGTGCAGAGAGCCACCTGGTTATGCCCCATGGGCTGGGAAGTCCAGCTCTGCTCTCCCTCGCCCTCTAGAGGCTTGGGGTGGCACTGGGCGAGGCACTCAGGATGGGTCCTGATTGAGGAGGGGGCCCTGGGCTTCCGAGAATGTCTGGAAGACAGCTACAGTCAGACAACAGCTTCATCTGGAGCTAGTTGCTGGAAAGTGCCCAGCAAGGTGGTGCCGTCGGCTCAGGCAGAAGGGGGTTCAAGGCCCCTCACCTTTGTCTGGGTGGGTGTGGAGGGTTCTCCCTCCCTAGCCTGCACCCTGCCAGCCCAACTAGACAGCCCCTCTCCACTTCTTGTCTTCTCCTTGGGCAGCTTCAGAGAGGCTGGAGGCTGCCTCTGCCAGCCCTAGCGGGTGTGGGGACAACTGAGACCCTGTTTTCTGACAGCCAGGAATCCCCAGAGCAACTTTAGGCCAGGAGGAGAGGATGGGTGAGGATTGTGTCCCAAGGTGGCTTTGTGAGGACAGAGCCTGGAAAGAAGGTGGGAGAAATCTTCAAATCCCGGTTGGGTAGGACAGACGAAGGGGAGAATGATGATGTGGAGAGAGCCTGGGAGGTTGGGCAGTGTGGACAGAAGTGTGGGATCATTTAATAAATCTTTCTGGACTGGAAGATTGGGTGCTGGGGACCTGGGCTTCCAGAGGAGATTGGGTGGGCCAATCCAACATCCTTGTAACACATCAATCATTTGCATAACAGCACATCAACTCACCTGGACCCCATCAAGGTACCCAGGGCTCACCTCGAACTGTCCATTATTTGGTTGAGGCATTTGGGGGCTTTGCCCCACTCTCTTGCTTATTCTTCTCACTTGGTCCTCGTTGTATCAAAAAGGAAGGTGGGTAGAGGGAAAGAGGGTCTTCCTTCTTAGGTGGATTTTCAGCCTCAGTTCCCTTAGGAGACCAGAGATTCTTGGGTTTGGGACAGAGAAGGAGGGACTATGGAATGAATTATGTAATTGTCCCACTTGCCCAACTGCCAGGCCAGGAGTAAAGCAAGGGTAGACCCTCTCCCAGAGCCTTACCAGCTACCTCCAGGTGAGAGGTTGGGGGGACACCTAGAGAAAAAGCAGGACTGGCTTGAGCATCCTGGCAGTCCTGGGGAAAGGAAAGCCCTTTGTTCTCACAGTTTGCTCTGTGGACACCCCCAGCCTTATCCTTCTTGGTGCTTGGGCCTAGGCAAGGTGGGTGTCATCTCTATTCTCAGACAGTGGCTGTGGGCTCTCCTGCTCATGCTGATGCCACAGGGGAGGTGCAGCTACAGTCAGACAACAGCTTCATCTGAAGCCAGTTACGGAAAGTGTTGTACCTGGAGTGTGGGTGGAGGTGCCCAGAGCAGGGAGCCTGGAGCTGAGGTACCCTC
>NW_011888799.1:6632222-6663157 GCF_000151845.1 Pteropus vampyrus
AGGTGGGTGTCATCTCTATTCTCAGACAGTGGCTGTGGGCTCTCCTGCTCATGCTGATGCCACAGGGGAGGTGCAGCTACAGTCAGACAACAGCTTCATCTGAAGCCAGTTACGGAAAGTGTTGTACCTGGAGTGTGGGTGGAGGTGCCCAGAGCAGGGAGCCTGGAGCTGAGGTACCCTCTCATTCCCTCCCACCAGGAAAGGGTCTTTCTCTCCATTTCCCACAAACACTTGCTTTGCCACTTGACAGCCTTCTCATTCCATTCCCCTGCTGCCCTGCTCTTGGCCCTACCACACCCTGACAAATTCCTTCCTCCACTTCAGCTCCCAGTTTGGAGGCACAGGCACCCCACCCATCTCCTTTCCCAAAGGGGGGCCTTGGGAGCTGACACCCAGTCTCACCCTCTCCTCATTTTTCTCCTCTTCTCTCTCACTTCTTGAAATTTCACCCAGGCCAGGAATGGGCCTAGAAGTCTAGATAAACATCCTACTGCTTTCATCTCATAAATCCCCCAGAGATGATGAGTTTGGTAGGCTTCTACTTATCTAACTTAAATCCTTCTTGCTCTATCTCAGCTGTTCTGGTTGACGGCAATAGGCAAACTCAGGCCGTTGGTCAGACAACGGACTGAAGAGTATGCCTTTCTCTGCCTCCCTGCCCACCTATACTCCAGTAATCTTTATAGCAGCTCTAAAAATGTTGTCCCAGATGGTGCTCTCTAGTCCTCCCTCCATCTCTTTCAGTGAGGCAGGCCGCAGGCCAGGATGTCCATAGCTTGCATCCTTAATGCTTGCTCTCCATCCCCTACAGCTATAGTCTGGGAGCCCAAAAAGGGCTTTAGAAATCAGTCCGCCCCTTCACTCTGTGGAGAGCGCATTGAGGCCAGAGGTGGTCAGTGCCCTGCTCTAGGTCACATAGCAAGGCAGCAATAGTTCCTGCTTTTGAACTCAGGTGTCCTGACCTCCAGCTATGGCCTCACATGTGGACATCTGAGGAGCTGCTCAGGAAGCAGTCGTGCTTAATGGCAGGGCTTTAGAGACACTTCATATGAGGAGCTTTCAAGGTAACTCCTACAGTGGTCATGGGGGGGGGGGCCACCCAGCCTCTCCACAGCCCTGATCAGCTTGCCTGGAGCAGTTTGATTTCTGGGAACACTCCTCTCTTCTCTGGGGACCTGTCACGGGTGATGGTGGCAGTGGTGGTGGTGGTATGTGTGTGTATGGTTTATTAGTCCCTGCGACCTTCAGCCTGGAGATCTGAGGAGCAATGGAGAGGAGATTGGTGGATGAGTGGTGGGGAGAGGGTCACACTGTGGGGGAGAAGCAGGTCCTATATGGCGATGGTCAGAGGCTGGTGAAGGCAGACTCACTGTGCCTACCTCTGTCCTCTTTAAGGCTTCAGCTCATGCCAGGGGTTTGGGGGAGGAGGTTTGGTGCCCCTCACTGTACTTGTTGCTCTCTCTGAAGTTGTCGCCCCACCTCCCCTAACACCCAGATGGGCAGGAGCATGTCCCATCTTCTCAGAAATCTTCCTTCTGAAGATTGTCCCCTAATCTCTGGAAGACCAGTGGGAATTGGGGAGATGTGAAGACCATCTTTTCCCCTAGCTTGTCCCCCACTGCCCAGCCTGACCCCCAACGGTGAATGGGACATGGGGAATTCTGAGAAGCCTAGGCTTCTTACAGGTATAGAGGAGAGTACTCAGGTGATAGGACCAGCCAGGAGGTCCCCTGGGACAATGAGGGCTGGCTGAAAGGAGGAGGAGAGAGAAGGAGGAGAGGAAGGATGGAGATATCCCAGGAAAGAGAGAGAAAAAAGGAAAGGAAAATGCTCTGATTATTCATAGCTGACTATGATCTGGGCAAGAGCTGTGATCTTAGGGTTGGAATTTCAGCCTAGGGCTCATGGTGTCAGCCATTTTTTCAACAGTGGCTGCAACCCATTAATGGTGAGGTCCCTGATAACGTTGGGTGTGGGCTACACTTATACAGGGAGAGACCGGGGATTCCTGGCCTGCTCTTCCAAGAGCAGAGGAGATATGGAGGCATGTAGACCAGGGCCTCAGACAGGCCTCATTCTCAGCTGGGAATTACACATTCCAGCCTAGAGTTCAGAGTACCCTCTCTGTAAGAATATACAGATCCCTGGAAGATATGATACTTTGTATCAGTGATCTCAGTTAGAGTGTTTGATGTAGCTGTTATTGGGCCTTAAAACTTAAGGAATGTAACCTCCTGCTTTCACCTAGGAGGAACCTGAGGTTCAGAAGGGAGTACTGACTTGGCCAAGGTCACACAGCTTTCAGGTGACTCGACTTCTTTGCCCAGTACTGTTTCTAGGTCTCCATACATCTGTGGCAGGCAGACAGGAAAGCTCTGGGCACCTGCTGGGGATAGGGAGAGGGCAAAGCTGGAGAAAACATCTTTCTGCTTTGTGTCCTGCCCCAGCTAAGTGGCCCTGTGCTTGTCACGAGCTGGTGTCCTCTGTCCTCCTCCTCTCACCCTTGGGCAAACAGAAGCAGTGCTCAATGTGCACGCTGGACTTACCTTTAGTGTCTACTTGTTTGTTTAAATTCTCTGGCAGAGACATGCTGTCCCAGAGGGCGGGGAAACCAGTGTGGAGCTCACCCCCTGAGGGAGTGTCTTTGTCCCTGTGGGCTTTGGCTGGGAATGCTTCCAAAGAAGCCCTAATCCCCTTCCCTGCCTAGCCTCTAAGTCTCTATCACCCAGAAGAGCAGTAAGAGAGCTAAGTGAGCCATCAGAACCCTGCAGACCACACTCGCCCTGCCTGTTCTCTACCCTCCTCCACTCAGCTGGCTAAAGTCCTGCTCTTCCAGCAAGAATCAATATAGGATGTCTTATCCTACTCCCATCAATTATGTGCCCCGTTGGGAGAGTCTCTATTTTCAGCTTGTTCTTTGTCTCACCTCCACACAGGAAGTTCCTTCTACACTGTTGCAGTCCCAGGGCCCAGCCCAAAACAGGGCTCATGGGCTGCGTTTAATACTTGCTCATGGAGTAAATGTCCCATGCTCATGGAGTAAATGTACCTACCTCCTGCAGAAAGCCCTTCCTGACGCCCATCCAGCCAGGCCAGGCTGACTGCTCTGCCTCAGTGCCTTCATAACATTCTGTGCCTCTCTTGGGGCCTTTTTCCATCCTACTTTCTATGGTAAGTGCGTGCACAACTGTCTGCAGCAACTCTCCATGCAGGCATTTTCATTCCTGTTTTTACAGACGAGGGAAACAGTGGGTCAGAGAGGTTGAGTAACTTGCCTACAGTCATATAGTTAAAAAGTGGCAGAGCCAGGAGTGCTACTTGGGTCCATTTGGATCCACAGCCCCTGCACTTTCCACTGCCTTACTTAGGTGTCCCTGTATCTTTTATAATGTCAGCACAATGCCTGGTGCCTGGTAGGCCTTGGAAAAGATCCCAAGCAAAGGCCCAGGTAGGGAGGGAGAATGTAGCTTTAGGACCATAGCTGCCACCTTGTGACATCACCTTCTTGCCAGCAGAGAGACTTTCTCCAAGTCTGGCAGGGGTGTGGACGGGGGCAGCAATAGGCAGGATAGGGGTCTGACTTTGAGGGGTAGGAAAGACTGGGGTATCAAGAAGTGAACATGCCTGGGGCTGTCGGGGAGAAGCAATCCAGGGAGACAGCCTGGTGTCAGGGAATTAAACTGAAGCCTCTGAAGGTGAAGCAGAGACTTGGCTGATGGGGCGAGGTGGAGGTGGCATGTGTAGGTGTGCTTCCCCAGACGGTGACTCTGCTCGGCCACTCTGCTCCTTCTTCCGCGTGCTCATCTCACTTCCCTCCTTTTTCCTGATTGGCTGCTCGAGGGAGTTAACCTCTCTGGCTTCCTCTGCACCCATGTTGTTACCAATCATCATCATTACCTATCATTACTTGAGTCAAACCTCCAGGTCTAGATGCAGTTAAGATGTTGCCACTGGAAAAGAGGCCCTTATTCCTGGCTTTCACTTTGCCTCTCCATTGATTTGTTGCAAAGACCTAGTAAGAGAGAGAGTGAGAGAGTGAGAGAGCGAGAAAGCGAGAGAGAGATTGACCCATAGCCACCCAGAGAACTGGGGAGAACCAACTCACTTCTCTCTTCTTCAGTTCAACAGGTTCATATTCCTGCCCTTGCTGTAGATCAGATCCAAGTCCTGATTGGTACATGGGGGGTCGGGACATCAAGTGAAGAAGAAGACCTTCATTTTATCACAGAGAAACCACTTGGAGAAATGTTTAGACAACAGCAAGACTTAGTGACTCTCTCCTCACTTGCAGAGGGGCTCTGTCCCTTTATCCATGGGCTTGGAGGTTAACTGCCCACACCCACAGGTGATAGCATCCTTGAACATCAGAGGTGACAGGACCGTTAGGAAAAAGTACAACTATTATGCTTTGGGCCCGGTCACTACTTCCTTTGTTTGGGGCCACAGCTGGCTCCTGACCACCTTTCACACTCTTCTCCAACCCACTCCTACCCCTCTCTCCCCTTCCCCCTCACTTGGAATACCTTCCCCTTCCTCCTAGGCTCCTTCTGAACTGTGCAGAGCCATAAGCTGAGGCCTCCCCAGCCCAAGTGTGGCTGAGGTTGTCTCTTGAGGGGACCCAGCATGACCTCTGTTTAGGCTGCTCTCTGCTCCATGTCCGACCTCTCGTCATGTTGTTGGGTGACCTTGGGTCCCTTTGTGCTCTTGCGATTCTCTGGAGGGACAGTCTGCCCTGACATTCCCTGCCCTGAATCTACCTGTGGAGGGAGGATAAGTAGAATTAAGTTTGTGGATTAAGTCAGTGGGAAGAGAAGGTGCTACAGAGACATGATGTGGTCTTATGATTGTTGATTTGTTCCTTGTTTTGTGTTTCTAGCTCCCATTTTTGAAGACTCAGGTGCATTGGGCTCTTAATTTGATGATAATGTGGGCTTTGGTGGGGTCCATGATAGTGTATTATTGTGAAAGCTGGTGATAGTATATCGGGGGATAAGATCCAGAGTCACCACCCCCGTCCCCCAAGTCACCCATAGGTTGTGTCTCTAAAATGAATGGTGGAGATGGGACACCCCTCCCTACCTGGGTCAAGGGTATTCAAAACCCCTCAGGCTAGGCTGCAGTTCTGCTCCCCTTATTCCCCTGGTTCCCTGGGCAGAGTTCATAGAGGGGACTTCAATTAGGTCATTGTAACACACATCGCTGAATGCCACCAAGGGGGATGATTGGCTCAGGTGGAGGAGAGCCCTGGGGTTATTAATTGACAATTGATGGCTACCCCTCCTTGGAATCCCTCTATCCTCCTCTCACCTTCAGGGTCCTTTACTAAGACCTCCTCTTCAGGCCTCTCCAGGGCTGAGGAAGGCTGAGGTGAGAAGGGATATGGAGGTGGTGCCACTGGGAGCTTCTGTCCTGGGCTCTGCCGGCTCCAGGGTAGGGATGTGGGAATGAGACTCTGCCAAGGCGCCCACATCTTGTGCTCCAGAGGTGTGAGAGGCAGACCAAGTTGGGTAAGGAGGATGTCTAGTGGCTTCCTTCTATACCCCATGCAGCAGTTTGGAGCATGGAGCCTAGGTGAGGAGACCTGCCTGGGAGGGGGCCCTGAGCCAGCAAGTAAACATTTACTAAAAAGTAAATTGTAAAAAGACCTTATCCCTGCTCCTGGGTAGCCTGCCAGGTGGTGGAGACAGGACTGGAGGCATGAATGATAGAATAGGAGAGAGTTGTGGGGAGCCAGCCTCTCTGCTCGCAGGGGCCTCGGGATACCACTCCTGTGTAACTGGAGTACTAAAGGGGTAACCTAGCACTCCCACCAAACCACAGCACCATGGGCTGGGATGGGGGTGGGGGGGCTGGCTAAATAATCTCCTTAGATCACTTTGATCAACTTGGGAAAAGTTGCTGCATTCCCATTCTCACTTTAGCCTCCATTCCCAGCCTAGGCCTTCACAGAGGCTACATCAGCCCCAGGCCAGGCCCTGGACAGATCTAGATGAATAGTAAGACTGGTTGGTCCCTCTCTTCCCACAGGTATCAGAGCCCCCCTTTGTTCCCTGGGGGAGCCTGAGAGTTGCTGGGTCAAAGCCCAACCAGGAATTTTTCCAGGCTGGGTCCTATATGCAGGGATGGGGTAGAGGGCCTTGGGGAACACTAAGAGAAGACATGGGGAGTTCAGAGAGAGAGGAGAGAGGTGACCAGCTGGGAGAAGTAGGCAAGAGATACTGGGGGACTGGGCAGGGCTGAGGATAGCCCCCTAATTCTGTTCAGAAGAGGAGCTGTGAGCCTGGGTTGAGGCTGATGGACGCCTTGGCCTCCAGCCTGGTGGGAGCTCCGGGCAGCTGGCCTACAGACGTTCCTTAGTGCTGGTGAGTAGGTTTGAATCATCACTCAGGCCCTGGCCTCCATCCGCCCCCACCAGCCCCTGGCTTCAGTTCCCTGGCAACATCTGGGCTGGGGGAGCAGGAACAAGGGCCTCTGTCTGCCCAGCTGCCTCTCCCTTTGGGCTCTGCCAGACTCCACAGTGCATACGTGGGCTCCAACAGGTCCTCTTCCCTCTTGGCCACTGACTAACCCCAGAACCACACGGCTTCCCGTTCTTAGCCCCACAAACTTGGTGCCAAATGCTTCTCCACAAGGACGCCTCCTTGGACACTTCCCAAAGGACCCCAGTCACCCCAGCCTATTGGCTGCAGCTCATTCTGATGTCAGTAGGCCAGATGAGGGTTCCAGATGGGCGCATTGGGAGACATCGGGCCCTCTGTGCCCAGCACCGGGCTCTTCTGTACATGGGACCATTCGAATCCAAAAAAAGGTCACTGTTTAGGAGGTCAGAAATGGTGGGATAAGGGGTAAATCTCCTTTCCCCCTCTTCTTGAGGCCCATTTCCTCTTGAGCCAGAACCGGAGTGTGCAGACGGTAGTCACTAGGGGGCGCTCGGCCACCACAGGGAAGCTGGGTGAACTTGCCAGAGCAGCGTCTGCGTGAGGACGCGTGTGTCAGTGTGAGTGTGTGTGTTGCTGGGGGGGGGGGGGGGGGGAGGGGAGGAGGGAGGGAGGGAGGAGCTGAGAGTGTTGGAAGGGATAGAATCTGGCAGGGGTCATCATCAGGATTCCAGTAGATCTATGTTTCCCTATCCCCAACCGTCCCTGTCCGACCTCTCTTTCCTCACGTTCCCTCCAATATTCCCAGCAAAGGTGGGGAATAGCTTTCGAGCCTTGTCCGCGCATAACCTCACTTTCTTGTTTTCTCCTCGCAAATACCGCGTGTGGGTCTCCGGGCAAAGGGGGGCAGATGGGTAATTTTCAGGCTATGAGCCTTGGTGAGGTTTCCCTTCACTAGGGTAGGTGGGGGGGCCTAGGCTTCACTAGGTGTCCCCAGGCGAAGGTGGCGCCGTGGGACCAGGACCGAGCCGAGCGCCGAGCGGCTGGAGGCGAAGGGGTCTGTCCCATCCTCGGGGGCGTGCCAGAGGCGGGGTCCGGGAGAATGGGGGCGGAGTAAGGCCTTTTTTAGGCGGCTGGTAGCGGTGAGAAGCGCAGAGGCTTGGGGCAGCCGGGCTGCTTGGAGGCCGCGGCTCGGGGGGCGAGTGGAGCCGGCGGCAGCGGTACTCGGTCTGAAGAAACAGCGACCAGGCGGTCGAACCCGCGGAGTCACCAGCCAGGGGTCTCTGCACTGGAATTTGATGTTCATTTATCCAGGGTTTACCCTCCTTTTTTCTTAAACATTTTAAAAATACCGTATTCTTTTCCGTTTTAATTTATTTTTGCTGCCCATTCTCCGCTTCAATCGGGCCGACCGTTTGAGGAGATTGCTCCTTTACTCCGCCAAATCACTCCGGATTTTGGAAATCAGCAGAGTGAAGAAAGAGGTAGCAAGAGCTCCGGAGAGAAGTCGAGGAAGAGAGAGAGAGAGACGGGGTCAGAGAGCGCGCGCGGGCGAGCGAGCAACGAGCGGGACAGGGGTAAAGTGAGTGACCTGCTTTTGGGGGTGACCGCCAGAGCGCGGCGTGAGCCCTCCTTCTGGGGATCCGGTATCGGACCAGCAGCGCTGACGGACATACAGACAGACACCGCCCCCCACCCCAGCGCCCACCTCCTCCGCGGCCGGCGGCCGACCGTGGACGCGGCAGCTAGCCGCGGGAAGGAGCCGGAGCCCGCGCCCGGAGGCGGGGTGGAGGGGGTCGGGGCTCGCGGTATTGCACTGAAACTTTTCGTCCAACTTCTGGGCTGTTCTCGCTCCGGAGGAGCCGTGGTCCGCGCCGGGGCAGTCGAGCCGAGCGGAACCGGGAGAAGTGCTAGCTCAGTCCGGGAGGAGCCGCAGTCGGAGGAGGGGGAGGAGGAAGAAGAGAAGGAAGAGGAGAGGGGGCCACGGTGGCGACTCAGCGCTCGGAAGCCGGGCTCATGGACCGGTGAGGCGGCTGTGTGCGCAGACAGTGCTCCAGCCGCGCGCGCGCCCCAGGCCCTGGCCCCGGCCTCGGCTCGGGGAGGAAGAGGAGCCCGCCTGGGCGCCGAGGAGAGCGGGCCACCCCGCAGCCCGAGCCGGAGAGGGAGCGCGAGCCGCGCCGGCCCCGGCCGGGCCTCCGAAACCATGAACTTTCTGCTCTCTTGGGTGCATTGGAGCCTTGCCTTGCTGCTCTACCTCCACCATGCCAAGGTAAGCTGCGGTGCCCGCCTGGCGCCGCGGGCCGCTGCGAGCGCCTCTCCTGGCTGGGGACGTGCGTGCGAGCGCGCGCGTGGGGGTTCCGTGCCCCACGCGGGTCCTTGGGCACCGGGCGCGCGGCTTCCCCCTCGATCCTCGTACGTGTAGGGGGAGGGGGCGCACGCTAGGTGGGAGGGCACCAGCATAGAGTCTCACCGCCCACGCGGGCCCTGCCCACCCACCGGAGTCACCGCACGTACGATCTGGGCCGACCAGCGGAGGGCGGGAGCCACGGGAGGAGGCCGAGGGGGCTGGGCTTGCGCTGCCGGCGGCTGCTGAAGTTTGCTCCCGGTCGCTGTTCCCCGACGAACTGGAAGTCTGGGCAGCGGGGGCGGGAGCCGGAGCCCAACAGGCCGGGGGTGGGGGGTGCTCGGACCTTGGACCAAGGGAGGGCAGAGAGCGGGGGGGGGGGGCAGGGCGCAGGCGCGAGAGAGGGCTTGCTGTCACTGCCTCTAGATCTCTTCGGTCCTCTCCGCTAGTTTGGGAAAAGTTTCGGGGTGGATTGCTGCGGGGACCCCCTCTCTGCCGGGCCACCTGCGCGGCGCCACCCCCACCCGTCCTCGCTTGCGTCCCGCTCGGTGCCCGCCCTCCCCCGCCCGGACGGGCGCGCGCGGCGCGGAGCCGATTACATCAGCCCGGGCCTGGCCGGCCGCGTGTTCCAGGAGCCACCGGGGCCCGAACGGGGAGTCCGGGGCAGCGAGCGGCGCCCTTCCCCCCGCCAGCCATCCGCGGGAAGGTGACCTCTTGAGCTAGCCCCGGCTGGAGGACCCGGAGACCCGCCCTGTCCCTTCCCGCCGTCCTCAGCCCCTAACCCCCTTCTGTGCTAGGAGGAATTTCCTGACGCCCCTTCCCCATTTCCTCCCTCGCGTGGAGAGAAGCCTCTGCTACCCCTTTATTTTTTATCTTTTGCTGAGAAGACCCATCCACCTTTCTCCGGCCTCGGAGTCCAGAGAAAGGATGGTCTCTGTCAGAGGTCAAGGAAGGTGCCAGGGCCCACCCGGGTGCTTTGTCGAGGCTCTACCTAAAGTCCAGACTTGGTGACAGTCAGCGTTCCTCCCTTCCCCCACACTTCCGAGTGAGCTGTGCTTTAGTTTTTATGGGAGGTGGGCCAAAAGAGGGTTTAGAAGTGTCGTTACCCCACTTTACACTTTTTGTAAAAATGGTTTGAAATTTGCTGTGACATAGGCAGTGTGGGACTAGCCCTCCCTGAACCTTTTGGAAGGCGCTCCTGCCAGCCTTGCAAACACACTTTGTCCGGGTGAAATGGGACGTTGAGCAAGAGCAGGTGGTTTTTTTGGACCTCTAAACTTGCCCACCCAACTTTCTTCTCAAAGCCACCTAAGAGGCCATTTTCCACCCCTCTCTTACACTTTCCCTCAGCCAGAGTCCCTTTGGGGAGAGGCAGAAAGAAGGAAATGGGCTGGGGTCTCTGATGCCACTGGGAGTTCCTCAGACTGTGACACCAAGGCCTTGGCTCCAGGCCTCCAAGGGTGGGGGGGAGGGGGAGGAGTGGCTAACTGGCCACAGTGTGACCTTCAGAGGCCCCCAGAGAAGGGCGTCTGGCCTCTCCCTGCCCAGAATCCCCCCTCCTTGCACCCCTTGGCCTTGGAGGGGGTACGAGGTTTCTGTCCCCTCTCCTAGTTTAGGGCCCAGAAGTGGAAAGCATAGGGGGAATGTTGGCAGAAAGAAGCCAAGGGGTGTCCTGGGGATGGGGGAGGGGCTGAGGTAGAGACTGGGGGGCCCCTGAGGGAGCTACAGTTGGAGGCTATCCAGCTAGGAGTCTGGAAACTGTTATCTGACCTTGGCCCTGGGGGCAAAGCTGGGGGATCTGGGGTGCATTGGGGGTGTGTGGGAAGGAGAGAGAGTGCCGGACAGATTGTGAGACTCACTGTCAATGGGTTTGCAGTTGAGTGGGCTAGAGGGCAGTGCGCAGTATCTACCCCTCAAGAGGGGCAGGTGGGGTGGGCAGTGAGAACTGGAGGTCCTCTGAAAGGGCTGGGAGAAGCCTTTGGCTGGTGCTGTCAGGCCCACATGGTTGGGCTTGTTGACCTTCACAGCTTCTGGGGAGGGGAGGAATGATCTTGTGGGGGTGGGGAGGGATAGGGGAGGCCTCAGGCCTAGGTAGTGCAGGGGGCCCCCTAGGGGCTGGGCAGTGCTAAGGCATAAAAAGCTTCCCTGGTTGTATTTGAGGAAGGTGCCCAGGTGAGAGAGACTTGGGGACCCCTCCAGTCTGAGAGGGAGAAGAAACCAGGGAACAAGGTAGGAGTGTGAAGCTTGAGACTTTGGAGGTACATTCAGGTCCCAGAGATATTTGCATATGGGGAGAAATGGGGCTTTATTCTTCCTCAGGGCTTCTGCTCAGGTTTTACCCTCCAGGCAACCTGTGAGTTTGCTAAATATTCCTGAGGAATGAAGAGTTTGGATGGGGGAGGGTGATTGGTGCCCTTCGGTCCTCTGCACCCCCTCCCTTCCCAGCACCAGCTCACCCTGGTATTTGTCATGTCAGCAGGAGAAGGTCACCATGTTGTTTTTCTCGCCCCTAGTCCTTCCTTCCTGCCCCAGTCCAAATTTGTCCTCCTGTTTGACCTTAATACTTAGCTGTGGCTTTGGACCAGGGAGTCAGGGGGTCTGAGAGAATGTACTTTCCTTACCTCGGCAATGGGCCCCTGGGAACCGGGAGAGGGAGATGTGGAGAAGGAGTGGGGACCTGGACTATGCATCATTCTGGTGTTTTCCTCCTGCATTTTGAGCCTCCCACCCTGCAAGGTCTGGTCAGTTTTATCTTCTCTGGCTTCAGAATTGGAGCAGTTTAGGGGTGGGAGGTGGGCTCTGTGCTGTGGGGAGCCCCTGGTGGTGCTCAGTTCCACTCGGAAGGCTTGGAGAAGCCAGAGGCTGTGTTGCGGGGGAGACTGACTGGGCCTGTGTGTTCCTGCTTATGTCTCATTCTTTTGTTTTGTCCTCAGTGGTCTCAGGCTGCGCCCATGGCAGAAGGAGAACAGAAAGCCCACCAAGGTGAGACCCCCGGCTCCTGGACCTCTCAGGGGTTGGGTGGGGAGGCACAGTTCCTTCTTTATTATGTTGGGGGAAGGAGCAAGGGTGCAGGAATTTGGGGATCAGGAAAGAGTGATATTAACCCTTCATTCTGGAAGACTCTGTTGCCTGCTTGGGCCTCTTCTAGGAACAGGACTTGTGGCTTTTTTCTTCTGGTCTTTCCGGTAAAATTTTCTTTGGAGAGGGAGCCTTGAGCATAGACCAGGAAGACAAGGAGAGTTCAGGTATCCCAGATGTCAAGGGAGGTGTCCCTTGTCCCCCCTGCTTTCAGGGGAAGATGGTCATTCTAAGCCAGCCATGTCTCACCTGCGGGGCCTGTGTGGATGGGACTGTGACCCTTGCCATCCAGAGATCTGGTTGTGCGTGAGCTGGAGGTGCAGAGGGCCCAGCCTCATGGAATCCCATCCGCTAGGTTGCATTCCTTTGAGGGTGGAGAGAGAAGCCCTACCGCCTCCCCTTGCCCTCTGGGTGGAGGGGGTTTGGGTGCTGTGAACTTCCCTCCTGCGCCAGCAGAGGGCTGACGATAGCTCTCAGGCGCCCCGCCCCCTGCCCAAGCCCTGTCGGCCTGCCTTTGTTCGCTGTGGTTTAGAGTAGGGAGCCTCCCATTTTTCTAGGGACGCCCAGGCTCTCCCTACCACTGAATGGCCTCTGCTCCAGCCTGGGGGAGGAGTGCCCTCAGGTGCCACTCCCCCAGCTCCTCACCTCTGAGGAGAGAAAGCCCTGGGGTCTTCCTCCAGGTAAATTTCCCTGACCTAAATCCAGTGTACCCAGAGAAGTGGCCAGAGCTGTGTTTGTACTCCAGGGCTCACGGTGATGCCCAGCCGGTTCTGCCTCCTTCCTGGCCCGGGAACCTTTCCTTGGCCGAGGGCCTGGCTTCTCGGCCACTCCACAGACTGTGCCACTGACGAGCCACCCGCTGCCAGTGCCCCCACCCCCTTATCCTCCCAGTGGTCTCTATGGCCTGGGAGAGGCAAGACAAATGGTCTTTGTTTGTTGGGGAAAAGGTTGTCTTTGAGAAATAAGGAAAACCACAGAAGCCCGATGTTGGAGTGTGTGTGTGTGTCCACGCCCTGTGCAAAAGCAGGACAGCTTTCTTTGGAGGCAATGGCTAGGTTGTGAAGGGTGCTGCCCTTCACTTCCCATGGGCCTTGGGGATTCCAGAGAGCTTTTCCAAGGAATTCTCATCTAGGGTCTTTTTACCTTCAGCTATCAGTTGTCATGGCCCAGGCTAGCTTTTCTGCTATCCTGTCCTGGGTGGGACCTGGGGCCCTGAAGTCTGGGCCATGTCTGTCCCCAACCATGACAAGTGTCAGGTTAACAGTTCTTGATTAGTCATCTTCTTCGATATAAACTTGGCTTAGAAACGGGCTTTTTTTGGACCCCTGGTCTTGTTTGTATTCTTTTTGATGGCGCTTAACCATTTTGTGGGTGAAGCATTCTGTGCCCATTGTCTGGATAGGGGAAGTGGAGACCTCGGGAAAGGCCCAGGACTGGCTTAGGGCCCCCACTGTACTTTCCATTTTCACACCTGTGGCCTCTCCCCATCCACTTTCCCTTAACTCTCTAAATTCTCCTCAACCCACCTATTACATCCACACCCCCAGGCTTCTCTTCCTTTGCCCCTCCTGGAGGAAGGAGGATGGGGAGGCTCAACTCTAGTCTCTGGGGAGAGACAGCCTTGATGAGGTTCCAAACTTGGAGTTACCTGGGTTGAGAGAAAGGAGCTTGTTCTCAGGGCTGAAAGTAGAAGATAAAGTCCCAGACGTCAGACTCTGTTTCAGCGTCTTTAGAGATCGGCCTAACCCACTTACACAGACGTACAGAGTCTGAGGTGCAGAGAGGGAGCGACTGGTCCAAGGTCACACCAAGTCATGGCCAGAGCCCAGTCTCCTTGCTGGCTGGATGCTGCCTTTTCCCTCCTGTGTAGGGGAAACTCATGTCAGGGACAGGATTGCTATGTGGGGGTGGTGGTAGGAGTTGTGATGGGGAGTGGCAGGCTGGGCCACAATTTGGAGTAGTTATTAAAGAGGGAGTCCTGAGTTTATTTACTCCCAAGGGCTGGCCCCTGTGGCCCAGAATTACCCCTTTATGGTCCGATGCACCTCAGGCTCCTCAGTCAGCCTGGGAAACTGTCTTTGCCCTGGTCTTCCTCCAGATCAGCTTCTAGAAGTGCTCTGTGGCTGCAGTGGCAGCACCGTTTTTCCATGATGCAAGCAGTTTGCCCTCTTGGGCGGGGTTATCTGTGGCTGGCAGGGCCTGCACAGCGTACCCACCCACAGCCACCCGCTGATTCCAGGCAGCCCAGTCCCTGTGCTGATGTCTGGGGAGGGGTCTGGCAGGTGGCAAGGTAACCCTGAAGCCTCCCTTCTGTTTTCACATGGCATGGGCTAGGGAAGGCTTTGATGTCTGATCTGATTTTAACTACCACTTACTAGCTGTGTGGCCTCGGGGCAAGTTACTCGGTGTCCAGATCCCAAGTGTAAAATGCGGGTCCTACCAGAACCTCATAGTAGTACCATGTGCGGAGAGTTGTTTGAGAAGACAACTATGGACTGCTGTTTACAGTGCCCAGCATATAATAAGTGCCCATTAAATGATTGTCGGTAGGTTGGTAGGGGTATGGCAGTGAATTCTGGAGCAGTGTAGGGAAATGGGGAGTAGGTTGGCCAATTTGGCTGTATCTCCTTTCACAGGAAGCTTAGAGCATTCCCGATAGGTATATTCCCACTCAAACTGTCCTCTGGTACAAAGTTGACCCAGGAATTGACTCAGGTGTCATGGTGTGAGGCAGGGGGTTCAGATGTGGCAGGCTATCTCCCTCGAAACCTGAGACAGTATTGTGAGATCTTTGGCATAAAAACAGGCCTTCATTAGTGTTGATAATGGGAAGCTTAGGGAGGGACTTCAACCACAGTCAGAAAGACTTAAGTTAGATTTGTAGAAGGACTTGCCTGATAATAGGTACCTCTCACAGAAACCCTGAGGAGTGGCCTTATAAAGCTGGGTGGAGATAGGGGCTGGCCATCCTTTGTGTGACCTGCTGGGCTCATGTATCGCCCCTTCCCATGCAGTGGTGAAGTTCATGGATGTCTACCAGCGCAGCTACTGCCGTCCAATCGAGACCCTGGTGGACATCTTCCAGGAGTATCCCGATGAGATCGAGTATATCTTTAAGCCGTCCTGTGTGCCCCTGATGCGGTGTGGAGGCTGCTGCAATGACGAGGGCCTGGAGTGTGTGCCCACGGAAGAGTTCAACATCACCATGCAGGTGGGTACCTGTGGGGAGTGGGGGTGGGGGACACTTGAGAGGAGAAGTCAGACTTGCCATGCTCAGCTCTTGCCCCCGAGTCAGTTAGGCGGAGGTGCGGAGGGGTTTTGCCTCTTTGGGGGAAAAAAATGCCTTCATTTCCCTGTCCAGGTTCCCAACAAGCCCCGACCACCCCTTCCTCTTCCCTGACCTTTGTCCCCTGGGCTCAGGAGGAAGGTGACACCTGTGCCAGGAGTCTGTCTTGCCTTCTCTCCCTCTTTGGGGCTCTGTTTGGGAAGCTGGATGAGTATGGTCTGTGGAGAATTTAAAAGCCAGTTGTTTGGTGCTGCATGGTGACGGTCTATCTCAGCCTGTATAGGGTGGAGTGGAGGGAGCACTGAGACCCTGGGGTGGGGGGGTTCGTGGGTTGCTACTAGGGGTCAGGGTGAGGCCTAGAGGGGATGAGAGGAGGGGAGGGATGGGGAGTGTTGAGAACCCAGGACCTGAATTCCCAGCCTGGCCAACCCTTGCAGCCATGTCTGCCCTCAAGAGAAGCAGGGGCTCCTTGAGGTCAGCAGGGTTGGGGGAGTTGGGATGGGCCTGAGGCTCTTTCTGGCAGAGCCCCCAGCCCCCCTACCTCCACCACCCATCCCTGCTCTATAGAACCCCTGGTTGCTGAGTGGCAGGAGCCACAGGGGTGTCCCATGTGGGTATGGCTGGCTGGGTCACTAATCTCTGTGATCTGCTTCCTTTTCCTCCAGATTATGCGTATCAGACTTCACAAAGTCCAGCACATAGGAGAGATGAGCTTCCTACAGCATGAAAAATGTGAATGCAGGTGAGGATGGAGAGTCACGGATTTATTTGTTCAGCAAACAGATGCAGGGTACCTGCTCTGTGCCAGGGTTAAGCATGTTCCATGTGTTAGCTCATTTCTACTTTCTAACTGTGTAACCTTGGGCACTTCAGTTTTATACCAGTGTGCCTCAGTTTCCACATCTATAAAGTGTGTACAGTAATAATATGTACCTAATAGCATTGTTCTAAGGATTAAGTGAGGTATGTGTAAAGAGAGTAAAACTGTATTGACATAGCATAAATACTAAGTTAAGTTTCTATTGTTATTATTATTGTCATCATTATCATCACCTTCTGAACCTCTGTTTTGTTCTTTCCTCTTTCTCTACCCACCGCAGACCAAAGAAAGATAGAGCAAGGCAAGAAAAGTAAGTGGCCATGACTATAGTTCTCCTTCTCCTTGGTTGGTTTTCTTGGTTTTGGGCTCTTGGCTTCCTCTCTCAGGGGGTCTGATGGCTTCATCGGGTCAGGGAGTTGGTCTCATGAGGACATGTGGCAGCGGTGGGATGGAGCAAACTCCAGGATTATGGCTCTAGAATTAGTGACAAAATCCAGCCTGGAGCCCGGAGCTTCCTTTGGGAGATGCGACATGTTCTAGGCCTCCAGGTCATTCCTGGCCAGGACTTCGGTTTGGGTGTGTCGAGGGGCAGTCTGGACACTGGCTCCCTGGTTTGCTCTGGTCTCCCATCACCCACAGCAGGGAGAGGGAATGGGTGGCAGAGAGGCCACCTTTCGTGTGTCAGAGGAAACGCCCTCTTAAGGTGCCTGCTGTGGTGGCACAATTGGATTTGGGGCCAGCAGGGGTGTTTTCTTGGTGCATGCCCTCTTGTAGGAGTGAAGCAGGTCAGAGACACTCAGCTGTCTTGGCCAGGGAGAAAGAATTGAATGTTGGTTATTTTCTGAGGCTTCCAGTTGCTCAATGTGGAAGGTGGGGTCAGGGTGAAGCAGGGGTTGGGGGGCATGGTGTGGGGGCAGCGAGCCTTCAAGACAGGGCGAGCAGCTGGCATGGGGTATGAGTGTGCAGGAAAAGAGACTGAGAGAGAGCACCAATGTCCTTCCCTCCCCCCACCCCCACCATCCTATCTGCTCCCAGTGTTCTGGAGACACTGAAGCCCCCTAGGCCTCAACCCCTTGCCTCTTCCCTAAGTCTCCAACTTCTAGGATTGCTGTAGCTACCAGAGTAGTGATATGAGAGAGTAGGTCGGGGGGAGGAGAGAGAGAAAAGGTATGTGTGTGTGTGTGTGTGTGTGTGTGTGTTTAGACCTTTTTACTTCTAGCACTTTCTCTCAGCAAGAGGGAACAGACTTGCCCTTTACCTCGATCCCTTATAGCCCCTTTTTTCCCCTGTGGCAGACATTCTGAGGGGCATTTTCTTGAGCCTGGCAGGTGTGGAGTGTGCAGGTTCCCTTAAGGGGGACAGGCTTCAGCCTGTCCCCCTTTGCCATTCCCCAAATGCCTGCTTTGCCCACAGGGAGAGTAGGGGGCTCGTCTGGGCTCGGAAGAAGGTCTGGCGAGATGGTATAGCAAACAGGCTTTGGCAGGCTGGGGATAGAGCTCCCTGCCAAGTGACACCCAGGTCCCTCCTCCCCATGCCTCTCTAACTCCCACTCCACCCTCCTGCCAGCCTGCCTGGGGCTCTGAGGACACCCAGCCCCACCTCTCAGCCCAGGTTATGGCTGGGGAAGCTGATGCTTTTATGTGCCGCACTTGGTTTTGTGCCAGTCCTTGGTTTTGTGCCAGCCCCGGTGGAGCTGCTTCCCCCCCACCCACCCCCCATTCGTGGAGGCAGGACTCCTAGAGGGATCCTCTTGCTATTGCACTTGGAAATGAAGACAGAAGGTGCCCGAAGCACAGCCTGCTGCCCCTGCCTCCCACCCCATCAAGTCAGGTCTCTGACATTCTCCCCAAACTCTGGCCTAGCTTTTATAGCCCCCTGACCTTCAGGGTCAGTCTTGCACAGGGTTGCTGGCAAAGCGCCTGCCCTTGGTGCTTTGCCCCCTGTCTCGGACCAGGAGCGACCATGAGCATGGAGGCCCTTGGGGCCTGGGCCCTCCACCCAGCCTCTGCTCCCCACCCAAAACCTTGCCAAGGGCTGGGTTTGCCACGCCGGGGTGGCCAAAGTAAGGTGCCTGCTGCCCTGACCTACATGTGTATGTAACCTCTTTCCTGGAGCCCAACTGCCTCTAGTCTCCTGAGCATGTCCTATACCCTGCCCTTCTCACTGCTTCTTTTCCTCCCCCTGCCCACCCCGCCTTCTGGCTCTTTTTTTTTATTTTCCAGAAAATCAGTTCGAGGAAAGGGAAAGGGGCAAAAAAGAAAGCGCAAGAAATCCCGGTATAAATCCTGAAGCTTGTATGTGGTGCCTCTGCTGTCTCATTCCCTGGAGCCTACCCAGGGCCCCCAATCTAACTCCTGCCCACAGGACCCCTTAACCCTCCTCCCTCCCTCCCTCTCTCCCTCCTTCCCTCCCTGGCTCTAATCCACCCCTCTGCCCCAGTGTCTCTCTCTCACTCTCACTCCACTAATTGGCACCAATGAGTAGAGTTGGTGGTGGCGTTGCTGGTCCAAGGTTGGGGGCAGGTGGGTGGGCAGTGTGGGCCTGGAGGAATCGTGGAGGGGGCTCTGGCTTGGCTGGGCACTGCCTTTCTCTCACCCACTGGGCACTGGTGGTGGGCCCATGTTGGCGAGGGTGCCGGGCACTAGTGCCTGCTCACCCGACTGGCTTCCGTTGCTCTAGGCTTCTGCGCTTGTCTGGAAGCTGAGGGTGGTGAGGAGGGCAGATGTGGTGTGAGGAAGGGCTTGAATGACATGAGGCAGCTTGTTGTTGGCTGAAGGAGGAGGTCGGATGGGGTCAAGCATCACCTGGCAGCCCCTCTCATGGACTCTGGAGGGGAGTCCCCTATTCTGACCTAACCCATGGCACCCACAGAAGCCTCCTTGTAGGGCAGCTGCTTCCTCTGGGTTGGAGGCTGTGGTGGGTCCTGCCCTGGGCCCTTTTGGCTTGTGGACACTGCCTCTGGGCTCAGCCTGCGGATACACTCTATTTTAGCCCACCTTTGGTGGCGGGACCTAGGTATGAGCCCTTGCACAGGGAGAAGGTGGCCCCCAATTGCTGTCCCCAGCAGGCGAAGCGTTAAGGCGTGCTCTTCTAGGGGCAGTAGCTGGTGGGGCCCTGTGGCCTGAGACTTGCACTCGTCCCTGTGGGACCACACTGCCCCTTACTGCAGCCCTGTCCTTGCACTCTCTGCCCGTCTGTCTGCCTCCTTCTGCGGGCAGTCTTCCTAGCCAATGCTGCCTCTTTCCGCCGCTCTCTGTCTTCTGCTGTAGCACTTGGATCCTTCCAGGGCGTGGAAGGGTGTGGGGGCCCATGAGCAGGGTGGGGGCGCCTCTGCACACACATTAGGGGGTGTTGCATGTTTTTTTTTTTTCTCTCTCTCTGCTGACGCTCTAGCTTAGATGTCTTTCCTTTTGCCTTTTTGCAGTCCCTGTGGGCCTTGCTCAGAGCGGAGAAAGCATTTGTTTGTACAAGATCCGCAGACGTGTAAATGTTCCTGCAAAAACACAGACTCACGTTGCAAGGCGAGGCAGCTTGAGTTAAACGAACGTACTTGCAGGTTGGTTCCCAGAGGCCGAGTCAGAGAGGAGCTTCACACAGAGGTGGAGAGAGAGAAAGAGAGAGAGAGAGAGAGAGAGAGAAAGAGAGATTGAGAGAGAGAGAAAGAGCACCTGAGAGGGGCCAGCTGCTTGCTCAGCTTCTAGCTGCCTGCCTGGTGACTACTACCTTCTTGGCTCGCAGGGCCCCAGCGGTGGGTGGTGGGCACCGGCCTGGCCTGGCAGGGCCCATTCAGAGGTTGCCCGGGTTGTCTGAGTGGGTAGTCTGGTGTGGCCTAATGTGGTGGTGTGGAAGCAAGCCGAGTGTTGTGTTCCGTGGTCCTTCTCGTGGTGGCTGTTGGTCCTGACCTTGTGATTACTGCCTTTGTTTGCTACTAATATTGAGGGCCCTTCCCGGTGTGGGGGACTCTCAGGGACGCTGCCCTCGACAAAGCGCAAACACTCTCTTGGGGGCCTTGCCCTCCGAAGTCGGCACCACCGGGGTTCTCACCCCCCAGTGTCTCTCCACAGGTGGCAGAAGTTGAGTCCCTCCTCAGACTGGGGTTCTGGAGGGCATGGGCTCTGGTTGTTGTTTTAGGGCCGGTAGGAGATTTAACATCTGGGCACACTAGATATCTTTAATACCTTAGTAGTCATGGCAACAACCCTAAACAGCCCACATATTTCCGAGTGCCCCAGGATGGGTGAAGGGAGGGGCCACTCCCTCTTTCCTAACTTTAGACTGTGAACGCCTCATACCTGGGCCTGGTTTTTATTCACCTGTGTGATACCCCCTCTCCCAAGGCATCTGTATCTCTGTTTCTTGTCCACAATGAGGACAAAGGAAGTGTTAAGTGTGGATAGGTGAATACATGAGTGAGTTCGGAGGGTGAGGTCAGGAACACAGGGCCGTGACAGGTGGCTGGCAATCTTTTGATGCCTTGACTGGCGTTTATACCCGTCTGGCCTGTGCTCAAAGGCAGGGAGCCCTCTAAGCCAGAGTGTCACCCAGGGAGGAGGGGCTTTTGTGGCGATTCCCCAGGCAGGGCCACTATGTCCCCTGGCTAGCCCAGATGCTCCATCAACAAAGTCTTTGGAGTCTGGCTGCCTCTTCCCACCTGCCATGTTCCTGTGGCTTATGGGTGTTCAGAGGATGCTGGGGACCAGGTCTTGAGGTGTTGATGTGGGGCTCTGTTTGTCTTGGTGGTATTTGAAGATAGGAAATGTATATAGTGTTGGGAATGGGGGCTCCACTTAACTCCAGGGCTGGATGAGGGGTCGCCACATCCCCTGGAGGCTTTGGGGAAGAAGAAAGGCTTGCCATGTTAGGGTTTTTGTAGAGATTATTCTGCAGAGACTGACTGTCTGGGATGGGGATGTCTGAAGTAACTTGGGAGCTAACTGAAGTTACCCCAGCTTTCAGAGACCTCCCCCAAGCCCAGACCTGGCTATATGGGGGAATTCAGTACTCCAGACTGGAGGCTTAGGATCCCCGTTCGAAGGCTCTCAGAAGGGCAGGGCCTGCTCTAACCCGTCCTCACAGTTGGGAGGGTGAAAGACGATCAGCCCAGCGGCAAGGGCATGAATGGGAGTAGCACAGCCACTGATTGTCTCTCTCCCACCCTAAGTTAAATAGCATATTAGAAAGGAAAGGCAGCCTAGCACCTAGGGCCTGCTGCCGCCAGTGAGCTCAAGAAAAGAGGAAGCTTATCGCCAAGGCTGGGAGGGTGGGCCTGGAGAAGGGAGTTGCATCCCTCAGCTTCCTGGGGCCCCAGGCCCTGCTGGCCCCCCTTCCCTTGGGAGCCTCACTTCTCCGGGGGCAACGCCTCCCCTTCAGCTGGCTGTCCCCGTCTGGGCCTCTGCATAGGCCGGTTTCCCTTGCTCACTGTCTTCCCCAAACCAGCCCCACAGAGACTGAGCTAGAGCACCTCCTTCTGCAGGGACCCTTTCCTGATTAACTTGGTCCAGCTCTGGTCACTCTTCCGCTTTTAAATGTCAAGTAGGGACTGTTCTTTAGTACGTATTTATTTGTTGCTTGTGATGAGATGTCTCCATGTCCTTGTTTCGTCTCAACTAGATCGTAAGCTTTAGAGGGCAGACTGGGAGCCCTGGGCAAAGCTACTTCTCAGACAGTAGCTCGGACAGGGACCCCCTTGGACAGGGGCTGGCTCTCTTCCTCCACCCCAGGGCTCCCTGAGGCAGGACCATGCTTTCATTGTCCTCTCCGCTGCAGGGACTCGGGCTGCCAGGAAGGGGAGGCTGCTGGCCTCACCACTAGGTCTCCTCACCTGGCCCTAACCGCCGGACTCTTGTTTCCGTTCCCCGCAGATGTGACAAGCCAAGGCGGTGAGCTGGGCTGGAAGAAGGAGCCTCCCTCAGGGTTTCGGGAACCAGACCTCTCACCAGGAAAGACAGATGTAGAACGACTGATAGAGAAACCGCGCCGCTGCCACCACACCACCATCACCATCGACAGAACAATCCTTAATCCAGAAACCTGAAATGAAGGAAGAGGAGACTCTGCGCAGAGCACTTTGGGTCCGGAGGGTGAGACTCCGGCAGAAGCATTCCCGGGCGGGTGACCAAGCACGGTCCCTCTTGGAATTGGATCGCCATTTTATTTTTCTTGCTGCTAAATCACCGAGCCCGGAAGATTAGAGAGTTTTATTTCTGGGATTCCTGTAGACACACCCACCCACATACATACGTTTATATATATATATATATATATTATATATATATATAAAAATAAATATATATGTTTTATATATATAAAATATATATATTCTTTTTTTTTTAAATTAACATTGCTAATGTTATTGGTGTCTTCACTGGATGTATTTGACTGCTGTGGACTTGAGTTGGGAGGAGAATGTTCCCACCCAGATCCCAACAAGGAAGAGGATGGGAGGAGAGACTCTGGCACGATCTTTTTGTCCCTCTTAGGGAGGCCAGGGTCCCCTCCCTTGCCTAGGAACATGCAAAGCCAGGGCATGGGGGCAAATTTGGCCTGCTTTTGGGAACATTGACAAACCCAGTCCTGGTTCCAAGCCTCTACCCCAAGTCAAATGGACAGAAAGACAGACGACAGGTACAGGGACGAGGACGCTGGCTCTGACCAGGAGTTCGGGGAGCCTCAGGACGCTGCTGTGCTTTCGGGGTCCCCTCTGCATGCTGCACGGGCATCCTGCTCCCAGGGGCACTGCCTGGAAGATCCAGGAGACTGGTAACCTTCGGCTACTCTCACCTGCTTCTGAGATGCCCAAGAGGTTACTGACAGATGTCCTAGAGAAGAGAAGAGAGACGCTGGTGGAAGAAGAGCGCCCGCCGACGGCTCGTCGTCCGAGGGAAGGGCCTCCTGCTTGGGCCCGTTCCCTGCTCCCCTGCCCGGGTGCAGCCCAGGAGGGCCTGATGTCCTCAGACCATTGAAACCACTAGTTCTGTCCCCCCAGGAGACCTGGCTCTGTGTGTGTGAGTGGTTAACCCTCCTCTGTCCCCCACCCGACCCTTCCCGCGGCACAGAGAGACAGGGCAGGATCCATGTGCCCGCCATGGAGGCAGAGAAAAGAGAAAGTGTTTTATATACGGTACTTATTTAATATCTCTTTTTAATTAGAAATTAAAACAGTTAATTTAATTAAAGAGTAGGGTTTTTTCAGTATTCTTGGTTAATATTTAATTTCAACTATTTATGAGATGTATCTCTCTCTTGCTCTCTCTCGCTCTCTCTTATTTGTACTGGTCTTCGTGTATAAAATTCATGTTTCCAGTCTCTCTCTCCCTGATCGGTGACAGTCACTAGCTTGTCCTGAACAGATATTTAATTTTGCTAACACTCAGCTCTGCCCTACCCTTTCCCCTGGCTTCCCACCACACATTCCTTTGAAATAAGGTTTCAATATACATCTACATACTATATATATATTTGGCAACTTGTGTTTGTATATATATATATATATGTTTATGTATATATGTGATTCTGATAAAATAGACATTGCTATTCTGTTTTTTATATGTAAAAACAAAACAAGAAAAAATAGAGAATTCTACATACTAAATCTCTCTCCTTTTTTAATTTTAATATTTGTTATCATTTATTTATTGGTGCTACTGTTTATCCATAATAATTGTGGGGGGAAAGATATTAACATCACATCTTTGTCCCTAGTGCAGTTTTTCGAGATATTCCGTAGTACATATTTATTTTTAAACAGCAACAAAGAAATACAGATATATCTTAAAAAAAACATTTTGTATTAAAGAATTTAATTCTGATCTCAAAGCTCCTCCTGGTTTCTCCTTCTCCATTGAATCCTTGTTCCAGACTTCCTCCTGCCCCCTTTCCCTCCTCCCTTGGGAACGTGGCATTTATCTTAGGTCCGGGAAAGGGGTCCCAGGTGTATAAGATATGCGATCACTCCTCTCCTTGCGCTGGGGGGGGCCAGAGTCCTTCCATCCTGGTTGGGCTGGTCCTAGGGAACCTCTCCATCCTCTGCCATGATATGGCAGGGGATGGGGTGGAGCTCTGGAAATGGGGGAGGGTGAGACAGCTCCTTAGACGGGAGGCGAGGGCCCTGCAAGGGAGTGGTGCTGCCTTTGGGAATGTTGAGATCCTGGCCTTGTCCCTTGGTCAAGGAAGGAACTGGCCATGTGGCTGAGCTCGCTGCCCAGGGAACAGGAGAGGGCTGGGTTTGGCTATGGGACCTTATTGGCTGTAACAGGCTGGGAGTGGGAAGGAAGTGCTCATGGGGGCCCGGACCCCAGGGTGTAATTTTGTCTTACTTAGTCCTGGAGTTCCTTGAACCTTTGGAAGGTAGACCCACAGCTCTGGTTGCCCCTGAGGGGACATCTCTCCTGTGGTCCTGGGGGAAGGTAGGAGCTGTCTGGATCTTTGGCATTTATGAGCAATGTTTCCAAATCCACTACCTCTAGCCTCTTTTATTCCTTCAAGTGAATATTGGTATTTATTGGGCCAGCTATCATGCTAGGGCAATGGATGCTGTTAGGACTAAGACACAATTCCACTCCTATGGATCTGGTGAGGAGACAAATTCATGAAAATAGAAAAATACATCTAGCTCGGGGGTGGAGGATGTACTGGGGGTGGCAGAGTCTGGAGGGTCTTTTCATGACATTATCTCTAGACTATCCCTTAAAGAAGTGGTAGAAGAAGACAGAACAGGGAGGAGAATGTGGAAGCGTTGAAGCGTGGAAGCGTTGAGGCAGAAGGGAGAGTGTACTGAGCAAAGGCATGGAGGGGGCGCTCAGGCAGGGAGTGGGCGAGGGGGGAGGCTGGAGAGATAGGCAGGGGTAGCTCATGGGAAGCCTGCAATGCTGCCACCATGCCAAGAGCCTGTGACCTGTCCGGGATGAGCAGTAGCTGAGGGGTTTTAAACAGGGGGTGTCCCAGCCGTGTGGCAGGAAGGCGTCGGGGAGGCCAACAGGAGGCTGTCGCAGTCTTCCGGGGGGAGATGCCGAAAGAGGGGTGGTGGTGACTTCAGAGACTGATTGAGAAGGGCCCCCTCTACCTCTCCAGGCTGCACTGTGAGGAAGACAGGAGGCAAGGTCCTTGCCCTCACGAAGCTTTGGTCAAGTAAGCACTCATTTCCCAAGCACTTTCTAGCTGCATGCTCTTATGCTGGTCAACACTGAATCCACACGACTGCCTTGTGAGGTGGGGGCTCTTGTCATCTCCAGGAGATATTTGCCTGAATCTCTCAGCTGGCCTCCCAGATTCCTCTCTTGCCTCCCTTTAGTTGATTTTCACACAACAACCAGAGTGAACCTGTTGAAATGTAAGCCCAATCATGGCACCTTTTGGCTCAAAAGCCTGCACGGACTCCATTTCATCCAGAGAAAAAGCCGAAGTCTGTACACGGCCTTAAAAGCCCTACACTGTCCAGGCTGCCTCTACCTCCCTGACTCAGTGACTTCTGGCCCTGCATGGTCACTTGGCTCCGGCCACACTGGCTTCTCTGTTCCTCAAACTGCAGGCATGCTCCCTCCTCAGGGCCTCTGCACAGGCCATTCCCTCTTCCCGGAGCGCTCTTCCCCAAGACGTGGCGTGCGTGGCTCTCTTAATCCTCAAGTGTTCTCACCTTCTGAGAGAGGCCACCTTGACCACTGCATTCATGACCGACACCCCTTTCTCACTCTGCACTTTCCACCACACCCTCCTTTATTCCCATAGCACGTACCGCCTTCTAACATGCTCTAGGACAGAGCCGCCCGACACAAATATCACGTGAGCCACGTATGTAACTTTTAACATTTTCGAGGAGGCAGATTTTAAAAGGTAAAAAGAAATAGGCGAAATTGATTTTTACTTAACCCCGACACACCTAAAACATTCCAACATGGAGTCGATATGAAAATCAATGAGCGATTTAACTCTGTTTTTAAACTAAATCTTTGAATCTGTTGTATATTTTATTCTTGTCTCGCATCTCAGTTGGAAGTAGCCACGTTTCCAATGCTTAACATATGCGTGTGGCCAGTGGCTGCCATTTTGGATAGTATCGCTCGAAATTTACTCCCCCTTTGGTCTGTTTTCATTCCCCTCCCACCCCCCACGACTAGGATGCAAGCAACATGAGGGCAGAGGTCTTTGTCTGTCTTGTTCATTGTTGTGTTTCCAGCTACTAAAACGGTGCTTGGAACACAGTACGTGCTCAATAAACATTTGTTAAATGACCGATGTCGTTTGAAACAAGCCTGGCGACCGAGGGTTTCACTCCAAGGCTGTGGAAATAGGTAGATGAGGGCTGGCACTGGTGTGAGTGGTCGGTGGAGGGTCTTGCTAACAGGTGTGGATCTGAGCAGCGCTGGGGTAGGAGAAGGGGACTCAGTGTCGGCTGTAGGGATTAGGAACAAAGAGGCTTTTTCGTTGGCGCCAGTCAATGTCTCCTCCTTTTAGCAGCCCCAGAGACGGGATACATTATCTCTGCTTGGCAGGGGAGAAGCAAGAGGCTCAGAGAGGGTAAACTTTCCCAAACATTCATGTACGGCCAGTAAATGGCCGTGCCAGAATTTAAACCAGCTTTCCTGACTCCAGTTCTAGTGCTCTTTCCACCACATCACGGTTGCCCCAGGCTAGGGCAGAGCATCAACAAATAAAAATGAATCGTCTAGACTGAATACAAACAGGCAGAATAAAAGTGGGACAGGGGGAGGATGTGGTGGTGGCCAAACCTAGGGCTGAAATCCAGACTTCCCCAAGTGTGGTAAGGCAAGGCAGGGGAAGGCAAGAGATGTCTCAAGGGGCTGGGGTTCATCAGTGGAAGATCCGAAACCCAAGTACGAAAGAGATTGCAACATGCAGCCTCGGAGTAGAGAAACAGTCTTTAAATAGATTATGGAGAAAAGAAGGATAAAATGAACATGCTGCTTCCCCCAACTGTACAAAACCTGCTCATACACCCCCTACAGCCTTCTCAAAGGACTGCTCAAGGCCCAGGGAAGACTCGATCCAGGCCCAATGCTTTCGTCGAGCCATCAGGCCTGCTAAGCTGCCCCTGTGAGGCTCACACCCTCTTACCCTGGTCTGACCACCGTTTTCTCCAGAGAGCCACAGTGCTTCTTCTCAACTCTGCTCTTCCCACTCTGAGTCCCTTTCTCTTTTTCCTAAGGAATGACCTACCCTGGTCACAGCCCCAAAGGCCCTTGAGGTACTTGCTTCTCCAAAGAAACTGCCAGGCTTCTCTCCTCTCTCAGCAAGGAGATTGGGTGGAGCCATACAGACCTTGGCGATTCTGGATCAGTTATTAAGACCATCGTGGTGGCCTGTGTGTGAATACGGCTGCCAACATTCTTCCACCCCTGTGCCGGCATGCTGCTCCTCCCATCGAGTCGTCTATTTTTCCTCCTTTGGGCTGGCCTTGGAATCTGCTTTGACTAAGAGGATGAGGCAGAGGAGATCCTGGGGCTTTCAGGCCTAGGCCTTAAGGGACATTGCAGTTTCTATTTTTGCCCTGTTGGAAGGCAGCTGCCATACTATAAGGAAGTCCAATTATCCTGCTGGAGAGAGAGGCCAAGTGGAGAGAAAGAGAGAGGCTCAGGTAGAAATAGTCCCCAGCTGTTCCAAATGAGGCACCAGACACAGGAGTGAGGTCGTTTTGAGTTCTCCAGGCCCTGGTGGGCCATTCTAGACAACAACACATAAAGCAGAGAGAGGCCATCCCCTGCCCGAATGTTGAGAGTTGTGAGCTGGTTGTAACATAGCAATCTTAACTGAGCCAGCCAAGTAAACAGTCACTTTCTTGAGGCTAGGACATTTGCCCCTCCCCATCCATAAGTTTTTACTGGTATGCATGATGGTCTCAGGGGGTAAAGGGAAGTTTAAGGATGGAAGGACATATTGCTAAAAAGATCAGAGACCATGGGTATACCCCGGGCGAAGACTCAGGACTAGGGCTGACCCAGGCAGGACAAAATATTGTCCAAGTTTCTAGAGAGAGAAGAGCAGTTCAGTTTCCTTAAAGCCTCATCAAGGGAAAGTAGACCTTACCTACAGCATGAGGAAGAGAGGCTAGAGGATGAGAGGAACTGGCAGAGAGAGAAGCACAAGGGCTTTGGAGGAAAAGGTTAGGGACTCTTTTCCATCCCTTCCCTTCTTCCCTCCCTCCCTCCTTCCTATCCTCCAGCATTTATGGATTATCAGCCATATGTGCTATGCCCTGGTATTGAATGGTTTCTCAGCTATTAGGGGTGGCTTTAGCCTAGAGACGGGGGATGGCCTAGATGACCCTTGTGAGGCCTCACTGGGTTGGCCTCAGAGTTGTTGGGAGGGAGACAACTCAGCTGCATCCACAGGACAGTTATCCATCAGGACACAGGGAGTGGGGAAGGGCAAGACAGGAATCAGTAAATATTTATAATGTGCCTGGAAGGGAAAATGCAAGGCAAAGTTAGGGCCTGGCTGAGCATTTGTAGAGGAGAGGACAGAAGCGACTCAGAATGGGGAAGAGCTACAACCGAGGGGAGCGGCGATTCAAAGGAAAGGGACCCATTGGGTATAGGTGCCTACGGGAGGAAGGCCGGGCCTGGGTGAGGGGAAGGCCCCGCTGGGAGAGAGGTCTCCATAGGCTGAGACCTGAAGCAGATTTTATAAGGTTGCATTTGCCTTTGGGGGGGCCAGTCTGTTAATGAAGGAAGTATAAGTGCTAGTCTCTGGGAGTGACCAGTCCGAGGGGGGCGGGTGACCTGCCCTTGCCCTCACGGAGTTTCTAGTCTGAGAGAGGAGACAGAAGCCTTGCCATCAGGCATTTCCTTGTTGATTAAGTTGGAATCCATTCTCAGGAAGTCCCTTTTGCCTTCATTTGGCTGTCGTAGATGTTTGGAATCACCAGGTATTGGTCCGGATGAGCCCTTTCGGGCCTGCAGCCCCACCCTTTGCTCTTCTCTCAGCCCATTTACAGTCCCCACGGGGCGTCTCCCTCTGTGTGTTATGAGCCGAACATGCCTCACCAATCTGCACCCCGATGTTCCCCCACACATCCCCTGATGGTCCTTGGGTCTGGCTCCAAGTGGGGCAGATGCCAACACATGCCCCCTGTACTGGGGCCCTTCCTGTCCCCTCTGCAGAAGAGGTCTGTCACTTCCTCAGGCTCCTTGCAGGGAGACGATGTCCCTACTCCCCACCCTTTCTGCAGCTGATCCAGCCATCCTGGGACTGGAGGTGGGGAGGTGGCCAGCGAGGCTCTGGCCTGTAGGGACTTCTCCTCAAACATCCTGCCTGGTGCCTCTGCAGAGCCCGATCTGGGTGGCCTCGAGCCCCGCCAAGACTTCTGACAGATCTGTATGGGAATCTCAGGTCTGCCACTGGCCAAATTATTTCTCTGGGCCTCAACTTTCTCATCTCTACAATAGGGACAAGTATTCCTGCATTGTGAGCTTGAGGGTATGAAGGAATGACATGTGAAAGTACCTAGTACAGTGTGTGCTGATATACAGGGTGCGCTCAAAAATGGTCATTATAATTATGCTGTTATTTCTAGTCCCCACATCAAGCATTTTTCTTCTCTGAGCCCCCCACTTTACTATAACTTGGCTGGGTTTTTTTTCTCCTCACTTTTTAATTTTTTAAGCTGGAATACCATGACTGGGTTTTATACCCATCTTTTCAAGTTCGTATCTTTACTTTCCTGCTGAGGAGTGATGCAAGCTAGGGCAGATTCAGCCCTGGAGCCAGGAGTGGGGAAAAGGGATTGGACTGAAGCAAAGAAAGGTGTGGAGAGAGACCCTCCTGGTCAGGGATAATGCCCTGTGGTTCTGGGCTTGCATTGAATATTTGGGGGCATTAATGAACAAATGAACAGGCCTAGAACACAAGGCCAATCTTCTCTCCCTGCCCCTCAAGACACACTGGGAGCCTCTGTGAAGGAGGAGGTCTGCGTCCACGCTTATACACACAGCTGGGCTCTGAGCAAAAAACCTTGAGGCCTAGGACAGGGCTGTCTGGACCAGCTGCTCTGACTCTTCCCAGCTTACATCTGAGGGGCGTACATGAAGGCCCCCAAGACTAAACTCCTGTCGTTTAGGACCTTTAGGGAGAGAGGTTTGTGGTACAAGTATGGGGAGGGACCTCTGGGACTGAGGCAGTGGGGAGAAAGGCTCTGAGAGCTGGGAGCTATCAACTCCTGGGGAGGCAGCAGGAGGATGGCTTCTAGAGAAATCTTTAGGGAGAGTGTTTGCATATCTGTTTGCTTTAGGCTTCCAGAAAAATTTTCACCCCACCCAGGTCTCCCTGCTTCACTCCCCAGTGCTTCCCTTCCAGCTGCTCTGCTCCTCTCTATCCAGCTTGAGACAGAGGATAGCTGGGCCTGAATTTAGGGCCTGCTGGGCCCCTGAGGCTGGGAACTGTGGGGGAAGGCCTGCCCCTGGCAGACACCCTTGGAGCATCTTCTTATCCAGAATCGCCAGGTCGCAGGCCTTCTTCCCCACGAGCACATTCACAAGGGCTTGTGCACACACACAAGTGTGACAGGGGTCACCACTCCCAGTCACGGGGTGGCTGCCTGGTTGGGTAAGCGTTCCTGGGGCGGGGGCTGTGGGGCTCAGCTGAGGGATCTGGCTTCTCAGGACCAACCCCCATGGGGCTGGGGGTGGGGTGGGGTCAGGGGGCTAACCTGGCTGTAGTCCCATGACCCCAAGCTGCCCTCTGGGAACTGCTGTGTTCAGCAATAAACACCTCTTAGCTATTAATATAACCCTCTATCTGGCAGCCACAGAATTGATGATACTGGGTCACTTCTGGCCCAGCGTAGCCTCATTGCCTGGGTTCAAATCTCAGTTGCTAATTCTGGGTCCCTGATGTCCAAAACCCAAACCTAAAACACAGCCCCAACTCTGACAGCTTCTAAACCATGTGTTAGAACAAAATTATCTTTTCGAGCCTCAGATGTCATCTGTTAAACAGGTACCATGATACCTGAGGCTCAGAGAAATGTGGCCAGGCTTAGGGTAGTGACTGGCATGTAGTTTGTGACCCCAAAAGGTC
>NW_011888799.1:6663207-6694239 GCF_000151845.1 Pteropus vampyrus
CAGGTCTCCCTGCTTCACTCCCCAGTGCTTCCCTTCCAGCTGCTCTGCTCCTCTCTATCCAGCTTGAGACAGAGGATAGCTGGGCCTGAATTTAGGGCCTGCTGGGCCCCTGAGGCTGGGAACTGTGGGGGAAGGCCTGCCCCTGGCAGACACCCTTGGAGCATCTTCTTATCCAGAATCGCCAGGTCGCAGGCCTTCTTCCCCACGAGCACATTCACAAGGGCTTGTGCACACACACAAGTGTGACAGGGGTCACCACTCCCAGTCACGGGGTGGCTGCCTGGTTGGGTAAGCGTTCCTGGGGCGGGGGCTGTGGGGCTCAGCTGAGGGATCTGGCTTCTCAGGACCAACCCCCATGGGGCTGGGGGTGGGGTGGGGTCAGGGGGCTAACCTGGCTGTAGTCCCATGACCCCAAGCTGCCCTCTGGGAACTGCTGTGTTCAGCAATAAACACCTCTTAGCTATTAATATAACCCTCTATCTGGCAGCCACAGAATTGATGATACTGGGTCACTTCTGGCCCAGCGTAGCCTCATTGCCTGGGTTCAAATCTCAGTTGCTAATTCTGGGTCCCTGATGTCCAAAACCCAAACCTAAAACACAGCCCCAACTCTGACAGCTTCTAAACCATGTGTTAGAACAAAATTATCTTTTCGAGCCTCAGATGTCATCTGTTAAACAGGTACCATGATACCTGAGGCTCAGAGAAATGTGGCCAGGCTTAGGGTAGTGACTGGCATGTAGTTTGTGACCCCAAAAGGTCAGCTGTTCTCGCTGTTGTTGCTGGGCACAGGGTGGTGGGAAGAGAGGATTTGGGATCAAACAGAGCTGGGCTCTACATTTGACACTAGTAGCTTTCTGGCTTTGTGACCCAGGGCAAATTGCTTGACCTCTCTTAGTCTCATTGTCTTGATCTGAGACAACGGGTGTGATAACACTTACCTCCCAGGTGTGAACGAATATAAAGTGATTGCCACTTAAGAGGTGCTCAGTAAATATAGCACTTATTGAATGAATGAATGACTATTAGTCACGTCACTCTGTTAGGGTCCCCAAGAGCAGGAACAGATTCTCTTTCAATGACCCTGGTGCTCCCTGAGGACGGGGTGCAAGTCTAGGCTTGCTTCGTTGAGGCTGATCTACAGAACCTAAAAAAGGCTCAGCACTTTCAATAGTTTATTCCCTTGGTTGGTGTGGAATGTGGAGAGAGCCAGTGTAGAAACCCACAAGGCAAGATAGAAACAACTTTCCTTTCCTCTTAGTAATGAAGTGAAGGCGGGGCCTGGAACCCAGTACTTAGCCCCGCTCCTAGGCCTGTGGAAGGGAATGTATTTACCCACAAAAGCTATAAGAGCTCAGGGAATGCCCTCTTGGTGAGGCCAGAGGGATCACCCCCTCTTCTTCTGGCAGCAGGCATCCCAGCCACACCCCCACCATTGCCTGACTCCAGTGTCACACTAAAAGCCAAAACTGGGGGTGTGCGTGTTGGGGGCAGTGTGCAGGGAGAAAGAAGGGCAGAAGAGACATGAGGGTGGGCGGAAGAGTTCAGCTCACTGCTGGTAAGACCCTCCCCTAGGCCCCATGACTTCAGAGAAACTGCCCCCAGATGCTGGTGGTTTACCAGGCCTAGCCGTTGGCATTTGCCTAACAGGAAGTTTCCCTGAAGATTGTCTTATGTTGATTGGCTTTGTGTGGCTGCCGAGAAGGGGCAAAGGAAGCCATTCAAACCCTTTGCCCATCGCCACCATATGCCTACTCCAAAGGCTCTTCCTCACCTGCCCCATCCCAGTCATACTTCCTGGAGTGGCAGGGAGGTGACTGCTCAAGCTGGGAGTGGCTGTGGGTCCGAGGGCTGCCTTCTGGTTGCTTAGAGGGTCCCAGGGACTCTCATTTCTGTCCCTTCCCTCATCTCCTCGAACAGTACCTGGTACCTGGACACCTGAGTGTCTCCTGACTGTTAGTGCGACGTGGGCCTCAGGGCCCTCCGGTCAGCCTGACCTTTTTGGGTCTGAAGAGGAAATGTCCTGGAGGTAGGGTGCCTACATATAGCAAATAAAAATACGAGATCACCCTGTTAAATTTTCGTTGCTTATCTGACATTCTAATTTAGCTGGGCATCTGTACTTCATCTGGCAACCCTGCTTGGAGGGAGTGGCTGGACCTTCCTCTCAGATGATTCCTTCGGGGGCTTCGACGCTTACCTCCTCTCTCCCCTGCTTCTTGCTGCTTTGCCCGTGAGCTTCCCAGTGTAAACATTGTAATCCGGCCCCTGTTCTCGATAGCCCTCAATCTCTGCCTGCAGCGAAGATGTGAAACAAATTAGGAGCTCTCTGAGGGCAGAGGCAGGGTCTCCCCACTCAGACTGTGGGCTCCCTGAGGGTAGGGGCCTTGTATCTCTCTCCTCAGACTGGGAGGCTCCCTTTCCCTTCTCCTTCACCACTGGAATCATTCTCTGAAGGAACTAACTGGATGCTGACCCCCAAGCCTGACTTTTCCATAGGCCCAATATGTGCTGTGAGAGCTGGGAGAGCCTGCTGGTCAGCAAATATTGATCTCATTTTTCTGATGTCAGTCAGTGGTAATCAACCCCAGCTTTGTTTTTGCAGGCAGCTATCTCAAGAAGGCCCCCAGGCTCTGGACACTTACGGTGGAGATTCTTCCATGGGAGCCACCTGAGCTCTGTGACTGCCCAGCCCTGTGACCTTGGGCAAGCTCTGGTTCCTCTCTGGGCCTCAGTGTCCCCATCTGTACAATGGTCAGAGCCTGCTGACTTAGGAGCAATGTTTTCTCAATGGCAAATTATGATCTGTCGGTAGGTCATGAAGTCAGTTTTGTGGTTTGCAATCCACGTTGCGTTTTTCCTTAAATATGAAAGAGAACAGGGTAGAAAATATTCGGAGAGGTTTCCATGTAGTAAGGGTAAGTCTTGTTTCTTGAAACTCTTGGGGTACGTGTGTGCGCATATGTGTTCAGGGGTCACAATGAAGGATGTGTTTTTTCATATGGGTTATGGTAAAATGAAAATGTCAGGAAGACAATATCTTCGAAGCTGTAACAGAAGGGTGCCAGGGGCAACTGGAGACCCTGAAGTGGGTATCTGCTACTTCACCTCATGGATATCAGGCCTATCAGCAGCGCCCCCGCCGCAACCCCCCCACCCCGCCCCCCGCCCCCCTCTGGGGCTCTTCTTTGCTCTCCTATGCCTTATCTTCCTGCCCTGCCTCTGTTGGTCAGGGACCTCCCTCCCCAGAGGCGAGGTTTCTCCCAGCTGAGAGCCTCAGGGGCTAGTCTGTTCCCCAGCCACTTTAACAGAAGGTGCTGGGATCCTCAGCCTGGCAATGTCCAGCCTGCCAGGCTGCCTGTCTCTGCCCCACAGTAACAGTATATTGGGAAACCAATGCTCTGGCCAAGTGGAGAAACACTGCGCCCTCCCCAGCTTTCCCAACTGCTCTCCACCCTGCCAGGGCTCATGCTTATTAACCCTTTCCAGGGGGCAGGGGGAGGGAGGCGGCCCTCTCCAGGAGTTCTGGTGTCTGGGTGGGTAGACGCGACAGTTAGAGGGGCTGGGGGTCCCTCTGCCATGTGACTTGACAAATCTCTGGCTTTCTGAAACTCACTGCCCTGTCTCCTGGAGGTATTCCTACCTCTGGGAATAAGATCCAGGTGTGACCCATCGTCCTTGGAGGATTTGAGGATAAAGCAGGTAGAAGATGGGTAAGATCTGGTAGACAGCTATTTAGACTGTTACTTCACTGCTTCCCTCTACCTCTGTGGGTGCTGTCATCCTGGGGTTCAACTCACATATGGTAAAACATGCAGAAAGGGGACTGGCCCTGGAGTTGGGTCAGGCTCAGTCAGAGAGGGGATTTGTTTTTAGGTTTGGAAGAAAAAAGTTGGAGCCAAAAGCTCTGGTTCCAACTTGTGGGGCTCCCAGTCTGAGGGAGAGAACAGCCCTGCCCTCAGGGCTTCTGGTCTGACGGGGAGACAGAGCTCTATCTTAGAGAGCTCCGGTCTGAGGGGGAGCCCTGTGGAAAGCCACTTCCTTGGCCCTTTCCCTGGAGATGCTGGTTTGGGGAACGGTCTCCAGGGCATTATTCTTCCTCTGTGGAGTAATAGCAGAGCCCAATGCCCAGAACCATGCTCTGTGCTAGGTGGAGACTAGGGGTTGTGGGACCACCCAGCACATGTGTGAGTGGGAAGGCACCATGAAGGAGTGTGAGAGTGTGTGTGTGTGTGTGTGTGTGTGTGTGTGCGTGTGTGTGTGTGTGTAGGGTAGGAGGGATCTGGTACAAGCCGCTCTGGGTCCTCTGTGTGTTCACATATGTTTCCTCTGTGAGGGATCTGGCTATTCCTTTGTCTCAGTGTAGAGTGGAGGGGGAGGGACAGGCCTATACCAGGGATACTGAACAGGTCTTGTCTATCCCCATGGCAAGTCCGATCAGCCCAGCCCACTTGGGACCAAGGGCGGAGGGCAATGAGTCACAGATGACTCAGGTGCTGGAGGCCACCGCCACACATGGCACGTGACAGCCAAGAACTGAGCCTGTTTCTGGACAGACAGGTGACCAGGAGGTTGGCACTCTGAGTCTCCTATTCCAGAAGACAGGAGGGCTCCTACTCACAGCCTTGAAGACTGGGCCCAGTGGCAGGGTCGACAAGGCGACCCAGCCTGTGATCCACTGGCTGCCTGAGCGGTCCTCCAGTGGGGCAACGATGGCTCTGCTGAGCCATCCTTACTCCCAGAAGTGTGGGGTTAGGGATACTCCCAATGGGCAGGAATTTTCTCTTTTGGAGTTAGCATCCACCAGCGCACTGCCCTGCCCCTGTCCTTAAAGCACAGTGTCGGACCATGGATAGCTCTGTCTTCTTTGCCTGAAGCAGGAAGCACCAAAGCCTTGACCTGATACTTGACCCCAAGGCCTGTGCTGCAGGATGAGACATTCTGGGTTGTGGACAGTGTCCTGGGTTTGAATCTTACTATGTGACCTGGAGCTGTGCTATTTCCTCTCGAGGCCTCAGTCCCACCATCTGTACAATGAGGGTTTCTGTTTAAAAGCTTCATGGTTCCTTTTAGCTTTTTTTTCTTTGAAGGCTTGAAGGCTGGGCTGAGGGCAAGGCCTAGAAGATGGCTTCTCTATCTTCTGTGTTTGAAGTGAGGAACTGGGGAGGGTTTGGCTCAGGAGAGGAAGTCCTGGACTGGCAGGGCATGCCTCAGGGACCCTGTCCACCTGAAACACCCTGAGGATTATAGGCTAAGTGGCCAGGACCAGACATTGTAATCCGTCACCCTCCCTCCCGCCAAGGGCCTGTTGCAGTGTTTCCTTCTGCTTTTTACAACTGTTTTCTAAGAACCCTGGGAAAGGAGAGGCCCTCATCTTGATGGGGTCAAGCTAAAGATAGAAAGAGGTGAGGGAAGGGAAGGAGATGAGGAGAGGGAGGGTCATAAGTGGTGGGAGGAGAGAGAGGATGAAGAGGCAGAAAGGAGATGTGGGGGGAGGAGAGAGGAGTGCCATTAGACAGCAGAAGGCTTTTCCCTGGTTGACAGATTAAAGAAAAGGAGGAGAGAAGGGGTGGTTGTCCATTCTCTGCCTCTCAGCCCCCAGCCTAGATGCTCCTTTTCCGAGACCTCCCTGACCTCATTACCTAAAGAAGCAACCTCCTCCCCAATCACTTTCTATCCATCATGCCAGCAGTCCCCAACCTTTTGGCACCAGGGACTGGTGCTCCCATGAGAATCTAATGCCTGATGATCTGAGGTGGAGCTGAGGTGGTGATGCTAGCGCTGGGGAGCGGCTGCAAATACAGATGAAGCTTCCCTCGCCTGCCAGCCTCTCACCTGCTGCGTGGCCTGGTTCCTAACAGGTCTGTGGCCCAAGAGTTGGGGACTCCTGCATTACACCCTTTAATGAGGAAAGGGTAGGTTAGATCATGTCGGTTTCTGGCTCCGATCCCTGCAATGGCCCCTCATTTTCCTCAGAGTAAAAACTCAAGTCCTTACGATGGCTTTCCAGGTCCTACACGATCCCTTCCCAATCCAGTTGCCTCTCCGACTTCATCTCCAGCTCCTCTCCATCTCACTGCTTTAACCCCACTGACCTCCTTACTGTTCTTTAAACATGTCGGGCATGTCCCTGTCCCAGAGCCTTTGCACAGCTTTTCTCCTATGCCTGCAATGTTCTTCCTCCAGATATCTGCAGGATTCACGCCCTCACCTTCTTCAAGTTTTTGCTCAAACATCACCTACTTAATGAGGCCTATCCTGAGCATCTTACTTAAAACGGATTCTTCCCACATTCTCACCTCTCTTAACCATTCTATCTTTTTTCTAGACACTGATCTCTTTCTAAGGTTCTCATATTACAAAATATCTTTATTCATTATGTGTATTGTATACTTTCTATCTCTCTTCACTAGAATTTAAATTCCGCAAAGGCAGGCCTCTGTTTTGTTCACCGATGTATCTTATATCTCTGAAACAGCACCCATCACATAGTAGGTGCTCGATTTGTTGAGCATCTATCACTGTTGGAGACATTTATTTTCTCTCTCTCTGCCTCTACTACTTACCTACTCCCCACTCATCCATCCATCGCCCTGGTTATAATCTAGCTCCCTACCCAGAATAATAGTTCTGCAAGAGGTGGTGTGTTGTCTATCTGTTCACTGGTGTGCTTCCAGCACCACTCTGGCACAGAGTAGGCACTCAGTCAAATTTTGTCGGCTGGATGAAAGGGAGGTGAGGCAGAGACTAGGGATAGTGGGAAGGCAGGACAACAACAAGGAAAAGGTCTTTCAAGACTGGATTCATGAAGAAGAAGATGGGAAGGTGTCCACTGGTCACCCCAAGGTCCCCTAGTCTAAGCAGCAGATGTACTCATCCAGGCCTGTTTCTCTCTCTCTCACACACACACACACACACACACACACACACACACACGATGATCGTACATCAGTGTACAGAGCAGAGAGGGAAGAAAGGCTGGAACTGTACAGACAGGTTGATGATGCCATCAGGCTTACCTACTGGGGACTTTCTGGAGGAGGCTGCCTAGTGCTAGATCAGCACAGGAGGAAAAACATCTTACATCTTTGGTTAGAAGTAAAGAAGGACTACGTAGAGGGACTGGGATGGAGGAGAAAGAGGAAGAATGTGGCAGAGGTCAGCAGAGGCCCAGGAGAGAGGCAGGGCTGAGATTGGGCCTGAGATGGGGGTTGTCAAGGCCCCAAGAGTTGAGTCTGGGGTCCAGGGGTTGCCTCACAGGATACAGAGTAGAAGGAAGAGGCTGGATTACCCAACCAGAATCCCTAGAGGAAAGAATTAGCTGCGTCTCCCTCTGGGATTTGCATTGACCAGCACAGGAGAGGTGGTCAGTGTCTCCTCGTTACTCAGCAGGCTCCCAGTCTAATGCCTGTTTCCCTCAGAATGGGGCACTGAGAGTTTGGTTTTGTATGTGATTCCAGCTGATACTTTTTTCCTAATAAAAAGGCACTCTTGACTTGTGAAAAAGAACCACGCCAAAATCAATGATCATCGCTTGCACAACGCGGAAATGGAATGAGAGAGAAAACAAGAGTTAAAGGACCGCAAACACCGGGTATGAGGCTGCCCTGCCAGCCCAGACTCCCTACCCAGACACTCGCCTTTGCCTGAAGCGGGAGGCCTGGCCGCCTGCCGCACGGTGTGGAAAACCCATAAGGAAAGCAATTTTGAAATTCTATTCATGATTGAGACGCTACTGGACATTTTGGACATTTTTTTCAGTGCCGAGCCTCTGCTCCCCCATCCTCTGTCACAATCTCCTCTAAATTCTTTCAAAGGCTCTATCTTTTGTGATATGGACACATTGTTATATAGCACATTCACATAGAACAGGTTTTGTGGGCAAAGGACATTGAGCTTTTTTCCTGATATACAACTTGTAACCCTTGGCTTCCCTCTTAACCTGTTACTTTCCTATACCTATATACGGCACCACCCATGGCGGCTCAGGCCTGAAGCCTGGCATTCATAGTGGATCAACACTTTGGCTTTATCTCGTCCATCCAAGCCCATCAGCAACCTGGGGGCCTGTTCTACTTCAAAAATATTTACATCCCTTTCTCCCCTCTTCTCTTCCTCTGGCCTGGCCTCTGCGGCTTCCTTGCTCCCCTCCAGCCCCTCCAGCTCTTGCCCCTCCTAGCATCCAGGATAAGCTTTGATACAAAGACAACACCAAGCGAGGGATTATACTGCCTCTGCTTAAACTCTCCCCACATGTGCATAAAGCCTGTTCCCTGCACCTTCCCCCTGCCCACCTCTTCCACCTCCAGGGCCCCTCTCACCCACTGCACACTGATCTTTTAGTTCCTAAGCATATCAGTTTCATGTCTGCCTTAGGGACTTTGCCCTTGTTCTTTCCTCCTTCTGGAACATTCTGGCTCCACACCTTTGTATGGATGCCTCCTCCTTACCTTTTGGGACTCAGCTCAGATGTCGCCTCCTCCAAGAGGTCTTCCTTGAGCACCTCCCGGCCATATCAATTATATCGCTGAGCTGTTCAAATACCACCCTATTTATTTTCTTCATAGTATTATCTCCAGCTAAATTAATTTTATTTGTTTACTCGTTTATTGTCTTTTTCTAAGATTCCAGGAGAGCAAGAAACTTGTCTGGGTGATTTACCACTATATGTCCATGTCTGGTGCTTGGGGTTCAATACGTATTCATTGAATGAATAAATGAATGAATGAATGCTCCAACTCTGCCTTTGCTGAACTTCTAGAGATTTTGCAACCTCTCTTACACAATCAGGTGCTCGGTAACCTGTTTGTACTCTCATCGCAAGAATTTTAGGCGTGCTCGGCCAATCCAGTGACAGCTCATCAATTCTTGGTGGTCCACTCCTGGCAGCAGGGCACCAAACACACAGTAGGTCCTGGGACTGAGTTGGTTAATGCAGCCTGGCTCCTGTTGATTTTCTAGTGACTTTAAGCAAGTCAGTATACCTTTTGTGGTTTATATTCCTCATCTGGAAAGAGGAATGTACAGATGGTCTCTAAGATTCTGACTTTCGAGGACCAGAATGAAATTAAGTAGTTCAGGAGTTTTTAGCAGATTGTGAGAATATGGGTGGGGGCACGGGAGAGGGTGGTGAGCAGTTTGGAGGGGAGCTTTCTTTCCAGGGCCTTGAGGATTGGCTTTGGGGGACCCTTTGGGTGAGGTTTGCTCCTCAAAGTTTAGGATTTGCCCCTTATCATTTCCTGCTTCCCTGGGACTGTGACCGTGGAAAGCATGATCTGAGGTCGGTGACAGCCTCTCTCTTTTTCTGCTCTGTCATAGAGCAAGGATCTCCAACTTGGGGCAAATGAACCCCCTGAAATTGCTCGCAGACTCAGGGGTATGCAGATGAATGTATTTTGGAGAGAGAAAGTCCTTGCTTTCATTGCTTTCTCCAAGAGACCTGTGTCTCCTAAGTTTAGAAACCCATATTGAGAAGGCCAAGCTGAACTAAGAAAATGAATGACAGGAGAAGGAAGAGGACAGAATACCCAACTCCCTCATTTTTTTCGCATCTTTTCTCGACTTCGGTTTCCTCATCAGTAAAATCAGAAGTTTGGGTGATCTCAAGTGACATCAGCATCTTCGATAATATGCCTAATTTTATTTCGTGCCCATTAAATATCTCATTTACTCTTTCCAAAATCCTGGGAAAGTGTCTCCTGTCAGTAACCCATTTTTCTAGATGATAAAATCAAAGTTTGACGAGGTTTGGTGACTTGCCCAAGGTCACACAGCCTGTGATTGGCAGAGTGGGCCTGACATCCAGCTGTTCTCTGAGAAATGTCAGGGCTTCCCTTGTACTGCGCATCAGGGTCTCACTCAGGCTTTGGCAGTTCTCCCCCCACTGGCCAGTCTGGGCCAAGGCAAGTGAAGAGAAGGGAGAAGAAAAAGAGGTGGTGGGAGGAGGTCATGCTCAGGTGGAAATCCTCATCTTCTTCCAGTGAATTCAGAAGGTTTCCTAGAGAATGGGACACTGGGGGAGCTGGAGAGCTGGGCTATCGAGTAGGGGAGAGGAGGAATTCCCAGGCAGCCCAAAGCATCCTTTCCGGTGGGTTCTCAGGTATTTATAGCCTCTTTGGATGAGTGGAATGCAGGTGTGCTCTCGCTATCAGACTTTGGGTCCGCTGTCGGCCTCAGGCTAGGGAGACTTTTCGGAATGTGCCCCTTGCCTTCCAGGGCCACCTTTGGCCTCACCTGCTGTTTACCCTCTTCTTCCTCCCCCTCTGCCCCGCTTGGCAGCCTGAGCCAGTGCCAGGAAATTGTTGGTCAAAGGTGAGGTCACCAAGGACGTGGAGAAACAACAGGTCCTCATTAACCTTGTTTACCTACCAGGTACCTGTTACCTCATAAGGTTTCTCCTGCTCCTTCTCATTACCTGCGTCTCCTGCTCCTTTAGAAGCTCGTATCTACTGGGCAGATATTGGTGGGGATTTCTTCAAGACTGACCCTCTCAAGAGGCTCCCACTCCTCCAGTTTCTGGTATATAGTCTGTGTATCTGTCGGGTCACATCTCAGATCATGTGGTCCCCTGAGTTTAGATGCCTGGCTTCTCGGTGAGGCTATAAGCTCCTCAAGGGAAGGACTGTTCATTTACAGTTGTATTCTCAGGGCCTGGCATCTACTGATGTCTGTTTCAATGGATGGATGAATGAATGAATGAGACTAATGTTCTGGGTCTTTAGTTCAGAATTCACCTCTTCTGGGAAGCCTCTTGGGATTACTTCCACCCTGTTCTTATCCTCCCATCACTACCTTTGGTATATCAATTCATTCCTGATTTCTCCTTACTGTTGCTCTAAGATGATTTCAGATGGATACGTTCAACCACAAGTGAGCTCTATAAAGGCAGAGACCATGTCTTCTAATTCTCCCATGTGGCTCTCTGACTCCCCACCACCGTGCCCGCACACACAGCATGCCCCTAATTGATACTCACTAGCTAACTGGCCTGTGGGATCTGGGCCAAAGAGTGGCCAGGAAGGTAGATTATTTCTCAAGGTTACCCAGCTTTTTGGTGAAAGAGCTTGAGTCTGTCCTGGTCTAACCTGTGCATGATCACTCAGACCTGGGGTTCCTTCCATGTGCACTGCTGATATTTAAAAACCACTAACATTTATTCATTTATTCAGTCAAAAGATGTTTGCCCAGGCCTTCGACGTGCTGGGCACTGTGCTTGCTCTGGCTCTCAGAGTTGGAGATGATACAGTTCCTGGCATCAAGGAGGTACAAACCATTCAAGGAGGTGAGATATTTACCAGAGCAGTCCTCAGTGCTGGAGCCAGACGTTGGGACAGCTAAAGCTCCCTGAGGAGCTGACATCCGAGGCCGTTGAAAGATTCTTACACAGGTGTTCATTTTGGTGTAAGCCATTTGAGAGAGATTTGTCCACCTCTGTTAGTCCAAGATATGCCTGTGACTGCCTGTGGTCCTGGTTCATAGGCAGAAGGGTGGAGGCCATCCCCTGTGTCAGTACCCCCTGATCCATCATTGCCACCAACGGCTGCAGAGCCACAGACACAGGCTGGCAACGAGAGGGCATATCACCTGCAGGCTCAGAGATGGGCAGAGATGTTCCTGAATCTCCACGGTGACTCAGGGCAGAGCTGGGTCCAGAAATCAAGTATCCTGACTCCCAGCCCTGTGCTCTCTTCCATAGATCCCCCCACCTGCCCTTGCCTTTACCAGGCTGGTGCCTTCGTTGGGTCAGCCACCTTAGGCTCTAGGCTGGGTGCTGGGCACAGAAGAGTGATCCTTACAAGCATTCCCTTCCTTGCACAGTGACAGATGCGCATTGAAAGAATGGCCCAGGCTAAGACGCCTGTTGGAAGGAAGTATAGGGTATGAATAAAGCTTCACAATTCAGGCAGAACGATGACCATCTGAGAGAGTATGTTTCCTGGAGACGTGCGTGCACAGCAGAGTCCATTATTCACAGTCAGCACAAGCCTATTAGAGAGAGTGAGTGGGGAAGGGGCCAGTAGAAGGCTCTCTCTGAGCTGGATTTCCTGGCCCATGGGCCTGTCTGGGCAGGCTTCCACACAGCTCTCAGGCCTTGTTTTCTGCAGCAGCCTCAGGGCATAAAGTCCAGTGGGGTGATTTTGTGATCTCTTCCCAGGGCAGCTTTAAAGGGCCAGCACCTCCTACTGGGATTAATGATTACCTGTTGGGTTGCCCATAGACCCAGATGTCAATGTGTGTGAGGATGGGTGGGAGGTGGTGACAGAGGGGTGGCCCGGGGCGGGACTGGGAAGTGACCCGAGGAGGATGGTGGTTCCTTTGAATCTATCCTCCCCGGGGGCTGCCTCCTCTCCTGGCTGGCCTTGGGCCATGAGGAGAGACCTGTGTCTTTAAGGGCAAACAGTGCAGAGAACTTGTGAGCCCAAAAGGGAGGGTAAAGTCCAGGGTGCTGCCCCCAGCTCTGACAGGAGAGCAGTTTGGGAGAGGGAAAAACATGCCAGGCTTAGGATTCCCACAGTAGAAGTGTGTGTGTATTGGGGGGGCGGTGTCTCCTAGCCAAATGAGAGGGAGGTACATGTCTCGAGACCTCAGGAGGTCAGGCTTTGGCTAGGCAGGCCCCTGGGGTGCCTCCCTCAACCCCCTGACACACTCACGTTTCACAGACTTGGAAAGTGCCCCAGCATCACTGCATCTCAAGTCACAACCCCCCGCCCCGTCCTTCTGTTCTCTGTTTCTGTCCTACCCCCAGCCTTAGGGGGCAGAGTAATAAGTACTAATAATGATAACGAGAGCCACCCTTTGCTTGGCCCTGAGGATAGCATATAGATTCACTTGTAATCCTTACAACAGCCCTGGAGAAGGGTATAGATTTCACTCCCATTTTTACCAGAGTGGAAAAGAAGCCCGGAGAGCTTATGTAACCACTCAAGATCACACACAGAGCAAGGGGCAGAGCGGGACTCGACTCCTGGTCTGTGTTGAGTCAAAGTTCTGTGCTTTTTGCACCACGGGTGATGGGCTAGGGCCCTCCTATTTCCCCAGTAGACTGGCTCAGCCAGGCCTCCAGAAAGCTTTTGAGATTTACCCATCTAGCCTGTGACACCTCTTCTCTCCACCCCAAACCCTGAGAGAATTAGTGTCCTTGAGCTCAGCCAAGCTGGATTGTCTGTCACTGCCTTGGGCTCTGTGGCTGCATGTGTCTGTGGCCACCCTGCAGCATGTGTGTGTGTGTGTGTGTGTGTGTGTGTGTGTGTGTGTGTGTGTGTGTCTCCCAGGGTACAGGGGCAGGGGTTCAGAGGTACTTGCTAAGTAGCACTGGCCTAGAGGAGACAGGGGGATGGACAAGATGACCCTCTGTGGAAAGGGCTATCCCTACTTCTCGGAAGGCTTTATCTCAAGCTCACTTTCCTTCTGATTCACAGAACTCTTCATGAACATCTTTCTTTAGTCAGCGGTTTAAATCTAACGATTTCCTCTAATTCCATACTGCAGCTTGTGACTGTTATCATCTGTCTCAAATACCGCATGCTCACAATTTATCCTTCCCCAAGCCCTTCGAACACATGATTTCCTATGGGATTGGCAGAGCAGGTTTTATTAATCCCACTAGACAGATGAGGAAACTGAGGCCTTGAGTGAGGAAATGACAAGTTCAGAACATAGCAAGGCTTGGTGCCAGAGGCCAGCTCTGCCCTCACCCACACTCAGCTCATCATGGCGCTGCTTTCTCTGCTGCCTCTGTCTCGTCCCTACTCCAAAGAAACGTTTTCATTTCAGCCTGGCTGGCTTTGGAGTCACACTTTTGCTTAGTTCTTTTACTTAATTTTTGTTTATTGTGGTAAAATACATGTCATATAAAATTTACTGTTTTAACCATTTTAATGTGTACAGTTTAGTATTATAAAGTACGTTCATATTGTTGCACAACTATCGTCACCATCCATCTCTCGAATTTTTCATCTTGTCCAACTGAAACTCAATACCCATTAAACGACAACTCTCTGTTCCCTCTCCTCTCAGCCCTTGACAACCACCATTCTACTTTCTGTCTCTATGATTTCAACTACTCTAAATACCTCACATAAGTGGAATCATACAGTATTTGTCTTTTTGTGACTGGCTTATTTCACTTAGCATAATGTTCTCAAGGTGCATCCATGTTGTAGCATATTGCAGAATTTCCTTCCTTTTTAAGGCTGAATGATATTCCATTATATGGATATATCACAGTTTGCTTATCCATTCATCCACCTGGGGACACTTGGGTTGCTTCCACATTTTAGCTCTTGTGAATAATGCTACAATGAACACGGGTGTACAAATATATCTTCAAGACCCTGCTTTCAATTCTTTCTGGTAGATGTCCAGAAGTGAAGTTGCTGAATCAGATAGTAATTTTATTTTTAATTTTTTGAGAAAACTCCATGCTGTTTTACACAATGGGTGTGCCATTTTACATTCCCACCAAAAGTGCGCAAGGGTTCCAATTTCTCTGCATCCTTGTCAACACTTGTGATTTTCTGGGGTTTTTTTTTGTTGTTGTTCATTTGTTTGTTTTTGATAGCAGCCATCTTAATGGGTATGAGGTGGTATCTTATTGTAGTTTTGATTTGCATTTCCCTAATGATTAGTGATGTCGAACACCTTTTCATGTGCTTATTGGCCATTTGTATATCTTCTTTAGAGAAATAGCTATTCAAGTATTTTGCTCGTTTTTGAATTTTTTGTTGTTGAGTTTTCGGAGTTCTCTATATCTTCTAGGTATTAATCCCTTATAAAATATATGACTTGTAAATATTTTCTCTAGTTCTGTGAGTTGCCTTTTGACTCTGTTGATAATGTCTTTTGATGCATGAAGGATTTTACATTTTCATGAATGCCCGTAGTTCTTGGTGCTGTCAATGTGGCTCCTTCATCTGGGTTCCAGAATGTCCAGTACCTATACCACCTCTTAATCTGTCTCCAAGCATTGATAGCCCATTTACTTGGCTGACCTCACCCACCAGACAGAGAACTCCCTAGAGGTCAGGCCCTGGCCTGGGTGAGATCTGTATTCCCAGCACCAGCACAGGGCCTGGCATATAGCAAGGTGCTCAGTGTATGTTTGGTGGATGGGTGAAGATGACCTAAGTGTGATGACAGATGATTCAGGCCGGGAGTGGGGTGGTGGGACGGATGAGGGGCTCCCAGTACAAAGGAGAATGAGCTAGAGACTGCTTGCTGCTGCCATATAGAAGGGGAAGAACAAGATGGCAAGGAGAGTGGTCTCTGGAGCCAGAGTGCCCAGTTCGAATCCTCTCTTACTGGCGATGCAGCCTTAGACAAGTTACTTAATTCTTCTACACCTCAACTTCTTTGCCATCTTTGAAATGGGAGTAATAATAGCTTATGAGAATCAAATGACTCATTAAAAGACTAGAACAGGGCTTAGCATATCAAACATTATACAGGTGCTGGCTGTTATTACTTCATCATACTCTCAGCTCTCTGAGAGCAGAGAACACATTCCCTATATTTTGTGGGCCCAGCACCTAGCACAGTGCCCGATGCAGAGCTGGCACTCAGTCAGTATGTGTTAATTGAATTATATTGTCTTTTGTCAACCAGGCAGTCCTTCCTTACTCCACCCTTAGTTTCTCCTGCTGTAGCTCCCTGACACTTTTAGTCTCGTTCCCCATCATCGTGCCGTACAGTTGGGTCTTGGTCTCCCCCCACTCAGCAAAGAGTGTCTGGGAAGGTAAACTGCTAGTTCTCAGCCCTTCACCAAGGGATCCTGGGGCTGGGCTGGGACAGGGCCTGGGCGGACTGGCGTGGCAGGTCAGTAGGCTTAGGGCTGGGCAAGGGCTTCTACTCTCCATTTCCTTTCTCCTCTGATCTCCGTGTCCCTAGTCATAGAATCATGGGGTCTCAGGACTGTTCTTTTACCATGGAAGGGCCTGGATCATTCTGTGTCTGCTCTCCTTGCAGTTTGCCAGCTGCCTTGTTCTCTCTTGGAACCAGGGAATCAGAGAGAAGAGAAGACCTTTAGGCATTCTAAAAGGGTGCTGGCCTTGTCTCCTTCCAGAGCTCTCTCGTGTGACTCTTTAGATTATCTCCTTGGCATTGTTGCTACTCCCAGAGGCAGCCAAGAGCCAAGCCCCGGAGCGAGGGTGGAGGGACGTCCCTGATGCTTTCTTGGGCCCAGTGGCAATGGGTAGGCTGCTCTGCGAGCTGCCCCATTGCCCTCCATTCACTGGGTTCTACTGCCCGAACCAGCTGTGTTCCAGGGCTGCCAGGCCGACATGAGCCCAGGCTGCCAGCTGTGCCCTCTGCACAGAGGTCAACTCTCCCTGGATTCCTGATGTCCTGAGTCCTCTGACATCATCTCAGATCCTGTGACTTGCCCTGCCCCACTCAGGAAGGACCTTGTCCCTGAAGACTTTGACCTTTCCTTAGATGCTCATGGGCAGTGTGGTAGGTGGATCAAGTACAAGTGGACGATGGGGAGGCTTGGAGGCTGGCTTGGGGCTGGAGGTGGAAACACTACTTTGCCTTGCGTGGCTGGCTCTGGGTGTAGGAACAGTGAGTCATACTACCTTTCAGGCAGTGGTGAGGAGGGAGGGCAGGGCATGGGCACTGGGTATGTGTAGGTGTGGAGGGGTGGGGAGTCTGGGTCCATACCCCAGATGTTTCCATCTCCTGAGAAGCCCAGTAGCTCTTCTGCATCTCCATGGGCTTGTGTAGGAGTGTGTGAAGTGTGAATGTTTGTTCAGGGATGGGAAGATGGGAACTATATGGAGTGAGGGTAGAGTGTGTGCTTGTGTATGTGTGTGTGTGTGTGTGTGTGTGTGTGTGTGTGTATATGTGTGTGTGTGTGTGTGTGTGTGTGGTGAGTGGGGTTCTGTGTTGGTGAGAGGGTGAGCATTGAGGGTGATGCTGGGCTTGGGGGCTGAGTAAAGGTCAGAGTAGAGAGTGACCACAAAATTACAAGGTACCTGATCTCTCTTTACTTTAATTTAACCTCAGACTCTGCCAGAGGTTAGGTTGCTGAGTAACTGTTGGGAGTGGGAGGGAATTTAGGGCTTCCTGTTGCCACCCCAGCTGCTGATTATTATCTGAATGATGATGGAAGAGAGAGACTTGCCACCCTTGGCAACCATACCTCCAGCAGGCAGGGCTAGCCCTTGGGGATGGGTGTGCTCATACCCTGGCCCCTGGTCTCTGTGTGTTTATGACTGTCTGAGTGCGTGTGTGCGTGCATGCATGAGTGCGTGCGAGGTGCTTCGAGTCTGGTATATCTTTGTATACATGTATACTTGGGGGAGCCTATGACCTGCAATAGGCTCTGCATGTCAGTTATAAAGTTATGTGTGTCCATGTGTTTATATCCATGAGCAGTGCCACTGTATTTTATTTTAATTTTTGATTGGGGAAACATGCCAGAGCCACACTTTCAAAATACAGAAACAACATTCTAGAACTAAATTTTAACTGTCATTATTATATGACTACATGCATATACATGTATATATCATATTTTATATCATATATTCGATATATATAAAAATAAATGCCTTTGATATATTGTTGAAACTTAATTTTCTTAAGCAATTGAAAATGTAAGTCATTTTTAAATTATCGATTTCTTCTAATAATAAAATGAATCATATTTTGATCAGATACTTTTATTACCACCATTGGAATATAATATTTATTTGTTTATTACCTTTGTCTCCCACGAAGATATAATCTTTATGAAGGCAGAGATTTCGTCTGTCTTGTTCACTGTTGTATTCCCAGTGCCTAGAACAGTGCCTGGCATGTAGCAGGTACCAAATAAATATTTTTTTGTATAAGCAGAAAGGGAAAGCAGTCCTGAGAAAAAGGCTTTTAAGTAGAGGCCCGGAGGATGAGGAGGCGTTAATCAGGTTAAGAAAGGGTAAGGGCTGTCTAGGTGGCAGGCATAGTACGCACAAAGGCCCTGAGGCAGGAGGGGGCAGAGTGCATTCTGAGGAGCTGATAGGTGGCTGGCGCAGCTGAAGTGCTGTGTGTGTGTGTGTGTGTGTGTGTGTGTGTGTAGGGCTTTCTCAGCCATTTAAAGGAGTTTGGAAAGTTATTGAAGAGTTTCAAGCAAAGGAATGACATAACTGGATTTGTGTGTTTAAAACATCCCTCTTGTTGCTGGAGGAGGCTGCACTCTGGGGTGGGGGTAGAGTGAAAGTAGCAGGACTAGGTAGGTGCCTGGTGCCATCCTCCAGGGAAGAGATGTTGGTGGCTCTGGTCGGGGTGGCTGCTGTGGGGATGCAACTCCTATGACAGAATCGGGAGGTTTTTCAGCGGTAGACTTGGCAGGGTTGCACGGACAGGCTGGGTAGATAGAATTGGGAGGTGAGGAAGAGGGAGGCGCTGGGAGTGCATCCAAGGTTCCTGGTTGGCTTAATTGGTTGGCTGGTGAATTGAGTGCTTACTGTGTACTGAGGCCTTTGCTAACCACTTTACTCTCCCAATTATTCTTCACAGCCCTCTGGGGTAGGTCAGATGATAATCCACAAGGAAACAGAGGCTCAGAGTGATAAAACCTCTGCGGTAAGGTTTACACGTGGTGCAGTGAAACCCTCCTATCTAATGCCATCGAGGCCTGTAGTTGGCTGGTTAGAATGAGGACCATAAATACTGAGGCCTATACAGTGTAAATATTTTGTTCTAACTGGAGACCTCTGCATGTACTAACACTTGCCAGCCCTTTGATATATGGCTGAGACCTTCCCCTGGGCACAGGCCCTCCTGAGCCCTGAATGGTCTTTCTTGTACAAACCACCCCATGACACTCTATCTTCTTCGGGTTCCAGTGTTGATTTATTTAAAGCATAGCAAAAACTATATACTTCTTAAGAATCAACCAAGGACGAAATTCTTCCAGATTTTCAGACCTGCTTCTGCCCTCAGCCCGGCCTGCTAGCATCACTCTTTACAGACTGTCTCTTTCATGTCTAAGTCGACGGCAATTTTTCCCTAGTAGTTTGCTCTTACCAAACTCTTCCAAAGCATTCAACTTGGATTTTCAAGAAAAAAGGAAAACCGTTTCTTTTCACAGTCATACTTCATTGTTTTGTGTCATGTTTAATTAAATTACATAATTACAACAAGTGCAATTGGCAAATAAGTTTGGAGGTAAACACAATGGCTCTTGGGGTACATGTGGTTTGGCTGGTGGGAGCAGAAATGGGCGGACACGTTGGAGAACCCCTACCTCACTCCCTGTGGGGGATGGCTTGAGCCCTCCATGAAGTGGGCACTGATTTGCAGGATTCACGGAGGAAGTAGGGGTTATCGGATGAGGCCCCAGGTGAGGTCGGTCATCAGATGAAAATGTAAGTAAGGTAGAGAGCTGTGTCTGGGTGAAACTCTTTTAAGTTTTACCAGAAGACAAATTCCCTGTTCAGTATTTAGCATACATATCTGGAGCCCTTGGTAATCAACATGAAATGCTGTCAGTGGTTTAGGTGATCAGCATTGACTAGATTTAAAAGACACGCTTCGTGCTTTAAATTATTGGCTCTATTAATGATGAGCTGGACTGGGAAAGGTAGCACAGTGGGAGTGGCTGACACAGCACCCTCCTTGTCACTTAGGTGTCCGCATTTGGCTAAGCTGGGGTCCATCCTGAAGACCTTTGGGGAACTTCTATTCCTAAAGAGAGTAAAGGTGAGATTCCCTGAGGCAGTAGGAATATGCATCTGGACTCTGGGAAGGAATGACCTTCTGTTCAGGGCGAAGAGGGTGTGTGTCCTGCTCTCCAGCGGCACGGGCAGCAGGAGCACAGAGGTGGTGCTTTCTTGATGCACAGTACCCACCTGGCCCAGGGCAGGACGCAGTGGACGGGGACCTCATCAGCGAAGGTTTGCCGGGCATCTGACTAATTCTCTTCTGGTGTTGAGGGCCATTTCATCTCTCAGAGGGTTGGAGGAAGTGAATAGAGCAAGGAGGGTTGGTTGGCAGAGTGGATTGGCAGAGTGGCAGTGATAGGGGAAACCAGGGATAAAAGCGAACCTGTCCCCTCATTCATAATATTTGGGGGAGGAAAGTCAGTTCAGTCCAGTTAACCATCATTTATTGAGTCATTGTGCTAAGGCTCTGTGAACACCAAGAGGAAAAAAACATCATTCTTGCCCTCGAGGAGCATATCATCTAGTCATGGAGATGAACTCCAATAAGAGCATTTTCATATAGTACGCTCTGTCAGTTTGGAATGCATTTGGTCTCAGGTTGACAGAATACCTAATGGACAGTGGCTTGAGTGATACGGATGTTTATCAGTCTCACATGGCGGGAAGTCTGGAGTCAGGTGGCTCCAGGTTGGTGAAAGGACTCAATGATGTTACTGAAAATGCAGGCTTTTTCTATATTTGTGTCTGCCATCCTCAGCATGTTAACTTTTGTCCACATGCTTATTTGCTAATGGTTGCAAGTTGGCAGCTATGGCACTTCCTACAATTATATTCAAGGCAGAAAAGAAAAAGGCCAAGGAGAAAACGGAGCTGTATTTTCCTCTTTTGTTTCCCAGAAGCCTCCTCAGAAAATGACCTTTCATGTCTCGTTGGCCAGAACTGGGTGGGGATGCGGCAAGGGAGGTGGGAAATTGAGGCGGCTGGGAGCAGAATGCTCATGATAGCTTAGGTGAACCTCGATTCATCTTCTGGGCCTGGATACATTGCCACATACAAAGGTAGGGGTTCTGGTGGCAATGAGGAAGGGGTGGGCAGGAATGGCTGTTATGTAGAATGCCCAGGAAGCAGAGAGAAACCATAGGAGCAAAGTTAGCCCTACCCGGAGAGTCAGGGAAGCTTTCCTAAAAACGGTGACCCCTGAGTGACGTCTTGAGCACCCCTATCAAGAACAGTTGGAAAGTCATGCTAGGTAGAAGAAACTACAGGAGCAGAAGCATAGAGATGAGAAATAATACGGTGTGTCTAGGGAAGTGTACATAATCAGATACTTAGTTAAAGGGTGAAGTTAGAGAGAGTGAGGGGTGGGTGGTACAGGTGGAGAGGCGACAAGAAACCAGACCGTGGTGGGCTTTGCAAATCATGCTGCAACCTTGGATTGTGTCCTGCAGTCTTCAATGGCTTTCAGCAGCAGAGGGGAATGGTTAGCTGTGCATTTTAGAAAGATCACTCAATGCTGGTGCAGAGAATGAATGGGAGAGAATAGGAGAAGCTCAGACTGAAGTAAGAGGTATTCTTTCAACCATCCAGTCGAGAGCTACTGAGGGCCTGTCCAAAGTCAGCTGACCAATATTTCAGTGACAAGATAGGCAGGATTCCATGGCACAAATCTCTGAAGGGAAATATATTTCAAGAGGGCTGGGAAGCTCCCAAAAGCTACATCAGACTGTGCAATCACACACAGGGTAGTCTGTGCCCCTGTGATGAAGAAAGAGGGGAGGCAGCCAAGGAGATGAGTGGGTAACACTGGAGCTCTTTGCCAGGCTGATGTTTTAAGAAGGCTAGAACAGAGAAAGGAAGGGAAGATAAGAAACAGGGCCATGGCCTGTAAGGATGGTGTCTGGAAGACAAAAATAGGCAGAACCTTGTGAGGCAACCCAAGCTTGTTTAGCCAGGATCAGAGACTGTGGAGACCGCTGAGCCTGATGGCATAACCCTGGTGAAGAAAGGGTGGTCCCCCTGGGGTGGTATCGTTGGCCCTCTGCCGGATACCTGGAAATCGGCCTTCAAACCCAGAGCAGGGCTACAGTGGGAGAGAAAAGAGAAGCTGTGGGTGGGGACTGGAGTGGGATGAACCCCTCCCCACCAGCTGCTCCTAGGGCCTGCAGGGGGCCTCTCCCCATAAAACAACATGTCAGGCACAAAAGACGCTTGTGAGCAAGACTGCTAGATCCACTTGGTCCCCTCTAAGGAAGCTCGGAGCACGGGGCCTTGATAAAGGGAAAATGTGGTTCTGAATTTATAAAAGAGGAGGAGGTTGGAATCTGCGACTACACAGCTGAGGAAAGTCCTGGTTAGGATCCTTGCAGATTGTGAAAGGAATAGTTCGTGAGCACTTCGAAGGAGATGTGGTCACCGAGAGCCAGTACGTGCTCACCATGGCTAGTGTGTCAGTCTAATTAAAAACAAGAACATTGAGAAATAGATAAGAAACGCCCCTGGAATGAAATTACAAAAGTACGAACGGGTATACAGTGAAAAGTCTTACTTACCCCTGACTCCTAGCCTCCCAGTTCCTCTCTTCAAAGACAACCAGTGTTACCATTGCTTAGTCATATTATCTATCTATCTATCTATCTATCTATCTATCTATCTATCTATCTATCTATCTATCTATCTATCGATCTATCTATCTATCTATCTATCTACCTATCTATCATCTATCATCTATCTATCATCTATCTTCTATCTGCCTATCTACTTACCTACCTACCTATCCTTTTAAAAAGACAAATTGTAGCATAGTTTACTTGCCATTTTTCATTTAACTTTCTTTTCCTCCAACAATATCTTAGAGATTTTTACACAACGGGGCACATGGAGCTGCCTCCTTCTTTTAACACCCTTGGAGAACTGTAGTACGGATGCCTGGACAATTATTCAACCAGCCTCTCACCATCTTTAGCCCTTCCCTTTTATCAACATTTCCACAATGAATAACCTTGCATATATGTCTCTTCTTGAATGCTTGATATATGTGATGTGTATGCGTTTCTATAGAATAGATACTCGGAGGTAGCTGTTGTTGAGCAAAAAATATATACATGTTTAATTTTGATAGATATTGTCAAATTCTTTAGAAGTTGTGACAATTTTTGTCCCTATCTCGAATGTCTGTTTTTCTTATATTTTGGCTAACTGTGTTTCCTAACTTTCAGGTCTTATTGGTACTGGGCGATCAGCTACATCAAATAGAAGAAGATCTTAGTTTTAATATGCATTTCTCTTATTAAGATTTCTGACTAATGGATTTTTTTGACTCTGAGGACGATTGAAGACCAGAAGATGCAGAAATTGTGGGAACTTGACAGAGTTCTCGATAAAGTTTTTCAGTTACTTCTATGGTCAAGATGGAGAAATATAGCTGAGATCCTGAAGTGGTTTTTATAGTTCAGTTGCTGGATAAATGGTCATCTATTCATTCAACAAACACTCATGGAGTACCTACTATTCGTTAGGCATTCCTCTAGACACTGGGATACATCAATCAACAAAATAGAACAACAACAAAATTCCTTTGTGGACCTTATGTTCTACAGGAAGAGGAAGACAATAAATAAAACCAGAGTAAATAAGTAAATTATGGAGGCTATTAGAAGGTTATACCCCAAGAGTATTGTTTAATGAATCCACACTGGTCTAGAAGAGGATAATTTCCAACAGATGCCATGGGAACCAGGGCTCTGTCATTAGCCCTGTCTTGTTCATTCAACAAATACTGATGTTCACCCTACTATGTGCCAGGTGCTGTTTTAGGAGTTAGGGATACAGCTGTGAATGATACAGACAAAAATCTCTGTCCTTTTACAGCATGTCTTCTAGTGGTAGGAGATAGATAATAACAAAATAAGTACGAAAAATATATAGCATGTCAGAAAGAAAAAAAAGTACTAAGAAGAAAAATTCAGTGGGAAAGGATGATGAAGAGTGTCAGAGATTGAGGTTGTTATTCCAAATGGGGTGGCCAGGGAAGGCCTCACTGAGAAGGTGACATTTGAGGAAAGGCTTGAAAGAGGGAGGGAGGAGCCGTGAGGCCATCTGGAGAAGGATGGTAATTGTAAAGGCTATAGCATGCTTGGTATGTTGGAGGAGCTGCAAGGAGGTCCAGGTGGCTAGAACAGAGAGAGTGAGCGAAGGGGAGAGTGAGGAGACGGGGCAGAGAGGGTAATGAAACTGGATTATGTAGGGCCTGGGGGCCCCTGTGAGGCCTTCTGACTTTACTCTGAGTGAGGCGGGAGCCATTGGAGGGTCTGTGCAGAGGAGGCTTAGGATCTGAATTAGGATTTAATAGCATGATTCTGGCTCCTGTGTTGAGAATAGATTTGTGGTAGGGGGTCGGGGGAGGTATGCAGGGTGGGCAAGGTCAGAGCAGGGAAACTGTAGTAATCCTAGGAGCAAGGACAAAAGTCACGAGGCTCTTGCAAAAATCCAAGTGAGAAATGATAGTGGCTTGAACCAGATTGGAAGTGACAGAGAAACAGTTGGATTCTGATATGTTTTGAAGATAGAGCCAACAGGATTTGCTGACAAATTAGACATGGGCTGTGAGAGAAAGGGAAGAGTTAAGTATGAGTACAAGATTTTTGATCTGAACAGTTGGAAGGATGAAGTTGACACGACCCTAGATCCCGAGACAGTGCGGCCTGTGAGTGGACATGTTGGCTGAGAGAGGAGACCAGAAGGTCAGGTTTGGAATGCTGAGTGTGAGATGCGCTTTAGACATCCAGGTGGAGATGAGAGGGTACAATTGGACATGTGAGTCTGGGATTCAGAAGAGCGGTCTGGGCTGGAGATTCAAATTTGGGAGTCATCAATTTATAAATGATATTTAAAGCCTCTGACCTGGATGAGCTCACCAAGGGAGGAAGTGAAGATAAGGAAGAGAAGGGGTGCAAAGACTAGCCACGAGGCATTCCAATATTCCAGTCGAGGAGCTGAGAATGAATCAGTGAAGGAGGCTGAGAAAGAGTGGCCTGGGAGGTAGGAAGAAAACCAGGAGAGTGTGGTGGCTTGAAAATCAAGTGAAAAAAGGTTTCAATAGAGGGGTGACCAACTGTGACAAATGGCGCTAAGAGGACATCGGAGATGTGGACTGAGGATTGACCAGAGGAGTGACCAGAGTACTATGTGGGAGAGGTGGGCGTGAAATCCATCCCACCACTAGCTATGACTCGGAGGAGGGTCCAGACATTATGCGGATCCCACTGGGAGGAAAAGTGAACCATCAATGAGAGAATCAGGACCCAGAAGGGCCATGACAGGTGGCTGGGAGGGATACAGTGATACAAATTGACATTTGCCAGCCCCTATACTGGGGTCCCAAACACCAACTGTCTAAGTGGGAGGGGCAGAAGGACTTAGTACAAAAGACTTGGAGGCTTGTTGACAACTCCCGGTGTGTCAGCAGTGACGCGTAGTGTTTCGAAGAGCAAAGCAATTACAGGCTAGGTTAATGGACATATATATCTTATCCAGAACAAGGGAGGTGACTGACCTGCTGGGTTCAGCAGCACTAAGGCACATGAAGGGAAGTGGGTTCCGCTTGGGGAGGGGAGGTGGGAAATAGACATGGTGATTCTGCACGGGGTGGGGGTGGGCAAGGACATGGAAATGAGGCTTCGTGAGAAATGGGTAAAGAATGGGTAAAATGTCAAGTTGGGAAGAGTGGACTTGGTGGGGAGTCTTTGATTCCAAGAAAAGCTCTCCTAGGAAGGGTTCGTGTGTCTAAAAATGGTGAAATGAGACTGAGTGAGTGGAAACTGACAGAATCAGTTACGACGTTTCCTACATTTACTTGTGGATTCTCCCTGAAATTTTGTAATTTGCAAGCACTCGAAGCCATTTCTAATCCAGGTGTGTTCCACCACTTGCTGAATGCCTGGATCTCAAGTCTTGGGGAAACGATGCCTCCTCTTAAGACCACCTGAATGAAACGTCTAATCTGATCGTCAATCAGCACAGAGGAAGTTTAGAATGGCGGTTCCAGGGCTGGGCTTGGCCTTCCGTGGGTCATGCTGTCCCTAACTTGACCCAGGGCATGGGTGGCCAGCTCCCATGTTGCCAGTTCTGTCCCCTCTCAAATGTCTGGGCATTTGGGAAAAATTAAGAAAGAGCAGAGGCTCCTGTCCTTGGAGGGTCCCCAGTCTGATGGCAGGAGGTGGGACAGGCTCTAGGGGCTGGAAGAGGTGGTGGAACTATTTCCTGTGTAAGGCAGGAGGGAAGGGGTACAGCCTCCGAGATACATCTCCCATACCCTCCCGGTAGCGCTGTACAGCCTCACTGTCACGTGAGCCACGTCTGCATTTTAATATCCTCTACTAGTTGCCTTAAAAAGTAAAAGGAACAGGTGAAATTAATTTTAACAATATATTCTATATATTTATACATATTTATTTAACCTAATGTATCCAAAAATATTATCATTTTAACAGGTAATCGATATATGAAAACTTACTGAGATAATTTACATTATTTTTTCATGCTAAGTCTTCACAATCTGTGTGCATTCTACACTTACAGCATATCTCAATTTGGACAAGCTATGTGTGTGCTGGACAGTGAGGTCTCAGTTATCCGTCTCACTGTTCCTTCCTGTGCTCAAAGGCACCTGGGCTGCCAGTGGGAATGCAGGGACTTGTCACCAGCAGTCTGGCCCGGTGCCTACCTGGCTGTGGAAGAGGCTCATGGGGACCCTCAGAGGTGATCTGTTAAGTGTGATGTTTGCATGTCCCAGGGGTGCTTCTGGGTGGGAAGGTGGCCCATGCCGTGTGTACCTGCTCTTTTCCAGCTATGGTAAACATTAACGAAGCAGTGGGAGCCGGGCCCTCTGGGAGGCCTGGGCTCCCCTGGTGGGGAGGAATGGAGATAATGCTGTGTACCTTAGATAGGGCTTTAAACCTGGCCTCGGAGGCTGCTGGGGCCCGAGCTGCCAGGGAAACACGGGCTTGACTTCTCTTCCCAGGACCAGGACGCCTCGCTGGGAGAGTCTCAGGGCTCACAGACCTCCGAAGTGCCACTTGCCTCTACATTTGCATGAGCCTCGCCCCACTTCTCAGTCTCCTCACAACCCTCCCTCTCCACTGCAATAGCTCTCCTCTCCAAAACCACTCGCGGAAAAGCCCAGCTAAGCCTAATTTAAGGGCATAGGGAACAGATCGAGGTCACATCATTTCTTTTTTAAAAGAACCCCAAACCAATAAGCACTCTGCAACACTTGCTGTATGCTGGGACTTATATAGGCTGCCTCCTTCCTCACAGCAAGCAGGACACAGGTTGTCACCCTCACCCAGGAGAGGTGGGGTCAAACAGGTCAGCGCGTCGCAGGTGGGATACAAACCTGGGCGTTTGATTGGACTAGTTCTAGCTACCAGAAAGTTCCCTCTGGGTAGAGGAAAGCAAGGATGTTTACTTGTGTTTTCATAAACAAACACATAGAAACTTGTGTAAGTGATTACATATGGCTGAGGCAATGGGGAGGATGGGAGGTATTGGGTTGAGAATTCTCAAGGTTTATCTTTGCGTATTACCTTGATCTTAGAACCATCTGGATAGATTGTCTAATTTTAAAAACAAGAGAGATCAAGTTTGAACTGTTCATTTTCCCTCGTAGTAGAAGAAAATGTGTTTTTCAGAGTAGATGAGCTTGATGACCAAATTGAAATTTTTTCGGTGTCCAGAATGCATATAGGCTTTATTTTCCATAAAGATAATCAATTTAAATCACAAAAAGAGAAAAAAAAAGGTGCGTTCTTTCTGGTCATGGCTTGGAAGTGATTTTCTTTAACTTCTATCCTTGGTTGCTAGTCCCTGCTCTGGAAACTTACAGTCTGACGAAGAGAACACCTACTTCTATCCCTCAGACAACCCCTAGACACAACCCTGTCCTCAGGGAGTTCCCAAGCCCAGCTCCTCTGGACCAAGTGAAAGAAGTGAAGGGATTCCTCTGTGTTCTGAAGAACCCACTTCTGCCCTGGGCTTGGCTCCCCCTTCCCACCCCTAGAAACCTCCTTAGTTCTCAGCCTGCTGAGCAAGTCAACACTTGATTCACTTCCAACTTAGTGTTTGTCCCTGGTCCCTGGAAGCTTCCATGTGTCCTGCCTTACCACCGGTCACTCTCAGAGCCAGGAATGCATGTCCTGAGGGCATGGGGGAGCTGGATGCCTCCTTGAGAACCCCTCAGAAGACACAGACTCTCTAACGCCCACTCATCTGAGGCCTGGTCTGGGCTGGGGTGAGGGTGGGCCAATGTGCTGATCTGCATGAGACTCTGGGGGCTGCCCTGCCCTTTGCCCAAGCAGTGTGTGCAGGCAATGAGAGCTGTGGGAAGGATCCAGGAGGCTATTCCCTGCTTGGGGATTGTGTTCAGTGAGTTTGATTTGGAGACAGGCAGAAGGATGGGAAGTCCCAAGTGTTCTCAGAGTTCCAGAGGTTATTGACCTGGGAAGGCAAGGGTGAGCCCAGGCGGGGCACATATACGCTGTTTCCTTCTGAGCAGAAGGTGCTGCCCTTGGCAGAACTGGTGGGGAGCATTTCCATCCCCAGCCTGGGCCCCTCTGCATCCTTGACGGGAGGCCAGGCTGTGAAGCCAGTGAACTACAGGCACCATCCTCCCCTCCCATGGGGAGGTATTCACCCTACCCCATCCCAGCTCACATTTCCTTTGCTTTCCCTGCTGACAGTATATGCGGATAGATCAATGCAATCTGGTTGGGAGACTGGGGTATGGCAATCGAGTGAACCCCTTCTTGGATACCCCTTTCTGAGCACACTCATCCTTCCTGCCTTCCTGTCTCCATTCTTGACCTCCTTCAACCTGGCTGTGAAACCGAAGGGGAGACCTCAGATGCCTGCAGGGTCGGACAGGGTCCAGTGGGGACAGTAGCCACTCTGTGTTGAGTACAGAAATAAAGTCTGAGATTTCTTATACCTCAGAGGTAGAGAAGAAGGGATCTTGGGGATCATTTAGTCTGGTGCCGTCATTGGGCAAGCAGGATAACACAAGCCCATAGAGGTTTTCCCAAAACATACTGGAGAAGCCACAGAAGAGAGGGCCCAGTGACTAGGGCCTAGAAAGCAATTTGCTGGGGTGATGTGGGAAAATGTCAGGGTTAAGGTAAGTGAGTTGGGAAAAGAGAAAGATATCCAATGGGGAGGGAAGTTGGGACTGTCCGTCCAGAGTATCAGGCCTATAGGCAAAGAAAACAAAGCATTTGGGATTCTTGGAAGACAAGACCTCACGTAACCTCAAGGTCAACAGTCAGCTCGCTAGGAATGTTCATCAGCCGGCAGCACCTTTGACTCAGCACCTTTGCTCTGTGGCTTAGAACCACCTTGTGTAAGCCATTCTCTCTCAGAGTCTCAGTCTCCCCGTCTGGAAAAGGAGGCAGGTACCCACCCTTCTCTAAGGACCTCCCATCTATATCCACAGACAGGATGACACAATATCTCTGAGACACTTTTCTCTCTTTGGCATACCTCACCCTCCCTGTGCCTCAGTTTCTGTGTCTATAAAATGGGGATAAAAATAATACTTATCTCCTAAGGTTATAGTAAGGATCCAATGAGTTAAGTGTTAAAGTGTTTAGTACATACAGTGCCTGGCACATAGTCTTAATCAATGTTATTTATCATTATCATTATCAAGAATTAGGAGGGCCTGTAGTGAGTTTCTTTTTTAATGAATGGGCTGGTAAAAAGACCTCCAGGGGGCGGTTTTAAGGGTAGCCTGGTTCCAGGGAGGCTTCCATCCTATTCCAGGTGCCACACACATCCAGGCCTGGGTTTCAGCCATGGGGCCAAGCGGGAGAGTCAGCACTCCGCCTCCCTAAGCTGGAGTCACCCAGCCATGATGGTGGCTGGAGATAGGGGAACAGCGAGAGGCATCCTGTGGAGGGCTTTCAAGAGGCCGCCCTGTTCAGAGTCAATATTTGTTTAGCTCTTGGGCTGGCGCGGTCCATCACTGCCTCTGGCTCCTCACATTCCAGCCATCGCACCCCTATCTCAGGAACGCGCTCCCATTGACTTGGGGACTACGCCCAATATCGGCAGTGGTCTGTCCTGGTCTGCCACCGCCATCCCTATGTCCAGGTGAGAAACTGGATGTACCAGGAGGGAAGAGATGCATGGAGGATGCAGGCCAGGTGCGGGCACTTGGCCTTGCTCCATCTACTTCTGAAGACCCCCTCCTTGCCAGCTGCAATCAATAAGGGAGGGGGAAGGACCCTGCCAGCTTCCTCCTGAGATTCCTACTGAAATTAGATAATTATTTCAGCAAACACTTCCTAAGCACCTACTGTTTTCCCAAAAGGATACTCCTTTTAAAAAATAGAAGAAAAATTTCTCCTAGGCTCTTGAGAAGCTTATAATCAAACAGATTTTTCTCAACCACGAATGATGTCTAGGACCTTATTTCAAGGAGAAAAAATCGTCAGGAAGCCCCAGTATTAGCTATGATCAGGTTTGTTTTGCTACATGCAGAAATACAACTAAGTATAAAACATCTTTCACTTTCAGCTTATATACAGCTCCAAAACCAGAATCAATTTGCAGTTTCATTGCAAAGAAAACAACACAAGCAATCAGTTTCAGATGGACGGCATACACTTTCGTGTGATGGCTCCCGCTGAAAGTAAATCATCACTTGTAGTGTGAACAGTGCAGGGACCACCAGAATACAGGGTTTTGTTTCTTTGAAGGGGGACCTGAAAGTGGTTGCTCTTACCTGGACCTAATGACTCATTTACATATTAAGCCCCACCTCTGCTCTCTCCTCATTGGCCCAGGACAATTGGCCCTAACCAGGTCAAGGACGGTGTGCTTTAACTCTTTTCTTGAAGTTAGCTGGTAAGTGAGAAAGACCTGGGGGGGTGAGGGTAGTGACTTGCGGACAAGATTAATTCCAGCCAGGCTCTAGCTATGCCTTCTTGTCCGCAACAGTGTCCAGAGCTCTTGACTTTCACACATTACCTCATTTGCTCCTCATTCCGAGGTGGAGAAGTGGGCAGGGCCAGTTTGTCCCAAGGCTCTTGAGTTTTACCCTGTCTCCATGAGGGAAGGCATAAATTTTTAAATTTCTCGTGTCTCCCCTTTTCTCCACAAAAGGTAGCATCCTTTATACATGGTTTTGTACCTTGCCTCTTCATTTGGATAATGGTACATAAAGAATGCCTTGATTATTTTTTTTTAAAATATAGCTACGTAGTATTCCATATGGCTAATCTGTCATTTATTCAACAAATCCTTTGTTTAGTTAGGTCATTTTCATCTTTAACTTTTACAAACAATGCTGTAGTGAATAATCCACATGCGTCATTTTGCATGTTCTAGGTATATC
>NW_011888799.1:6694289-6699464 GCF_000151845.1 Pteropus vampyrus
GTGCCTGGCACATAGTCTTAATCAATGTTATTTATCATTATCATTATCAAGAATTAGGAGGGCCTGTAGTGAGTTTCTTTTTTAATGAATGGGCTGGTAAAAAGACCTCCAGGGGGCGGTTTTAAGGGTAGCCTGGTTCCAGGGAGGCTTCCATCCTATTCCAGGTGCCACACACATCCAGGCCTGGGTTTCAGCCATGGGGCCAAGCGGGAGAGTCAGCACTCCGCCTCCCTAAGCTGGAGTCACCCAGCCATGATGGTGGCTGGAGATAGGGGAACAGCGAGAGGCATCCTGTGGAGGGCTTTCAAGAGGCCGCCCTGTTCAGAGTCAATATTTGTTTAGCTCTTGGGCTGGCGCGGTCCATCACTGCCTCTGGCTCCTCACATTCCAGCCATCGCACCCCTATCTCAGGAACGCGCTCCCATTGACTTGGGGACTACGCCCAATATCGGCAGTGGTCTGTCCTGGTCTGCCACCGCCATCCCTATGTCCAGGTGAGAAACTGGATGTACCAGGAGGGAAGAGATGCATGGAGGATGCAGGCCAGGTGCGGGCACTTGGCCTTGCTCCATCTACTTCTGAAGACCCCCTCCTTGCCAGCTGCAATCAATAAGGGAGGGGGAAGGACCCTGCCAGCTTCCTCCTGAGATTCCTACTGAAATTAGATAATTATTTCAGCAAACACTTCCTAAGCACCTACTGTTTTCCCAAAAGGATACTCCTTTTAAAAAATAGAAGAAAAATTTCTCCTAGGCTCTTGAGAAGCTTATAATCAAACAGATTTTTCTCAACCACGAATGATGTCTAGGACCTTATTTCAAGGAGAAAAAATCGTCAGGAAGCCCCAGTATTAGCTATGATCAGGTTTGTTTTGCTACATGCAGAAATACAACTAAGTATAAAACATCTTTCACTTTCAGCTTATATACAGCTCCAAAACCAGAATCAATTTGCAGTTTCATTGCAAAGAAAACAACACAAGCAATCAGTTTCAGATGGACGGCATACACTTTCGTGTGATGGCTCCCGCTGAAAGTAAATCATCACTTGTAGTGTGAACAGTGCAGGGACCACCAGAATACAGGGTTTTGTTTCTTTGAAGGGGGACCTGAAAGTGGTTGCTCTTACCTGGACCTAATGACTCATTTACATATTAAGCCCCACCTCTGCTCTCTCCTCATTGGCCCAGGACAATTGGCCCTAACCAGGTCAAGGACGGTGTGCTTTAACTCTTTTCTTGAAGTTAGCTGGTAAGTGAGAAAGACCTGGGGGGGTGAGGGTAGTGACTTGCGGACAAGATTAATTCCAGCCAGGCTCTAGCTATGCCTTCTTGTCCGCAACAGTGTCCAGAGCTCTTGACTTTCACACATTACCTCATTTGCTCCTCATTCCGAGGTGGAGAAGTGGGCAGGGCCAGTTTGTCCCAAGGCTCTTGAGTTTTACCCTGTCTCCATGAGGGAAGGCATAAATTTTTAAATTTCTCGTGTCTCCCCTTTTCTCCACAAAAGGTAGCATCCTTTATACATGGTTTTGTACCTTGCCTCTTCATTTGGATAATGGTACATAAAGAATGCCTTGATTATTTTTTTTTAAAATATAGCTACGTAGTATTCCATATGGCTAATCTGTCATTTATTCAACAAATCCTTTGTTTAGTTAGGTCATTTTCATCTTTAACTTTTACAAACAATGCTGTAGTGAATAATCCACATGCGTCATTTTGCATGTTCTAGGTATATCAATAGCATCAATTCCAAGATCTGCAATTGTTGGCCAAAGGGTATATGCATTTATAATCTTGATATATGTTGCGGAATTGTTCACTGCAGAGATCGTAATAATTAAACTTCATCAGCAATGGATGAGTATGACTATTTCTCCATAGCCTGGCCAACAAAGTGTGCTATCAATTTTATTTATTTATTTATTTGTTTGTTTGTTTGTTTGTTTTTGCCAATCTGATAGGTGAAAAACTATCTTACTATAGTTATAACTTGGACATGCTTTTATTTACAAGCTGTCTGGCTGAGGTGCAATGGATGAAGTGTTCTGTCATGGAGTGAAGGATTTCCCGGGGTCAAGCTGTCAGGCAGGGCTCATCCTCCTGACCTTATTTGCTCTAACCTGTGGACAGCTAGCCCAGGGAGAGACTCTAACTGCAGCAGGACCCACCCAAATCTGAAGGTGCCTAGAAAAGCCACAATTGGTTTATCCTTGTTTGTAGATGGGTGGGTGGGGCCTTGGGTTTAGAGCACTCTCCCAGCACATGGCCAGGTCCATGGGACCTCGTCTCAGTGGGGAAGCTTCCCTGAGGTTTAATGTCCTCCACCAAAGATCATGTCATTTTTCCAGGCTGCTCCTCTATGGATGGACAAATCATGAGATGGGAGGCTCCCATGAATGACTAGATGCTTAGCCCTTTCGGTCTCACTGGAAGCACAGTATCCAGTGTCCCTCAGGACCAGAGATCCAATAGAACAGCAGTCCCCGACTTTTTGACATCAGGGACTGGTTCTCCGGTGAGAATCTAATGCTGGATGATCTGAGGTGGAGCTGAGGCGGTGATGCTAACAGTGGGGAGCTATAAATACAGATGAAGCTTCACTCGCTAGCCTGCCGCTCATCTCTTTTTGTGCGGCCCGGTTCCTAACAGGCCATGGACCAGTACTGATCGGCGGCCTGGGGATTGGGGACCCCTGATATAGAAGGAGAAAACAAGGATTACTGCCTGATTTGTTCTATGTGGTCCCATTCTTGCCCCAGGTGATCACTCTTTCCTGAGACTCATTCCTCAAGGAGAAGACAGAGGCAGCCTGACCCTAAACATGTGGGCCTGGTGTTGCTGAGGCCTGGGAAGCTCAGAGAAGGGCCAGCATAGACCCTCTCCCCCTGGTACCTGCCTGAATGTTCAAAGGCTGAGCCTCTTCCCTTCCTTCTGAATTGTCACAATCTTTACACCTGGGCCCCAGCTAGGACCCCCAGAGCAGCTTAGTTTGAGATTTGTGGGTTAACACCCCAGAATCTTTGGGCTAAAGAATTTCAGGCAGGAAGCAGGTCAGACTTAAAACATACCACACCAGAGCTGAAGGACTGAAGTAACCAGTTCCTTTATCATACAGCTGAGGAAACTGAGTCACAGGTAGGCTAGGGTAAGGGACTCACCCAAGTTCCTCCAACTAGCAGACGGCAGAGCCAGGCTGGGCATGAGGTATGCGGACTCCTAGGCCAGCCCTCTCTGAGCTCAGTCCTAAGGGGTGGGGGCTTAGCTTGCTTCCTCAGAACAAGTCCACATGCCCTTTCTAACTGAGGGTGAGTACCCAGGATGGATGTCGCTGCTACTGCTGCTGCCACCACCACTTGGATGACTGCCAGCTCAGGCGGGACCCCTAGAGGCCAGGGTGGACGAGGGGATTTATAGGGCCCACTCTCAGCGTGCCCAGGTTTGTTTCCCCGAGTGCTTTTAATTGCACTTAATGATCAGCAGAGGAACCAAAAATCCCTGCCTCCCTCCTTCTGCCTCCCTCTCTTTTCTACACAAGGGAAGAGAGGGCAGGTGGGAGCATCGGCCTTCCCAGAAGTTAGCCTAATCCCTTGGCCCGTTTTGGGAAAGCTCTTAATGAGGATTGCTCCAAAGGGCGGGGTCAGGGAGGAGGCTTGTTCCTCTGCCAGTGCTTGGAATTTTGGAGAAGCCCCTCTCCCAAGATGCCAAGACCCAAATCTAGCTGCCATGGCGCTGGATTCAGGGAAAGAGGAACCCGGGAACTAGTCATGGAAAGGGAAAACCCCTTGGGGTAGGGATAAGACGTGACACTCAGTGCTTCCTCATTGCCCTCTGGATTGGTCGCCTTCTCTCCAGCCTCCCCACCTTTGCTCCTGCCCTTCCTTCCCCTGGGAATTTCATCTCCACCGCTGTCTGCCTGTTCCACCCCTGCCCATCCTTAACTGCCAGCCCAATCTGCCTCCTCAGGAACCTTCTGCTACTGCTCCAGCCCAGTGAGTTTTCCCCTCTTTGAAGCCTCCATGGCTGGGACATAGAAGTTGCTCAATAGACCCTCTTAATTACAATTCGTCAGGCACCTAATATATGTCACTGACGTGGGTTGGTTCCTCTTGAGATAAGGATTTTGACACTAGCAGCTGATTTGCAAAGTGATCCCATGAAACACAGATCAGGGAGTTGGGAAATGAGGCAGAGAAAAGAAAGAAGCTGATAAAATATGTTATCAAGCAGGTGACTACTGTGGGTCATGCTGGGGACCCCCAGGGAGATTGTGTAGAACATTCATCTCAAAGTAATCACCCATGGGGTGAGGAGGCTGGGGCATTATCTCCCCAGTCCTGTAGTCATTAGTTGAGGGATCCCGGGGAAGGGGTGGAGTGGTGTCAAATCCCTGGCACTCCTGGCCTGCCCTGCACACGGACACGAGGGGGCTCGAAATGTCCGAATGGTGAGTGCTGAGAGGATATGAGTAGGTATGTGGATGTCTGCATGTGCTGGTATCTGGGAATATAAAGCTGAGTATAGCAACCCTCTGCCCTGTGGGCACTCAGTCAAGTGAGGGAGCGGAGGATTAAAAACATCATTTCAGTGCAACAGAATAAATACCAGAATGGAGGTATCCATACTGGGCTGTGGGAGCTTGGAGGTGGAACAGTTGATCAGACTGAGATTCAGGGAAGATATCCTGGAGAAGAGCAGAGATTAGGAGTTTGGAAGGATGAGTAGCTGTCAGGGTAGAGAGAGGTGTCAGAGCATTCCGCGTAGAGAGAAGAATGTGGACAAAGTCATGATGTGCGGTGGGAGAGGGCTCTGAGCCTGTTGTCAGCTGACAGTGCCAACTCTTCCACCATCTCTACCCCAGCATAAGGGTCAACTCAAGTTCAAACTAATTGTGAGATAGTAACTAATCTTAACATTAACCTGGGAGGACTGGCTGATGTTGAATTTGCAAACACTGTGAGATGTGCTCATTTAATGAGCTTAGTTAGAAATGTGTCACCCATAATCTTTAAGTAAATCAGTGGTCTCCAAAACAGGGTGGGCAAGGCTGGTCTACCAATACTTGGAAAGACATTGGAAACTTACTTCTATTTATTTTTCTTCCATCCTTTTAAAATGTTGTTTTGCGTGTCTATTTTTCAATAATGTACATAATTTATTAGTGTGACAGTATA
>NW_011888799.1:6699514-6701574 GCF_000151845.1 Pteropus vampyrus
ATATGAGTAGGTATGTGGATGTCTGCATGTGCTGGTATCTGGGAATATAAAGCTGAGTATAGCAACCCTCTGCCCTGTGGGCACTCAGTCAAGTGAGGGAGCGGAGGATTAAAAACATCATTTCAGTGCAACAGAATAAATACCAGAATGGAGGTATCCATACTGGGCTGTGGGAGCTTGGAGGTGGAACAGTTGATCAGACTGAGATTCAGGGAAGATATCCTGGAGAAGAGCAGAGATTAGGAGTTTGGAAGGATGAGTAGCTGTCAGGGTAGAGAGAGGTGTCAGAGCATTCCGCGTAGAGAGAAGAATGTGGACAAAGTCATGATGTGCGGTGGGAGAGGGCTCTGAGCCTGTTGTCAGCTGACAGTGCCAACTCTTCCACCATCTCTACCCCAGCATAAGGGTCAACTCAAGTTCAAACTAATTGTGAGATAGTAACTAATCTTAACATTAACCTGGGAGGACTGGCTGATGTTGAATTTGCAAACACTGTGAGATGTGCTCATTTAATGAGCTTAGTTAGAAATGTGTCACCCATAATCTTTAAGTAAATCAGTGGTCTCCAAAACAGGGTGGGCAAGGCTGGTCTACCAATACTTGGAAAGACATTGGAAACTTACTTCTATTTATTTTTCTTCCATCCTTTTAAAATGTTGTTTTGCGTGTCTATTTTTCAATAATGTACATAATTTATTAGTGTGACAGTATAAGTAAATTATAAATAAATACATGTATAAATGTTGGGGCACACATCACAGACTTTTTATTAATAAAACTATAGGATTAAAAGAATTGGGAGTCTACTGAAGTTAACAAAGGCTGGAGGACCTGTTTGGGATGTGTCATAGGAAGGTGGTTCTAAGAACCCACTCCTCCTGCTGGTCTTTCCAACCATCAGCAAGACGTTCAGGCTGGCCTCTCTGGTGGCATCCCTACTGCCTTGTCAATGTCCCTGTGAACATGGGCCCTTTGAGGGCCGTACCTGGGACTGGGAAGAGGTCACTATTCGTAGCTGCAGAAGAGGCCTCTCTCTTCTGAGGCCCATTGACCCACCCAGGGGCTTGCACCCTTTTTGGTAGAAGGAGCTGTTTCCACGGTAACAAGCCTGAAGCCATTACTTGCTGTCTCTCTTCCTGGGACCTCTTCCCTTGGGCTTGAGGTTCCCGGTCCTGTGTGCTCACGCTTTCTGGCTGACTCACAGCCTCTCCAGCCACACTTCAGGCCCTGGCACCCTATCCTGGCCTGGCCCCTCTGTCCCGGCTACATTCAGTCTCTAATTACCTTAGTCATCTTTCCATCCATGCTTGTTGAGCTAATGGGGAAGGCAAACTGAAATCTCAGCAAATGTGGAAAATTCCTGCTGACGGGGCTGGGCCCAGGTTTGGGGGATTAGACCTTCTCCTGTGGGGCTACAGAGATGGACCCCAATGCTGAACGGTTGCCATTGTTTAATCAGGAGGTGGTGGGCAGCTTTCCTGGTAGGCGTCCTGTTCCCCTGCTGGAGGTTCATCTTGTCAAACATGAAGCCAGGCTTGGCTGAGTAGAGGGCCAGGAGGGAGGCATTATTCAGGCCTGGGGCTGTCTCCAGGTGGGATTCTCAGCTCTGGAACCCCCAAGATGCCCAGCTGGCCCAGTTGTCTAAGTGGAAGGATGGGGCCTGGGCTGCATGCTCTCCCATACCTGAGGCCTGTTAATAATTACCCCTGGGAAGGGCAAGGCCCCAGAAGACATCACTAATGAGCCTGCTAAGTGACAGCTGGACCCTTTTCTCCTCACCTGCTTGGGAAAACAAGATCTGGCCAAGGAATTATTTAACTCTCTTTGGGCTGGGAGCTCCCCGAGGACTGTGTCTCCCCTCAGATGGGGCTCCCTGAGTCCTGGGAGCCTTCTAATTGTCAGTACCAGACTTCTGTTCCTGTTGTTGATGCCAGGATTTCTGCCCTGAACGGGTCCTTTCTCACCCATGGAAGGCTGCCCTGCCTAGTGCTGCTTTTACAGAGTTGTCTAATAGAATAGATGGTGAAAATGTTCTAGATCTGCACTGTTGAATACTGTAT
>NW_011888799.1:6702624-6718307 GCF_000151845.1 Pteropus vampyrus
TCACTGTACATTTAGAGAGGCCATGGTCCCCTGAAGTGGGTAGTGACAGAGTTCGAGCTAGAATGCATGCTCCATGGTAGTGCCTGCCTGTGTACCAACTGCCTCTGATGGGGCCACATCCACATAAATACCCAGGGACCCTTCCTGAGGAGAGAGCAACGCTTAAGCGAAAAGAATGGATTTCTAATAGTGAACTCTTCCGTCTTATTTCACAGATGCTTTTTTGTCCTAAAGCCCTTTCCAGAAAGTACTCACTGTGTGTGTCAGAGAACAGTGAAAGTGTCTTAGAAGAGGTGAAACTTAATGTGGGCCTTTCAGGGTGATGAGGCTGGGTAGAAGAAGAGAGGGGTGAGGAATTCCCAGGGTCAGGAACAGCTGGGGCAAAGACTCAGGAGAACAACAAGCAGGATCCCGGAGGAAGCCCTTCCTCTGTGTTGGGGACAGGAGGCTAGCATTGTTCACAGAGTGGAGAGTAGATAAATACAGCCAGTTCCCTGTGGTGGTGAGATGTCCAAGTCCTGGGAGGTGACTTGCTATGTTGGGACAACTGGCTGGAGCAGGAGGCATTTATGGATTTCTCTCTCCTGGGGTCAGCCAGAGCGAGCCAAGTTTACGGTTGCTCAGCGCTCTATAAACACACTTGGTGAATGTGTGCATATGTGAGTGCATGTGTAGGTGAGCGTCCTCCACCATCTGACCTTCACTCCCCAGGATGTGCTGGCCCTGACCCCCATCACTTGGTTAGGATCCTTCAAATAGGTGGCTGTTTGACCTCTTTGGGGGCCTGGTGACACTGGAGGGAGTCGGTGGTAAGCCTGGACAACGTGGGCCCATGTGGGCCCTGTAGACTTCCTGGGGAGCAAGGCCTGGGGGCAAGGGTCCTGGAGAATGGGTGTGGGGAGGGGAAGGGCGTTCCAGCCCAGGGACAGCAGGAGCACAGTTGTATGTGTGTGTGACAGTGTGTTTGATCAGACAGCGGGGAAGGGTGAGAGAAGGTGGGAGGTGAGAGGATTGGGGAAGCCTGACAGTTAATAGAGCAGTATTGCAGACCTTTTTAAAGAAATCATGAATACACAGAGTTATTTACTGTTGTGACTGGGCCGCCCAAGCCCTCCACGTTCTGACTAGTGCTGAACATGTGTGGGACAGTGGCCAGTGTTAGGAACAGCCTGTGGTCTCAATTAGGGGTCAGTAGTGGTCAGGGTTAGGGGTCAAGCTGTGGCCAGGGTGAAGGGAGCTTGTGGTCGAGATAAAGGGTCAGTCGTGATTATGACTGGCTGTGGGTCAGTGGTCAGGGTGAAGGGTCAGATACTGACTGGGAACTATTTTCTTTGGGTTAAGCTAAACAGCTCTGGAAGATGCTGACCTTGTCTCAGAGCCGTTATCCTCAGAGGCCAACGCATTTGTTTGAGAACTCCAAAGACTTGAGTCTTAGTCCTGGTTCTGCTAACTTAGGAGCCCGGTGACTGGGTAGGTTGCCTCACCTCTCTGAGCTTCAGTCTTGCCTCTGCAGGAAAGTCCAGGCCCACCTCGTTTTAGAACGCTTTGCTTTATTGCGCTTCACAGATGTTGCATTTTTTTTTTTACAAACTGAAAGCAAGACCCTCCCCCAGCAAAAACATTATGATTGGCTTTACTGTGATGCTAACTATACTGCCGTGGTCTGGAACTGGACCAGCGGTGTCTCAGAGGTGTGCCTGTAACAATACACGCCTGCTTAGTGTGTGCGCTCTTTGTTACCACGTACCCTATTATGAAACATGAGCTAAATAATCATATAGCACCACAGCCTACAGTCCTCGCTCTGACAGGCCTGTAGGTAAATCCTCAGTGGTCAGGCGGTTGGCTGGGGGCGGGGTAGTTAAAGCCGTGGTCTCCAAACTTGGCTACTCTTTGGAACCATCTGGATATCTTTAAAAACATATTGATGCCCAGCTCTCCCTCCAGCCCTCCCACACTCTGGATTAATTGGTATGTGGGTTACCTGGGCATCAGGAGTTTTAAAAGCTCCCCAGGTGATTCTAACGTGCAACCAAGTCTGGAAACCTCTGCTTAAAAGCTCATACTAACTAACGAGCTAAAGAGAATGAGTCTTTACACAGCCACCTGAGCTGTGAAGAAAACCAACCAGCTGGCTCCAGGGTCCATCCTTGTAGGGATCTGACTAAGGGAGGTGAGAGGAAAACAGCAAGAGACTCAAGGAAGAACTTTCTCGTTTAACTTCTCCACACCTCCGTTTCTTCTGTAAAATGGGGTTAAAATTATACTTATTTCATGGAGATATTCGTAGGGTTCAAACCGAATAAAACATATTCTAAGTCATAATTGGCATCAGCCAATCAAGGGATATTGACTGAATATTGGGGGTGTGGGTGGAGAAAAGCAGAGTCGCTGGAATCTCACTTTACATCTCCCCTCATCAGAGGTTCCTGATGATAGTGTGAAGCCAGCGGGCTGGACGACATGGCCCTTGGTGAACCCAGAATCTTTTGGCCCTTAGTAGGATCTTCGAGGGTATTAGCCCCTGTTTCAAGTATTGTCCTCTAAATACACTCACATTCATTTGACCATATGTTTCATTTTGGGTTTCAGAAAATATCATCCCCATAATAAGTTGTAGGGTGGGTGGGGAATTGGAAGATGGAGGTTCTGCCCATCCTGGTTCTTTGGAGGCGTAGGGGTGGGGGAGAGTTATGAAACTCCTGGAAACTTCAGCTCAGGCTTGAAGGCAGCTCCTGACCAGTCTTCCAGTGTCTTGGTCTTCAGGAGAAAGTAGAGTTTCCTCTTGTGGCCTGTGTGTCTTTAAGACTTGGAAAAGGAATAGTGGCTGGAGGGTTGCGGGGTGGGGAGGGTGGTGGGGAGCCTGAGGGGGAAAAATTCCAACCAGTGGGTTACTTTGAAGTGGAAGTGACATCTAGTGGTTTGAAAAAGAACTGCCAAGCCGGCCCCCCAGGCCCAGGCTGGCCCTTGGGGTCCCTTCACTGGCCACCAGGCCCTTTTCCTCCTGGGCCGCAACCCCGCTCAAGGGGTCCACAGCCCCAGCAATGGGCTCTCAATAGCAAGGTGGCTCTCCTGGTCCAATACCAGGCTAGAACCCTTACCCAGGCCCAGGTACCTGTACTCAGGCCCAGGTACTCCAAAAGGTCAGTCCTAGGGCTGCCGGGAGGGGCCCAGGAAGTATATCTCCTTCTCAGTGTGTCGGGGCTACAGTGTAAGGTTCCCAGGTGAGCTGGGTTCCCTGGGTCTTCTGTCTCTTGATTCTGAGGAGCACTGTCCTGGTTACAGCTCACAGAAGTCCTGTGCAGGCTACAGTGCTGAATCATCAAAAACCTGCAGCCAGGCTGCTGTTATGCAATGACCCCACCACTGGCCTGCTGGTGTCAGCTATAGGCCTTCAGCTTTTCTTTCAGACAGGCAAAAGGCCTCAGGGCATACGTGCACTCAGACTCTGTGAAATGGGGGCCTTCACAGAGCCTTGGCCTTGGAACAAAAAAGGATGGTGGGAGGAGGGGGATAGTGCCCAATATACTGCTCTCTAAATTCTTTGACTTGAGCCCCAGTCTGAGGGGCAGACACAGCTTTGCTCTCACAAAAATTCCGAGTGAAGGTAAGGACAAGAAAGAATGACGCACACATGAAACAGACCGATGACCCTTGCAAAGCACTAGAAAAATTAGGGCAGGTTTTATAGGGCACCAGAGCCCCAGGGGCTGGGTTGGGAGGGGGATAAGTGGTGGACTCTGGGATTAAGTAGCAAGTGCCCAGGGGAAGCAATGCCTTTAAGGTGGCAGGGAACCCCTCCCCTCCATGTGCTTAGACCTAGGTCCCCCTGCTCGCAAGTGTCTGGCTCACAGGGTAAGGGACCTCAGCCCTTCTCAGGCACAGAGCCCAGTGGCACCAGGGCCTGAGCAGGTAATAAAAAGGACTAGCAGGAGTGGGAGGGCTTGCTGGTGTTGTCTGGCACACCTCCATTTTATCCCTGCCTGCTGTCATCCTCACCCTGTGGAGAGAACCTTATGGGAGGCAGCAGCCCTCTGGCCTGTGTCAACTCTGACCCTACCCTACACTGTTCTCTGAGTGAAGCAAGGCTGCTTCTGACCTCAGCTCTATGGTCCTGGAAGCTTCCTTAGGCCCCTTCCCCAAAACTCTAGGCTCAGGCATATTCTGCTGGATGAGAAAGCATCTGTTCCAAAGGACGAGTGTTTCAAGATTGACTTCCTGAAAAAGCTATGTGCTCAGCTCCCTTATGAAAGATTTGAATGCTTAACATCTAATACTCTGAAATTTTTTTTTAATTCCCCTCCCCTCTGCCCTGACCTACGGATGTTGCCCAGGACCAGGACCTTCTGCGTGTAAAGCAGACATGCTAACCACTACTCTATGGAACCACCCCATACTCTGAAATTTTTGAGGTAGAAAATACTTCTTTAACTTTGTGTTATTAATTTTTATTTCAAAGAGGTACTAAATGAAAATGGTAAAAAAAAAAAAAATCAAAAACAGTAACAATTAATGAATCTAGGTGAAGGATATAGGCAGTTCTCTTATTCTTGCAACTTTCCTGTAAGTTTGAAATTACTTCGAAGGAAAATAAAAATTTAAAAACAAATTCAAACATAAATGTAAGTCTCTCTCCATCTTTTCCTCCAGTCTCTCTGGGTGGAGGAAAAGATGGAGTTTTCTGTGCCAATTTATTTGGACGTAGTACCTGTGGTGGAGCTTTTGGAGGGATCACTTGGACTTTGAGCCTCTCCTCTCTTGCCTACCAGTTTTCTGCGCATCCTTCTAAAGATAATCTGAAATACATTTCTCTCCCATATAAATGATGACATGCAAGAAGTGACTTTATCTCTTTCACTTAACTATATCTGGAAATCATTTGACACAGAGCTGTCTCGTCTTTTTTTTTTTTTTTTTGTGGCTCTAACATATTCTATCCAACAGGTGATTCAGATTTTCATTTGGAAGATATTGTAGAGTGGAATGGTTAAGAGCACAGACTTCAGAGACAGGATGCTGGAGTTTAGATCTTTGCTCCACTACCAATCAGTTGTTTAGCGATGAGCCAGTTACTTAATCTCTTAGTGATTTATCTTCCTCATCTGTGGACCAGGATTAACAGTGGCATCTACCTCAGAGAGTTTTCATGTTGATTAAATGAGATAATACTTGTTAAGGGCTTAGGACACTGCCTGGTGTGCAGTAAGCACTCCAAAAATGTTAGTCACCCCTCCCAAGATGATTTTGCCAGACCCGCTTTGAGACAGTGGGACTGTTTCCAAGCTTTTATTATAAACAATGCCACAAATAAATATCCTTGTCCACAAATCACTTGGAACTTGTAGGAGTGTATCTGTAAAAAAAAAAAACAAAAACCCAAAAAACAAAAACAGGGAATAAAACTGCTGGTTCAAAAGCCATGTGCATTTTTAATTTCGAAAGATATTGCCAGGTTGCCCTTCATGGAGGTGGTCCCAGTTGCATGGCCAGCTGTATTTGAGCCCCACAACCTTGCCAACAGAGTTGTGTTTCGCTTGGATACAACGTTTCTCAAATTTATTTGGACGTAGTACCTGTTGTGGAGCTTTTGGAGGGATCACTTGGACTTTGAGCCTCTCCTCTCTTGCCTACCCAAGTCTATCAGGGTATTTGCTGGGAGAAGCCAGCCCACAGCAAGGGCTGAATGGTCTATAGCCAGCCAGTCTCTTAAAGCTGATGGCCAAGGCCCATGCCCATTTCATTCATTCTGTACATTTTTTGTTAAACATTATGGTGCTTACAACAAGTTTATACATTGTTGATGACCGTTTTTTTCTGAGTCTGTTAGCACATCGAAACTGTTGGTTAAATCTGGTAATACTTTAGAATATATTTGTTGTCACCATTTCATTCCTATGCCAGGGACCTGTAATTTCTGATCACATTTTTAACATTTTATCACACATGTGAAGGCACACAGACAATACCAGTACACAATTAGCTGTGATAATGGGGAAACCTGACTGTTCTACCTGGAATTAGACCTTCTGTTATGGATAACATTATCAACCAACCCCTCCCCTTCCTCTTCGTGGAAAACTGGAGTTGATTATAAAGAAAAAGAAAGGCGGATCCTGCATTCAGAGACTTGTCATCTGAAAATTGAAACCTCAGCAACACAAAATATATCTAAAGGGTGAGTATTCCTTTTACAAAAGGAGTTCCTACTGAGTTGATTTTAGTAGATTTTTATTAAAGCCCTTTTAGACAATTGTGACAAGGCCGAGACTTGTTTGAGGATGGCAGCTTTGGGCAGGAGAGCAGGCCTGCTATGTCTCTCACTGATTCTTATTGTTCTTCTTACTCACAGCTTGCATGTACCTTGGTCTCACACAGGCCCAGGCTGGCATGCGCCTTTATGATTCACTCTGATTTAGGGTAGTGTGCCAGACTTTCTAGAACCTTTGCAGGCTCCTTGGGCTAGCCCGTTATCAAAGCCTCCGATGCCTCTTTCTTCTTCAATGACCTCGCCAATCTGACAAATGTCAAGGACTTTGCCTATGCTAGATCTGGTGTGGAGACTATCCCAGGCTGCTCAGAGGGGTGGAAGCAAACTGGCTGCATCTCCAGAAGCCCCTCAGGCAACAGCTTTAAGGTGAGGGCTTCCTTGAGTGAAGTTCAAATAAGTTTCTTTTTTTTTCTGACGATTTAATAAATTTTATTTTTATCTAATCAAAACACACACGCAGAAACGTATACACATCAAAAGTATATTGCTTGACGATTTTTTATATGCGATTTATGAGTTTTACATGCAACTAATCGTCCAGATCAATAAATAGAGCCTGCCAGCTTCCTATAGCCCTTGCCCGATGTCCTCTCTCTTCCAGATTTTACCCCCACCAAAGGCAGACACTCTTCTGTCTTCCATCCTTGACAGTTAGTATTGGCTGACTTTGGAACATTACATAAATGGAACCATATCTCATGGACTTGATCGTGTCTGATTTCTTTTGCTTAACATTACGAAAGTCATATGTTGTGAATTCACCATGTGATGTGTGTAGTTCATTCATTCTCATTGCTGTGTAGTAATCCCATAGTATGAATATACAATTTTTTAATCCACTCCACTGATAACCATTGGGTTGTTTCCAGTTTAGGGCTATGGTGAATAATGCTGCTGTAAACATTCTTATCTATGCCTGTGGTATAAAAGTGTACACATTTCTGTTGTAGACCTAGGAGAGAAATTACTGTGTGATGGGGGCGACACTGCCAGTTTTCTAAAGGGGTTCTATCCATTTATGCTCTCGGGAACAGTGTAGGAGAGTTCCAGTTTCTCCACATCTTCATCAGCGTCGCTGTCAGTGGTTTCCATTTTATCATTCTGGTGGTCGAAATAATCTTTCTAAATCATAGATCCTTTGATCATCTTCCTGCTTCCAGATTTAAAAAATTTCCCCAACATTTTATGATAAAACCTTTCAAACCTACAGAAAAGCTGAAAATATTGTATATTGAGCACCCCTATCAGTACAATCACATGATCTAATTATGTAATTAACGTTTGCTAATTGTTTTTTCACATGTCTAACCATCTATCCATTCATCAACTTCTTTTTTAAATTGTCATGCTTCTGTATGAAGGTAAAATTTACATACTATCACATTCGCCCTTTTAAGTATACATTCAATGATTTAAGTAAATTAAGATTTAAGTAAATTAAGTCGTGCAACCATCAGCACAATCCAGTTTCAGAACACTTCTGTCACTGACAAAGCTCCCCTGTGCCATTTGTCCATACTCTGGCTCCCAATCTCAAGCAATGCCGATCTGTCTGCTTTCTTTCTATGTAGTTTTACCTTTTCCAGAAATTTCAAGTAAATGAATCAGATAGTATGTAGTCTTTTCTGTCCGTCTTCTTTCATTGAGCACAATCCATTGAGATTTGTCCATGTTGCAGCATGTATCTATAGCTCCTTTTAATTGCTGAGTAGTATTCCGATGTATACATATACCACAATTTGTTTATCCATCCCGTTTATTGTCCTAATCAGGTTTTAATGACAAGATCAGTCTGTCATAAGGGAGCTTGCTCATTTATGGAGTGGTCTATTTCTGGGAAGAAGAAAAAGTAGAGAGAGGTAGAGACAGAGACAAAGAGAGTTGGAGACAGAGAAGACAAAGTCTTGTTGCCTCCAAATCTGTGTTGAGCCTCCTCTCCTTTGGGAGACTATCCGACTACCCTGTTCTCAGCCCTCTCCCTCTCTGAACTCTGCGAATCTGGCCAACCACCCTCCCCTGGCGCTCACTGTTTACCATGTTGGGTTGCTATCTGTTTCATGGGTGACGGTCTCAGTAAGCCCTATAATGTTCACAAAGAGCTCAGCACAATCTGGCACATGGTGCGGTTTAGGACTTGGGAAACAGTGACCTTTGTTATCCATCTCCCCCACAGCTTGCCAGGCAATTTGAGGGCAGAAATTGTGGCTTTTGTGTTCCTTCACTGTAGCTCCAAGGCCTGGTACAGCAGCAGGCACAGAGGGAGGGAGGAGAGAGGACGGTGGCCAGGGTAGTAGGTTAGGGGGGGCTTTATACAGTCAAGGCCTGAGCACCCCAAATTCAGCCCTCTGGTGAGGTCCCTATTAGAGAAATGTCCCTGGGCTGGGTCTGGGGGTGGGTCAGCAGACCTTGTTGCCAAACCACAGCTGGGGACGCCAACATCACTAACGAGTTCAGTGTGAGACTGGAAAACGGAGGCTCCTGTCAACAGCAGCCAAGGCAACTGTGGGAAGCTGCAGGGACCCCCAGCTAGTGAGAGGCCTGAGCAGCAGCCAGACACACTGCTCCCTTCCCACTTCCCTCTCAGCCCATAATTCCCAAGATTCCTGATGTCTTTCCAGACCCCAGGCTATCCTTCTTGCATGCTTCCAGGAATGCCAAGGGTGGGGCCTCTCAGAGCTGTGCCAATGATGCCACCCCTCCTTTCTTTTCCATGCTAAAATGACTTTCTTGGACCGGGATGTGCCTTAATGGCTCCACTGTCCATGCACATTGTGGTTGTGGATTTCTGTTCTCAAATGTGATGATTCTCAAACGCGAGTGATGCGTGCTCAAGTACAGAAATCAGAGTTTTTGAAACAGCACACACAGGGTGGAGCCTGAGAATTTTGCATGGCTAACAAGTTTCCAGGTGATGCTGGGCCAGGGACAAGTTTTCGAGAACCACTGCTCTAAAACTTTGATCTGTCCTCCAAAGGCTCAGCTTGAACCCTCCTCCTGCCTGGTGGGAGGTGGGAGAGTGTGAGGAGGGAAGACATCTGTTTCCTTCTCTGCACAAATCCCAAGAAACATTGGGATCCTAGTGACCATGACACTGACAGTGGGAAGTTCGCGCTCGAGTTGCCTTTGGCCAAAGGGCATGGCAAGACTTACACAGGGAAGAGCAGTTATAATGTCTTGTCTCCAACATATCATAAAAATAAAAACAGGTCAAAGCTAGAGAGAGTGTTTGAGTATAAAAATAAGTGATTTCATAAAGGAAATCACCAGAACTCATTATTCTGTTTTAACTGCCATGTCAGTGATAAACTTAATTTTGATTTTGGAAGTGACCCATGTAAAAAGAACTCTTGAAATTACATGAGTCAGACAAGATAGTAAACGCAGTATTTCCTGGCAGTGTTCTAGAATGATTGTTCAGATTCTGCTCAATTTTGTGGTCAAGCTGGGCCTGAAAAAGAGGTACTTAAGAATTCTTTAACACGCTCAACCCTCAAACCAATCCTATGAGGTAGATATTCTCATTCTCATTTTACAGGTGAGGAAACTGAGGCACAGCAGTTAAATGGCAGATTCAGGATTCCAACGCAAAACTTTTTTTGACTCCATCTCAGACACTTTGGACCCCGAAAGTGAGGTGGGTTTTTTTTTGTTTTTTGGTCAGTTGGTTTGGTTCTTTTTGTAATACATCACTGCTGAATATTAATTATATTTCCCCTGAATAAATTCTAGCCAAATTGCAGACATATTCAGCTGGATGAAGGCTAAGGTGAGCTCTTCTATTACTTGAGGCGTGAAGTCCATTGACCAAGCTGGCGCTGCAAGGGGAATCCAGCATATCTGCTGTCAGAAATGATAGATTTGGAAACAGATTCCTCTCCAGGCTTATCTGAGCTTAAGACATGTGAGATTGATCAGGGAGGCCAATCCACTGTGATCACTTTTAATTGTTCTTCAGCACCTGGGATGTGTATGTTTACACAAACCAAGTACATTGCTTGGTGCTGGCTCAGAGAGATTAGAGATGGCCCTGTGTCCATCTGGATACTCCTTAGCCCACCTGGGCCAGGTGGATATTAAATAAGGGAGGGGTTCACATCCTCCGATTATTTGCAGATGGCTGTATGAATAGGCCCCATTGGAAGGGACAGTCAAGTAGCAGACAGAATTCTGTTGCCTCTTGGAACTGTTGCTGGGTCCCAGACTTGTAGTCTGGATGTTATTCTAACCAAAGACGATCACTCAGTAAAGAACTTAGACAGGGAGTGAGATCAATTATGGATTAGATTATAAATTTTGGGTTGGTGTGGCTAAGTGCTGCTGGTGGGAGGGTGAGGATAAAGATGGAGGAGGAAGGTAGAAGATGATGGGGTTTTGATGATTAGAGATGACAGATAGAGGATGGTGACAGCAGTGGTAGGAGATGGTGGTGCAGGAGATGGGACATTAGAGAAAGGATGATTATCAGGATGATGGGCTAAGAAGCTCTGGAAGATCCCAAGCTAGAAATGGAAATTTTATCATGGTTTGGGGTAGCTGGAGAGTGGGGAGTGTTGTCTGGAAGAAGCATTGCTTTGGATCATGCACTCCTGTTTCCAGAGGCACCTGCCCAGGGCATTTACCAAACCTGCTCCAACAGCCCGCTGGGAGGTTCTTCCTGGCTAAGGTTTAGCAAACCTGTTTCCCTAGGAGGCCTCTTTTCCCACCACGAACAGATGGATGCTGATGTCAGCAGCAGGTGAAGCTGTAAGTCAGCACTATTGCTAGTTGTGATAAGGGGCCAACAGGAGAGAGAGCCCTGCCTGGCATGGCCTCCTCTCACCCCACCCCAGTGGGGAAGCAAAGCAAGAGGCCATCCCGGGGGGCCCTGGCCAGGTTCATGGAGTAAGTGTACAACCTTGGGTGGCCTGAGTTTCCAGCTTGGTGTGTGAGAACCATGGACATGGGAATCACAAGGGTCCTTTAAGGGCCGTCTGGTGCAATCCCATGAAGAGAAAAGAGAAGTGTTATGATTCCCATTTCCCAGATAAGGACACTGAGGCCTTGGGAGGGGAAGAGTTGTGCCCAGGATCCCCTGGAGAGGCAGCAGCAGCACCAGGCTCAGCTCCTCAGTCCCTGGACTCCTGACTCTGAACCCCATCTGTGGCAGCACCTTCATTTGTGCACACACGTGGGAGTGTGGAGCAGCGGCTCACGGGGCAGGCGTCTCCTGAGTCTGCCATTCACTTGGGAGTGACCCGGAGCCTCTGTTTCTTCTTCTGTAAAATAAGATGCTCAAATATTGCTCCTGGTGGGGTGGGGAGATTAAATGAGGTGGGCATAAGTAAAGCTCCCTGCGAATGATAGTTTTCTTTTCCCCAAATCCTTAGTCCTGGTGGGAAGTTTTCTGTGTGCTTCAGTGTGCCACTGTGCGCATGAGAGCAAATGCACAAGACTCTGGGTGAGAGAGAGAGAGAGAGAGAGAGAGAGAGAGAGAGAGTGTATGTGTGTGTGTGTGTAAGAAAGAGGGAGAGGGAGAGGGAGACAGAGAGGGAGAGGGAGAGGGAGAGAGAGAGAAATTCACAAATTCTGGCCAGGCAGCCACAAAGAGGAAACCACAGTGTTTACTGATCTTGGGAGGCATTAGAGCTTGGAGCCTCTAGGATTGGCCTGGGCTAGGGGTGGGTGCTTGGAGTGGGAGGTTCTCTGGGACCACCCCGGGCTTCTGCAAATCCCAAAGGCTGCTGCCCTAGGAGCTGGCAGAGAAGTTCAGAGCTGATCTCAGGGTTGGGCAGCTTCTCTTAGGGGCTTAGATGAGATCGTCCCCCAACCCCGGATGTGAAAGTAGGTCCCACTGTCTGAAGTTGATCCTGAGGAGGTCCCTGTGGGTATTTGTAGGGCATTCCAGCCAGGGGTGTCTGACTAGAGGTTAGAGAATGCGCTTAAGGGTACCAGGAGAGAGGGGAGAGGAGGCAGGGCTGGTCCCCAGGTCTCCAAGGACCCCAGGCCTCTAGGGAAGTCTGCCCTTTTTGTAGCCCAAGGTGACCCTGCCCCATCTCCTTGCTCTAGGAAGAAGCCTGAATACAGTTGAGTTATTCACACTAATTGTTGACATTTGTATGACATACCATCCTAGGAGCTTGGGGACCCAGAATGCAAATCCACTTCCCAAAGTGCAGATTTTGTGACATCAACGGAAACACTGGAGCCTGGGGAATTGCTAGGGCAGAGAAGGTCTTATTCAGATCTGCTTCCAAGCTGCCTATAATTTCCCCATTACATTCATAGAGGCATTTTGTGCTGGAGTCCTTGAAGGTCAAAGCTGAAGCCAGACCTTGATGTTGGCCTTCCGGTTCAACCATCGCACTTTACAGATGAGGAAACTGAAGCCTATAGAGGAGAGAGACTTGCTCAGGATTACACAATTAGTGGCAGGTTAGGGTCAGAGCCCCATCCAGCATCTTCCATATTCATTCTTTGACTTAATGTGCACGAAAGCATTCTTTTGAGGAATGTTCTTCACGCACACCCAACCTGTCCCTCCCACAGCTCCTCCAGCTTTATTTTGCTTCCTAGCAGTACCCGATAGTATATATTTATGCTGTTTATCTTCTGTCCCCTCCCCCCGCCACTGGAATGAAACTCCATGGGGGCAACAATTTTTTCTTCCCATTTTATTCATTGCCATATTGTCAGCATCTAGAATACACAGTTGCTCAGTAAGGAATTGTGGGATTCATTTATTCATTTGTTTGTTCTCTGGTGTGACATCTTCATTCCAGACTCTGAAAACACAGAGAGGTGTCAGACTTGGCCCCTGTCTCATGGAGTGGGTGGCTTTAGGCCCTTTCTTCCAGGCCCCAGCTGCCTGAAGATGGAACGAATCTCTTTTCTATGTGTCATAAACAGGACTCTGGGAGGGCACTTGGGGAGGAGAGGGCTGGGGCTGGATGGTAAGAGTTCTCCCTGAGCTCTAGGTAACATCACAGAGCAGAGGCAGGGGAACCTCCAAGGCATAGAGGAGACCAGATGTGTAAACACAGGTAGCTTATGACAGAGGGAGGAGAAAGGAAAGTAGAAACCCACATGGAGTCGGTGGGAGCACAGAGTGGAATCCTGGGAGGAGAAAATGAATGGGGGTCTGGGCACTGAGTGTCTAGGATAGACTTGGTCAGGTGGAGGAAGAAAGACACTGACATTTATTGATATTTAGCGGGGCTGGACAGTGGGGGCAGTGTGGAGAGGCTGAAGACCAGGCTCCAGACCTACAAGGCATATGGTCAGACGCGGAAATACTATACAAACCCAAAGAAGAGCTTGGGTTGGAGGCTCGGTTTTCTCATCTGTAAAATAGGGATGATGATATGACCTGGGGGTTTGGAGAAAGTGAGCCTTATATAGGATGATCTGTTGGAATGTCCTCGGCTTGCTGCTGGATCCCCAAACCACTTCCTCTTAACCGCTTCTCTTTTCTCTGAGCCCAGTCTCTGGGGAGTGGGGCTCTGGAGCTCTGCCCTATGGAGTGGGCCAGTCTCCACCCTCTCTGCTCCCCAAGAAGTAGGTGCCCAGAGGTCACCCAGTTTTCTCTGTCCCAGTTGACCAGAACCCTCTGGGCTCTGTGGGTGCTGTGGGTTTCCTGGCTGGGACCCAGGCCGCTGGCACCAGGGACTGTGAGCAGGAGTATAACAGAGCAGATTTGTAAGCCTGAAATAGTTATGGCCAGGCTGAGGCAGGGAGGAAGGAAGGCATGGTCCCCAGGAATGCGGGAGAAGTGCCTGGGAGGCTTGTTCCTGCCCCCCACCCCTCAACTCCCCAAGGAGAAGTGAGCACAAGCTTCCAGCTGGCTGGGCCCTGGGCAACATCAAGGGAAGTGATTTGGACCCTGAACATACCTGGGACTGGGGTGCTCTCAGTGAAGGCCAGTGAGGGAGCATGTATGTGAGGTGGCCAGCCTTCCTCCTGTCATGGGGACCAGCTCCATGGAGGCTGCCTTGACTGACCTATCTGTCTTGCTCGCTCCTCCCAGTCTGCCCTCTGACTGGGCCAGTAGCTCTGTGGACACTTATCTTTGAGCCCAGGAGGGTAGAGGTTTTTTGGCTCAAGCAGAGCCTCTGTGTCTTCCTTCAAACTGGGAGCTCCCTGAGGTCGGGGTTTTTGTTTTCCCTTCATGTTGGGAATTCCTTAAGGACCGAGGCTATGACACCCCCTCGTCCAAATGCTTCTCGGGCCAGGATGAGTTGGCTGCTGAAACTGGAACTATAAGATACAGTCTCCATCCCCGTTCCTTTAGATCCAAGACTTAACTGCCTTCAAATCTACCTGAAAAGTGGGGAACCTTTAGGGGCCTGTTGAGTCCTGTGGCTCAGACACCAGCCTACTAAGAGCTTTTCCCCTAGCCCCTGTTCACAGGACACCTGAGACCCCAACCTATGTGAGATGGGGAGAAGCCAGGCCCTGGTCATCCATCTGGACAGTTTTCGGCCCTGCTAGTACTATGCCCTGGGCTCATCCCCTCTGCTTGTGGCCTGGGGTCCACCCCAGGAAGGGATTGGGAGAAGGCCACCGAATGCCAGGCCTCTGTCTACTAATGCTACCTGCACATTCCTGGGTCCTACATCAGGCCTGTCATCTTCCCTTTCATGTTAACTTTGTCCAAGTAAGCCTGAGGATGGGTGGAGTCTGGACAGGGACCCTGGGGCAGGGGCAGCCAGCAGGAATAGTGGAAGGAGGGAAACTGGCACCTGGCCAAGGTCACAAGTTTCCAGTGTCCTCAGTTCCCACCAATGCCCCCACTCTGTAGGGAAAACACAAGTTGTCAAAACTGGCTAGTCAGACCCCATTCCTCATTTTTGGACATGGCTCTCTGGCCTCCATTGGCAGGACATCTCTTTCCAAATCTCCCACATACTCCTACACCAGCCCCAGAAGATCAGTTCGTAGTCAAGGTTTTGGATAATCTATGCAGAATTGGGCACTGTCGTGGCTAGGATTAGGGGGACTGACATCAGAATTTAGAATCAGACTCTGACCAGGGTTATGAGTCAACTTGTTTTCCGGGTTAGGGGCATTAGAACTTGGCTAGGCAGGATTAAGGATCAGGCTTCACCCAGGATTAGGGATCGATTTATACCTAGGATTATGAGTCAGTCCAAACCAAAGACCATGGGTAAGTATATACCCAGAAGTGAGGAGTTAGTCTATATTCAAGATTAGGAATTGATCTGCACCCAAAACTAGGGCTCTGGCTATACCCAGAATTAGGGATCAATCTATATTTAAGGTTAGGAGTCAGTCAGTACACAGAATCAAGGCTGAGGCTTTACCCAGGAACAGAGTATTCTATACCTAGAATTAAGCTTTAATGGGCACCGAGGGGTAAGTGTGTATTTTGCACTGGAACTAAACCTATGACTTGGCCACAAAAGGTCACCCTGGTCCA
>NW_011888799.1:6719482-6755236 GCF_000151845.1 Pteropus vampyrus
GTATATGGAAACGCCAGGGTGTGTGTTTTCATTTTCCAAGTATTAAATTGCGATATTGGTTATTCTTTTGCAGATAGTACATTTCTCTCTCCCTCACTTGTCCCTTGGTCAAGAATTCTATCACTCAGCCACAATAAAAAAAATAAAAATAAAACAAAGATGAAATACTGACATTCGTGACAACATGGATGGATTTTGAGAGTATTATACTAATGAAATAAGTCAGATGGACAATGACAAGAATTGTATGACTTCATTCATATGTGGGATATAAAACAACAAGCCACAAATGAATGAACAAAATAAACGAATCCATAGATGTAGACAACAGAATGGTGGTTACCAGAGGGAAAAGGGGTGGGAGGAGTCTGAGGAGGGGTCGAAAACATGGTGATAGGAGACTAAACTTCAGGTAGTGAGTACACGATAGAGTCTACAGATGTTGTATTACAAGGCTATACACCTGGAAATTATATAATGTTATTAACCAATATCACCCCAATACATTCAATTAAAAAAAAAAAAAAGAATCCTTGTGCTGAAGTGCTCAGTTATCTTGAGGACCTCACTGAAGGCAAAGAGACTGTACAGGATGACTCTCTTCTTTGTGGCTCACGGCCATGTGGCATGCTTCTGGAAGATTACATAAACTTTCTCTAGTTAAGGTTTCTTCCCTCTGAGAGTGAATGGCCTTCCGGCCTGCCTGTGGGTCCAGGAGCTTGAGCTATTGTGCTGCTCAGAGGGGAGGAAAGAGGGTTGGATGGAGTCCCAGGAGCTCCTGGAGGCCACACCCTCCCTGGCTGGTTCCTGACCCTCCTGTAGGGAGGGCAGGAGGTGACCTTCCATTCCCCTGAGCTGGGCTGCAGGCCACTTGGTCACAGCCTTCTCAGATACTGCCAGAAAGTTTTTTTATTTATCCCAGTTAAATTTCACCTTGTTGGTTTCAGGCCAGTGTTTCCAGAGAGGTACAGGATTCCCCTGGCTCCTTCCGTCGACCGGGGACTTTCCCAGCCCCCTGGAAACTCCCACACCCCTTCCAAGGCTCAGCTCCTGAGGTCATTGCTCCATTTCATTCAACAAGCACCTATTAGGCATTGGGATCCAGAGGTAGAGGTATGATTCATAGTATGGGCAGGTGGACAGACACAGAAGCAGAACTTTTCTCTCTAGGGTGGTATAAGTATGCCAAGTGACTAAAGGGCCATAGGGGGAGCACCTGATTCAGACATGGGGGGGCATGTGGAAGGCAAGGAAGTCTTCATGTGGGAGAAAACACTTCATCTGAGTCTCAGATTATGAGAAAAGAGGAATGGACTGGGGGTGTCCAGGCAGAGAGAATAGCCTGAACATAAGCCTGGAGGCTAGAAACAGCATGACCAGGGCTGGTTTAGAAGTCACATTCTAGGAGCTAGATCATAAGGTTCAAAGTAGGGAGAATATGGGGCTGAAGTTGGAGAGGGCTGCAGGGGTGAGATCACAGTTGAGTGTGGGGAGCTGAGCCCTTACCCTGTGGGTAATGGGAGGCCATGAAAGGTTTCAGCTAGAAGGGAATGACCTGGTCAGGCCTGCCAACTGGACACTGTCTATTAACATCGGCACCTGATGTATCTTTTCTGTGGCTGTGTATCCCTAGCATCTTTATTAACAGAGAGCTCTGGAGGAGAAAGAAGACTTCCAAGCCAAAGAGACCTGAATTTGGATCCCTCACTGTTTGAGTTCTGGCAAGTGACTGAACCTGCCTGAGCCTCAGTTACCTCGTCTGTAGAATGGAAGTGATCTGAGATCTAATACTGATGGCTAAGCAGTGGTAAGAGAGTGAGAAAGCACGTGCTGGTAACTGTCAGGCAGGCAGCCCAGGGGAGGGGGTGGCTGGAGCTCATTCCAAGACTGCAGCTGGGGGAAGCAGAGCCTGATCTCCCAGCCCTGGGCTCTGGCCACCAACCCCACTGCCTCCTGAGCAGCTGTTTGACGTCCCTCCTTACGTGAGGTCTGATAACGGAGCCTGGGGAGCTATCCCCACCATAAACAGTCAAATTTCTCTTACTTATCTGGTGCCTCAGCCCTGTGTGCCTTGTGGCCCACCGGCCCTCTGGTTCCAGAACAGAGGTGGTGAAGAGGGGTCTGCCCAGCTTCCTGCAGGCTTCCCAGTTATGCAAGGCTTTCTGATTCTAAACAAATCATAAACCTACTGCCTCCCTGGCAATTCCAAACATTCTGGCCAGCAGGTGGCCAGGTTGGCACTGCTCTGGACAGCCAGGGCCCAGGTCATAGGCCAGGCCTGCCTGACCAGGGATGAACCTAGCTTATAGTGTCTGGGTCAGACATAGCTATGTCCCTGTTGGGGTGGAAAGAGCTCTGGGCAGAGAGTCAGGTGTTCTAGGTTCTACCCCTAATTCCCTCACCAACTCACTGTGTGACCTAGGGCAAATTCCTTCCCCTCTCTGAGGCTTGGTCACCTCGGCTGAGCCCGAGGAGTTTGGTGATGATGATCCAGGGCGCCTTCTCTCCTGGTGTTCTGGGAATCTGAGTCGTTGTGACCTAGAGGCTCTGGAGAGATTGTGCAGCCTTTCCCCAGGCTCTGGACAAGGGGCACACCCACCTCTCTTCATTCATTCAATATCAAGTCCAGCTCCAAAGAGCAAACCACAGACAAGAGAAGGATTCTGTCTGGTTAAACACAGCCTGTGCAATACTAAGGAAGACCTTCTTGGATCGGGCTCGATAGCTTCCAGGTGCAGCTGCTTCATTCATTATTCAATACATCCTTTCATTCACGGAACTGAAGAATGAATTCATTCATTCTTCATTCATCTGGTTAACAAATATTAGGGGGCACCTACTACATGCCAGACAACTGTGCTAGGACCTGGGATTTACTGGTGAACCAGATGGAGCTCATGGGCTGGCCTGGTCCATTTTCCTGAGAAGAAGGAAGACAGCAGCCCCATGTGCAATATCTGGAGAGTAAGCTCTGAGTGAGACCCAGTAGGACTCTGTCCACACTAACCATTTAGAGCCCTGGCCTAACCGCTGAAAGAGAAGTGGAGGAGAGAGAAAATCTTCCCGGCTCCAGGAAGCCCCTCTGCTATGCAGATACCCAGCCCCTATCTCTAGAGCCTATGGTGAAGCCAGTCAACCCTCCAAAAACCTATAGAAGCCTTGTGTTAGCAGGATTCTGGATGAGGGCTGGATGAGGGCAGCCTGCAGCACCCGAGGACTGGGGACTATTTCCTCCTGGGCCTCTTCCCTGGCGTGTGGGCTAATACACTGCTCAGCAAGAAGGGGCCAGGGATGGAGGCTGGACAGGGCCTCATAGTCCTTTGGGCCAGCGGAAACTGTCTGTGGAAGTGATCACTCTCTGGGAAAGACTGGATCCTTCCAGAACCTGGGCGGATGAAGAGGAGCTGCCCTGGCTGGTGCCACATGAGCAGCTGAGCCCTGGATGCTCCCACAGCAGGAGTCTGCCCTGACACCTAGGCAATGATGGTGTCAGAGCACCGCCCACTCAGAAGGGACTCAGTCCACAGAGGGGTGCCTTTAGCAGAGGTGCTGGGCACCTGAACCATGCCTGCCCTCCCTCTATACCCATGGCCAACTTGACCGGCCCCTCTTCCTGCCTGGCCTTCCAGGCCTCCAGGGAAGGGAATCGGAGGCCCATGACAGGCACTTTGCTCTCCTTCCCCCACAACTCCTTGCACCAGTCTCTGGAAAGAGTCCAAATGGGTGAATACTGCTAGACCCCCTTCTTCTTTCTGTCCCCTTACTGTCACTTATCTTTCAATGATCTTCATTTTATTTGATCCCTGATGAGCATAGCTTTTGGGTAATTCTATACAATATGTTTAGTATTCAAATTAGTTAAAACTATTTTAGTATTCTTAGTCAATGCTAGTTAAACTGATTTTCTCTTGGGGAAACCAAGTTCCAGAAGGAGGACAAGGACTTGCCCAGACTCATATACCCAGCCATGCCTGAGCTGGGACCAGAACCCAGGTTTTCCCCAGGCTCCCAGGCGAGCTGCCTCCTGGGCTTGCTTCAAAACTCTAGGCGGTACCACTGCATAATTCATGGGATCCACTGCAAAGTGAAAATGCTACCCAACTTGCTCAAAAATTACTAAGGATTTCAAGATGGCGACAGGCAGCAGAGCATTAGACCAAGTATGCGGCCCTTCTAAATATGAGCTCTTGTATGAGGGCACAGTTCACATACCCACAGAGCTGACCCATACCCTGGGTATGGGGAAAGAGAAGAGGGAGACCCCAGCTAAATCACCTCTGGGAGGTCAGGGGACATGTGCCTCACAGCTGGATGGGTCTTTGAGCTAGCCAAGGTCTTCCCATTCCAAAAATGAGTAAAAGCCACAGTTTGGGGCTCTCTCCTGCATGAAGGGTCAGTGGGGTGCAATGCCGGGCCTCCCAAAGGTGGGGGGATACAGATCCACGTATGTGTCTTTATAAGCAGCTAGCTGCCTTAAACACCTCCCACTGGAAAGTTCTTGGGGACCTCAGGAGGGACTGGAGGTGCATCCACAGCCACCAGCAGAGGCTTTGGGATGAGCGATGAGGGAGGTACTGGGAGTGGAGGCTGGACAGCAGTTCCTACCACCTTATGCAAGAAGGAGAACAAAGGGGCTTTGCTGGGAGGTATTATAAGATTAAGTGGCTGGGTCCAGGACAAACTCAGCAAGCCCCTTGGGACCTGAATTAGCAACAGCAACTGAAAGGGGGGAATTAAAGCTCCTGGCCTTCTCACAGAAGCCCCCACCCTCTTAGTCCCTGCCTGGGCCTCCTCACAGAGTTAATCTGCTGCTTTGCTCTGAGTTCCTGCCTGGGGCCTGTGTGAGGGGCTTGTCCCCCTCCACTTAAAAGCAACCGGAGCCTTCCTGGGGAAGGAGCTCTCTGACCCCTGAACCCTGACCTGTGGGGCACAGTCACTGAGCAGGCTGGGTGGCCCAATTTGGCTCAACTCAGACACTTGGCTGAGCTATGGGCTTGAGGGGAAATCACTGCTCCTCTATGGGCCTCTCCTTCCTGCTGATAAAGTGGGAATTTGGGGTCATGGACCCAATGGCCGGCCCAGGGGTCTTTGAGCTTGTTCCAAAAGGCATCGGAGAAACCACTTCTCAGCCACATGGTTCCTGATGGATAGGAGTGTCCCCCAAATAGATGGGACTTTGGAATCTCAGACTGATGGGTGTCTGATAGATTAAATAAAATGAGAATGTGTTCAAACTCCCACGATCTGGTCCCCACTGGACTTCCCAGTTTCACTTCTTACTACTCCCCATGTTATAATTTGTGCTGTAGCAACAGCAAGCTACACATACTCACTATTTGCTCCTGCTGTTCCCACTCTCTGGAGTTCTCTTTCCTGGCTTGCTCGTCATTTCTTAAAGCCCAGTTCTGTTAGCACCTCCCGGAAGCCCCCCTCCTGCCCCTCCTCATGTCTCTCGGTGCATTTACTAGCAGTCTTCTCTGGGTCTGCGTCTCTTGTTCCCGAGAGACTGCTGGCTTCTTGAGAGCTGGGGCACAGTAGGTACCCAGGCCACGTCAGACCTGGGCCACCTGTGTGCAGCGCCTGGACGCGTGGTGACTAGGACACCTCGCGAGCTCACCACACTCGGGGAGACAAGGATGACACAACAGCACAATTACTGAATCACCTGTGTTGAGGGCAGCGGAGAGAATTACAGGGCGGCAGGCTTCCAGAGGTGAGACCTGAAGCAGGTAGGAGAAGCTTTGAAGGACGAGGAAGAGAAAAGCATTCCAGGCAGAGGGAACCTAAGATGTGGTGCCCTCAGAGCACAGGAGCTGGGGGCAGAGGGAGAGAGCGGGAGACGTGGCTTTGCTGGTCAGGTCAGGGCTCAGAGGCTGAGGAGGGGATTTGAGACCTTATCCAGAGAGCAATGCAAAGCTATTAAGGGGTTTTAAGCAAGCTAGTGAGGTGATGAGATTTGCATTTCTAAAAGATCACTTTCGCTGCTGTGTGAAGAGTGGATTAGGAGGGACAAGAGGCTATTGCTGTCCTGAGAGGGGACAGTGAGGGGAATGGACAAATTGAGAGACTGAGGGTGGGAACGGACAGAACTTGGAGACTGGCCAGATTTCTAGGGAGAAGGAGGAGGAAGGGAGGCTCCAGGTTTCCAGCACATCCGTTGTATGCTGTAGGCAGTGGTGGTGGGCAGAATGCACGCATCTGCATAATGTGTACCCGTGTTCGCCACAGCATGGGGTGTGGATGCTGGAGCCAACCTCACCCACTCAGAGCAGCCCATGGGACAGGAACGTGGGGCCAGATTGCAGCTGGTCTCCACTGTTAGTGTACCAGTAAACCTGTACGCATGGGCAGGAGGACACAAATACACATGGACACAGACATAACATATATGTGCACATATCTTTAGAGTCACAGATATATTCACGGCATGGATATAGACATTCGCCCACCCAAACATCCAGATTTACACAGAGCTGGCCCTTTGGCATGCACAGGTTTATATATGTAAACAGATCTATTGATGATAAAATAATCAACATTTATTGGGTGCTTGGTACGTGGCAGGCATTATTTTAAACACTTTATCTCCTATAGCGATGTACAAATATTGACACAGCACACTCACGGTATGTGTATGCTTATATAACACATGAACTCACATGTGTGTACAACATATGTACATGGAGGCACCTAAATATTATGCAGGGCATACTTTGGAATAAATGTCCACACATTTATTACTAAGGTACAAATTGCTGCAGAGATATTTTCAAGAGCACACATGTGCATTCACATATAGATGGTACACACTTATTACACGTATACATGGGCACACATATACACTACACACACACACATAAATTCTTTCACTCTTTCTCACACAGGGCAGTTTATGACCTTCCTGGCTCCTGTCCGGACTTCCCATTAACATTAATGAGGCGATGTCGCCTGATTCGGAAACCCATGTCCTGAGGGGCGGGGGTGACGGGTGGCAGCAAGGGGGAGAAGACAAGGGAGGCCATGGTCACAGAGGAACAACTAATTATCTGGCTGACTAAGGTTTGATTGTTTTTCCCACGGCTCCCCACACTGTCCCCAAGGAAAGGCCATGTTCTGGCTGCACTGGAGGGTGTCGGGGGCAGGGCTCAGGAACAGGGAAAAGGAGGGGAAGAAGGGAGCAGGAGAAAATGGAGGGGGGGTGGGACAGTTACTGGCCTCAACTTCAGTGCTACCCTTCCCCCTTCATCAGACATCCTCTGTGCCTAGAGCTATCTGAATTGCTTCCTGAAATGGTTCAAAATTCCTAAAGTTCTATATGTCTATGGCCCTTTCCTCCCCTCCGTGAACCTTGTATCAGAGTCCGATTCAACGTCTTCATTTCAGAAAATGTATTTGCTGGCCTAGGGGACCTAAAAGAAGTCCCACCCGTATGTTACCACCTTGATATCTAGCACAGGACACAGTAATAAGCACGCACAGCAATCATTGCTTCTTTCCTCCACTCATTCCCTGAACCAATATTTATTGACCATGAGACACTGTTTTAAGCAGCTCAGCTTCTCCAGTCACCTCATTCTATAAAAAATCTTTTCCAAGCAGGAGTGAGTGTGGGCTTCCCATGAACTCCAGTCAGAGAAATGCATTCCAAGCCTTTTGGGCATTACAATGATAACGGAAAGTTACAACAATTTCAATGCAATAAATGCAAATAACCTTTGCATACCTGGTCCCTGCTTTCAAAGGTGTCTTTCATATCCTTGATTCATCTGAGGCTCATTACAGTCTGTGAGGCTAGCAGGACAGGTACATTCCCATTTCACGGATGTAGAAACTGAGGCTGAGAGAGGAGAGGCTTACCCATTGTCATGTGACTGGAGAGGGGCAGAACTGAGACTTGAATCTTTCAAGCCATATCTCTATGAATCACTACGTGTTCTCCTCTATTAATTATTTGTGGAACTTCCTTCCAAAGCACAAAATGAATTAGACTTCATGTGCTTCCAGGGAACTTTGTTAAAAAATAAATCTCCAGAGATCCCTGGAATAGTCCTAGGGTGAATGGTGAAGGGCATGGACCCAGATTAGGATCATGGACCCAGACGCTGGGAGGAACCTGGGTGGCCATCTTGCCTCCCCATGTCATTTCATAGATGGGAACACCAAGGCTCTCTTGAACCCAGATGGCATCAGGATGACTGTCTGGAAGGCCCAGATCAAAGATCAGAGGAATGGAAGGGGCTCCAAGAGGTCTGGTCTGAAAACCGTTTCCACACATGTCTACGTCAGGTTTTGGACATGCGTGTACATGTAAGCTCGGTTTTACAAACAAGGAAACTGGAGCCCTGACAAGTCATTAAGGCAACAATATTTATTGAACACCTATTATTGTATTATTAAGTCCTGAGCTTGGTACTAAATATGCTGGAGGACTAAATGGGCACAATTCTGAAGGAGCTTATAATCTGGTGGGGAAGAAAGAGTTTGGAACTTGGGATCGCAGAGTCTGGGTCTGAGTTCCAGCTTAGAGGGTCATTTGGTTTTGTATGACCTTGAGGAAAAGTCTCTTTAACCTCTCTGGGCCTCGCTATACTCATCTCTAGAACTGAGACGCTCCTACATTTCTTCAAAGCGGTTGTTACAGTTAGATATATACAATGCCCATCCCAATGCCCCTCACAAATATGATGCTCACGTGATGTGTTCTTCCTGTCTCTCTTTCCTGCCAGACTCTGCCCGCCTCACTTCGTCCCCCTCCCTCCCTTCTGGCCACTCCCTCATGATTGACCACCTCTTTTGGAAACGCCTGAACTCTTGGCCCAACTTTGTCAACTCCTCTTCCATCCCCCACCCTGTCCTAGCTTGAAAGGGAATGAGGACCCTCTTATGAGGGGTGCTGAGCAGCACGGGGGCAGGGGGGAGAGGGGCACGACTAGGGACAATAGCTCTCTCCTGCAGTCTCTTCAACCCTTTCCCACCTTGAAGAGACAGAGAGACCCACAGACACTCCCTCCAGCCTTCTCTGGTTTCCTCAGCCTAGGACACTGCTCCCTTCTCCACCCCAAGACTCACTTTACCTAGCCAGGGGATCTTGATTCTAGTTTGGGAAACTGAAGTCCTTTCTTGGAAATCAGCAAGCCCACTGTTGTGTATTGGTTTAATATGATTTCAAATCCACTTGTTTATGACTTAAGTGAAGTTGTTTTAATCTACTTGTTAATGACAAAGACAAAAAAAGTTGCTTTGATTAAGTTTGAAATAAGTTGTATCAGGATGTCATCATTTCTTAGTCAGCAGCCCACCTGCTGAGAGGTCCCTCTGGGAGATTATCAATAAGAATCTGTGGAAAAGCAAAGATAGGGGATATTCAGTCTGTAAGTACTGAAAGTTTGTGAGGACTCTTTGAGAGTTTGTGTTTGGGCAAGGCAACTGCTAATCTGAAAACTCTTGGAAGACCTTGGGGCCATTTAGTTACTGCCATGGCCAAGGTGATTCTTTGGTCAGCAGTGGCCCCATTTAGGAATTCAGCCCACCAGCCAACACCAGCATCATCATTCCCTAGCAACGAAGGACTTTTATTTTTGCTTTGGCAGCTGGAAATCAGCTTTTTGATTGGTCACTATCTCTCCCGAGTGCCTCCTGGTATAAAAAGGTACACCTCATATTAAATTTAGAATTGATTCCTTCACCTCCCCTTGCTTGGATCAGTAATGTGATTAACCTATTATTTGTTTGGGATATGTTATTTCTTTATCTGTCTCATTAAGAGATATGCTCTTGCTTGTGAAAGTATAATTCTCACAGCAAACCTGTGCTAAATAAATTGCTGGTAAGGACAGAATCAGTCTCTGAGTATAACTTTTGCTACCTCCCCTAAATAAACAGAACACCATCTAGGATATCCTATGGGGGGCAACTTAAAAGTCCTCCGGGGGATGTTTGCTTCCCTCTCAACTCTGCAGCTCAGACCTGTCAGGTGAGGAGGGGGTGAGCAGCTGTGACAGGAATCTCTAGTTGAATAGAAAGCAGCCCCTGATAAAGTTGAGGGGATCAAGGTCTGCCTGCTAGGGTTTTCTCTGTCCAGCCTGGATGAGGGTGAGTTTCCCAGATGGTGATAAAGACTTCTGGGTACCTGCCCCTGCTGTGCCACCACCTCTAACCTCGGCCTCCAACCTTAGTCTGTTCTCTGGGCTTCAGTCTTTTCTGTAAAATGGGTGAATAAACCCCCTTACTCCACCAAGTCTACCCATGTTATGTAATGGGCATCTCATAAGACTAAGAATGACAAACACTTTTTAGTGCCTGCAGTGCCATTCAGATGGAACTGGGGGCCCTTGTGGGGACTTGGACCATGCTGTGGGCTTTAGGCTAGATCACAGCGTGTTCTCGGTGGGCAGAAAGGCTGCCAAGGCCAAGGGACCATGCTTCACTGGCCTGCCTCTCCTCTGGCCTTAAGCTGTAAAAACACCAGCTAAACAGAGCCAAAGATGTTTCAGAATACTTTGGGTCGGGGGGCACAGTGTGAGGCAGCTAGTCCTACCAACGCCAACATGGAGAGCCTGCCAGCTGCCTGGGTACCCTGGTCAAACACCCTGGGCTCATCAGGTTCCTGAGAGCCTATTCCCTTGGGAAGGTGGCCTGGCAGGAATCTCACTGTGACCCAGGTTCAGGACGACCTCACTGTGGCTCATCCAGGGGCACCTGGGGCCAGGGGTGGGGAGCCTGGGGGCAGTGAGAAGGGGATGCCTGGAGACAGAGTTGGGAGGGGACTGGCCAGGAATGTGAGCAGAGTGGGAGAACAAATAGTGCAAAGGGCAGCGGGTGGGCCCTGGGAAGCGGAAATGTGCATGTGGATGTGGGGGCGGGGTGGGGGACATGGTGGGGTGTGACTGGGGGTGAGGGCAGGGGCTGAGTGATTGGTTCCTGGATTCACATTTCATACTGGGCTGTGAACCTGTCTCCCGGCACTCAGGCTGTGATTCTACAGTGTCTCACAAGCATGAGGAGTGGGTGTGGTTGGGAGGGAATACTGGGTACCTGGGTTCTTCCCTCACCCCCGAACCCCCAAGCCAGGCCTCTATGCTTTCTCAAGAGTCTCACCTTAATAGCCCTCGATCTTACAAGGAGAGCTGGGCTCTGTGCCCTTTCTGCCTAAGGCTAAGAAGCTCTTCCCAGAAAAGGGCCTGGAGTGCTTATATGTGCTTATAAAGTCAGGGGCGCAGGGTCACCCAGTTAAGAAGCCTGTTCATTCCATTCTGCCTGAAAGCAAACTGCTTCCCCTTTTGGAGACCTCAGGTCTCTATCTGTACAATGGGATAAAATGACCTCTGTTCACCACTGCAAGGGATGTGGGGCCAGGAGGACTGCTGTGGGCCTCCGGAAGAAGCTGCTAGAACCCCAGAGGTGGCCTTTGTGGGTGAGAGGGTGGCTTTTTGGCAGGACCTGAGGAGGAGGGGGTGGGACGTGGAGCTCATGAGCACCTCCTTGGCCCAGCTCACTTAACAATAAGCACATGATTTAATGTGGCCAGTAAATCCTTTTCCGCCTGGGCTTTTCAGCTACTGCACGACAGGCTCATAATTCAGTTTTAAACAAGTCTAGGATTAGGACTGCAGCTGTGAGATGCAGGGGTTGTCCCTGTGTGTGTGTGTGCCGGGGGCGGGGTGGGGGGGCTCTCGGCTAAGGGGATTGGCCACACTGCCTCCCATGCAGGGGGTGGGGAGTGAGGGGCAAGGTGTCTGTGGGACTAGGAAGGAGGAAGGTCTGGAAACTCTCTCAAGGGGAGACCTCATGGCCTTGGGGAGATTAGGGCCTTGCAGAGGACTTCCCAGAACCATAGAATCTTGGGGCTGGGAGGGACCCCAGGCCCCATCATGCCAGCAGGCCTCGAGCTGCAATGGGCAACTTTGGAAAGGGGGAGAAGATGGGAAGCTGGCATCGGTCATCTGTGGTCTCAGTTTTCATATGTTGAATTTATTTGAAGCAGAGCTTGCTTCTAAATCACAGGAGGCTTTTGCTTATATTTCAGTTTTTCAGAACCTGAGGACTGGGAAAATGGGATGGAGAGGGACTGAAACCCCAACTCGGAGGTGAGGATGAGAAGCGGGAGCTGTGGGAGCAGACTTCAAACCCAGAAAAGGCTGTCCCATGGAGCACGGGCTGGGTTTCTGCGGGGGTCACCCCTACTGGCAAGACTAATACCAATGGGGAGAGCAACTGAGACAAGACTGCTCAGAGCCCCAAACTTGGTAGCAGTGAGAGCACTGCCCTGGGAAGGAAAGACATGAGCTCCGGATATAGAAGGAGAGAGAACTCCTGATACCAAAGGAGGGTGGGCGAGCTGCGTATGACCACAAGGCCACTTGCCAGAGAGAAGACTCAGCATCGCCGAGGGGGCAGCAGATGTAGCATTTAGGAAACCGCAGAGCTTTGCAGCCGGACTGCCCAGGTTTGAATCTCAGTCTCATGAGTTACCAGCTGTGTGGGCAAGTTACTTATCTCTCTGAGGCAGCTGATGTGAGTTAAATAAGATAAACATTTGAGAAATGTTTGTCTCATTTCTCCCACAGGGTCTCAGAGATTCTGTAGTGCACAGAAATGGAACATTTCTCAATGGGCTAGCCTGCTCCAAAGGCACAGTGGAGCACTTGCCCCAGGGCATGGTGGGATGTCTGCCTTACAGACTTGACCAGCCCCCTTCTACACCAGCTATGCGTCCCACCCTCGGCTCCCAGGACTCCCTGTGCTTTCTGATTTCTTTGACTGTTTCCTCTGCCCACTACAGACAGAGAGGGCCCAGGAGCTCATCCACTGCTCTGGCTCCTGCCACCACCTTTGCCTCTCCAGCACAGCCTGCAGCTCCTGTCTCCAGCCCTCTCCTCTCTCCCAGATCCCTCCCTGGGTCATCTTGCTCACCAGACCTGCACCTCCTCTGACTTGCCCGCTTACTCATGAAGTCAGCCCTGCCACTACTCCAGAGCCCTATTACCAGGCAGCCATCATCTACAAGGTGCTGTCAGTCTGCCTTCCAAACCTCCTAAGCTCTCTTCTTCCTCGCCACAGCCGCTTCCTCTATCAGGCTCCCGGCAGGTTCTCTGGCTTCTCATCTGGTCCCCACCCCTTCTATCCCCAACAGGTCACCAGTGAGCTGCTTAAAATTCATTTGCATCATGCTTTAAAACGTTTTGACAGTTCCCACCAGCTTTGGAATAAAGAGCAGCTTTCCTAGCACAGAGTGAGGCCCTTTCCCCTCTGCCTCCCCCTCTTCCTGCTCCTTGTGCCTTCACCCTTAGTCACCAGGGCCTGGGCACCTCATATTTTCCTGCCTCTGTGCTATGTCATAAGCTTTTGCTCCGCCTAGAATACTTTCCTCCTCTTCTCCAACCCACAAAGTGCAGCCTTGGTGGAACCTCCATCACTGCCTCGGGCTATTCCTCCATCCTAAAACCCTCTGGTGTTCTTCCAAGTCCTCTAGAATCAAGGCTCAATGGGTCAAGGGTCCCAACAGGCCTCTGAGGCTGTCCTAACAGGGGAACCGAAGAGAGATACTGAAGAGAGGGCTATCTACTGGGGTGGGAGCAGTGCTGAGGGGGCCAACGTGGGAGGGAGCAGCCCAGGGCTGCCTGAAGGAACCAGGGAGGCAGCCCTTGCTGTAGGAGAGGGGTCACCTGACTGGATCTGTGCCGTAGATAGAGGGGCAAACTGCGATCTAGCGAGATCGCTGTGGGGCCTCTTACTCCTATTCTCAGATCACCTATGTACCTCCCATTGGCTCCATGCAATCAGAAGCCAGAGGACAGGGGAGCTGTGGTGATGGGAGTCAGCCTCCCAAACAAAGAAGGGCGGAGAATGGAACTGGGGAGAACAGCTACGATGGGTCCAGCTCCAGGCGTGGTTGCCCCAAGTCCACTTCCCCAACAGCACGCCTCTCACACCCTCTATGGCTCTAGCCAAAGAGAACCGCAAACTCTCAGTGCCCCAGCTTGCCAAGTCTGTACTTTTGAGATGCTGTTCCCTGGGCCTGGAAAGCCCTTCCCCAGCTTTCTGTCCTTGTTGAGGCCTGTTCATCCTTGGACCCTCAGCTAAATTATTACCTCTGTCTCCAGGACCTGAGTCTGAGCTCTCAAGGCCACCTGGGCCCACCTCCACCCTTACGTAGCTCTCCTCATTGTCCTCATCTCTTCATTCACCCTGAGGGTCAGGATGGTGTTTCAAAGTGCACATTTACTTCCTGGCCCTGATAGGTGTTCATTTAAATGCTTATTAATTTGAATTCTAGCACTTGCGCCTCGGCAGAAGGGTTGTTTATGTTGCAGTCTCCCCAAGATCACCATCTCCTTGAGAGCAGGAATCAAGTCTAAAGTCGTTCAGTGTCCCCTTGTACCTGAGACAGTGGCTGTTTAAACGTGTATTGACTGCCCGCATGAATGAAAGGCTATGTGAGGGGCAAAGCAGACAGAAAGGATGGGATATGTAAACTGTGTGCTCTGAAAGTTCAGAGGAGACATTGCTTCTAGCTAGGGAGAATCAGGAAAGACTGCAGAAAGGCAGCTTGGGAGCTGGTGTTAAAGGATGGAGTCTTGAGAGGGTTTGGGCAGGGCACTTCTGGTGGGGCACAGCAGGAGCAAAGGCTCTGGGGCAGGAGAGCCCTAGCTCTCCTCGGGAGGCTTGCTGGGGATGGGGAGGGTCAGGAGATAAGTGGGAGAAGGATGGAAATGCTCTCGTCAGCGGCCATCCAGCTATCTGCCCTTTGCTCTGTGCAGAGCCTTCCCCTATCTCTTCCCCCAGGCTTTCACCCCATTTCTGCCTGACCTCCTGCAGGGGTCCTATGGATTGATCTGCCCTTCTCGGTATTCCCATTATTCTTGGTCTCTCTGGCTCAGCACCACCATGTCCAGAGCTCTCCCTGCTCCCCCCTGCATTTGAGCCACACCCTGGCACTCTGCTCAGGCTCCAGAGGCCTCTGTTCTCTCCCCATCCCTCCTCTTATGGCCCTGACTCAGAGCCTCTGAGAACTCGAGCTGTGAGTTCAAGTTTGGGCAGGAGCCTACTCTCCCCCACCCCCCCCGTGTGACATGTTGGGGCCGTCTGGGCCACAGGGAGCCAGACGTGAAAACCGCCAGTCAGCGGAGCAGGGTGGCCTGCCACAGTGCGCCAGCCTGGGTGCTCGACCTGCCCCTCCTTCTCCTCCCTACCCTGAGGGATGTCCCCACTGGACTGGCCAGGGGCCCGTGGCTCTGGGGAACATGCTTTCTGTTGGCTGTGGCTGAAGAAGGATGAACCAGTTGTCCTGCCAGCTCTGTGTGGGGAAGAGGGAGGTGCCCCTCGTCAGCTGGCACCCCACAGGACGCCAGCCACAAGCAGAATGACCAAGGCTCTGGCCTCTGCCCCCTACTCCGCTGGCCATTTTCCCCTTGGGGCCCTTGATGGGAAAGCCAGAGCTTCCAGTACTGGAGATAGTGACCCCCACAAGGGTGTTTATGGACATGGGCTCTGGGCCTGGAAAATGTTCACGTGACTGAGACCACTGAGTGCTAGAGTGCAGAGCGGCCCGCAGGCTGCAGGGTGGCGGGCAGAGAGGGAGTGCTTCCCATGGCCTGGTGCTCAGGGCCTCTCAGGGCCCATTGGGACCGAAAACTGGGCTGGGCTCCCTGTCATTCCTACCAAGCACCTACTGTGTGCCAGGCTCCACTGGCTCTCAGAAGGCGTGGGGACCAAGAGGCCGGAAAGGCCCCAACAGATCTTCTTAGGCCTCCTCCCCTGCCCTTCCCCCAACCCTCCCAAGCGGGAGGGCAGGCACCCAAGGAAAAGGGGCACTAGCCTCTCCAGTGATGCAGAGAGGGGCCTCCTTTGAGAGGGGCCAGGTGTAGAGGAGTGGACCCCAGGGGGTGAGGCTTTATTAGGGGGCAGGTGAGTGAATAGGTGGAAGGCAAAGGAAAACAGCTCACTCTTGCGCTCACCACAGCCCCACTGCAGTGAGGGCTCTACTTTCCCCAGCTGTTTGTTTTCTTCTAGAGGAATAAAGAGAATCAAGACAAGGATCTTGTTTCCTTCAGATTCATTGACTCAATCCATTCCTTCCTTAGTGTTCGCCTTATTTGTTAGTTCCTCTGTTCTTTAGTTCATTCATTCATTCATTCATTCATTCAATAAATGTATCTGAGTACGTGACAAGTACTTGGACTTTTGCTGGGCTCTGGATGTCTAAAGAAGTGGGGACTGAGAGTTCTTAACCTTTTCGGGAGTGAATCTTCATGATGAGTGATGAACAGTATACACTCCCTCTCCCAAAAAACTGCCTATATCACCAACCAGGGTTAAAGATTCCCAAATGTTATCAGCTTCACAGGGGAAGTAGACATGAAACCGAGAACTAAACTCAGTGTGATAAATGCTAAGTGGGTTTGATTTCTGGCTTACTAAGCCTCTTACCTCTTTGAACTCCAGTTACTTTACCTTTAAAAAAGGAAAATTATATCACCTCCCAGTGCCACTGTGGGGAATAAATAAGATAAACTCTTGAGAGGGTCTGGCAAGCCTGGTGTATGCTAGGTGCTCATATATATGAATTCCCTCTCTTTTCCCTGTTTTACATATTTGAAGGATACAAACTCTGATGACAGCCCTAACCAGAGAGAACAAACACTCTAGCAAGGGCCTGGAGGAGGGGGTCGTGTTTGAATGGGTTCTGAAGGATGAGAAGGAGTTGGCAATAATGTCTCTTTTTTTGATATAAAAGCTCTGGGTCCATATCACCAGGGGTCAGACATGGTGCGGAAAATTCTTCTTATCATTAATGTAAATGTTTGTCTACTACTCACTCTGTGTCCTGCACTGTTCTAGGCATTTTGCATTTATCAGCTCACTCAAGGGTTATCTCATAACCCCAGGAGATCTATTATCATTCCGTTTTACAGAAGAGAAAACTGAGGCACAGAAGGGTAAAGCAACGCCACACAGCTGATAGGTAGCTGAGCTGGGATCTAAGCCTACTGGTCTGGCTCCAGGATCCTTGTGCTAAACCATTACCCTGTATTGCTTTTCCAGAGCGGCTCTGTTTTCTCACTGAGGTCTGAACATCTCATTCTCACTCATCTTCTTGCCAATTGCTTTTGTTGGAACAAAGTACCCAGGAGAGAAAATGGAAGTTCTAGAGAAAGTCAACTGCTTCTCCTAAAAATACAAGTCCAAGCTGAATTGTAGAGGCAAGGGAGAAAGAAGGCCCTAGAGGACCAACGTTATGGCGTGGTAGGAACACCAGGCTGGAGCCAGGAGAACTATTTGGGTTTAATCAACCTTTCCAGGCCTCCATTTCCTCATCTGTAAATCGGGCATGATGATTCCAATGACATAGCATTGGAGCAAGGTCCATAAAAGCCCTTTGAGGCAGCTTCCCTAAGTGCTTCCCATGGCTTTACCAGGACCTCCACCGACCGTGAGCTCCTCCAGGGCGGAGTTAGTTCTGTGCATTCTACCATCTTTTGGCACCTTCCCCGGCACATGTGATACTCTATAAATGCTTGATAGATGAAGAAATCAAATGGCATCTCCTACACGTCAGGCCTTACTCACACCAAGAGACCGCCCCTTCCTTTTTCCAGTCTGGAGGCCTCATGCTCCCCTGTCCAGACAATTCCAGGAGGGCAGCCAGGGTTGCCAGATGCACAACTTTTCCAAAGTCAGGGAGCAGAACTCCCCTAAGCCACCCTCGCCTTGGCCTCGCACTAACTACCCTGGCCCTCAGGTTGCCTAGCAATGCCCAGAGAATGCTGAAACCAGACTGAGCCTCACAGCTCTCAGGGCACAGATAGGTGGCCTGAGAGGGACCAGGTCACGTCAGCTTCACACAAAGAACCTGCCAAGGTTCTATTAATACATCAGCCTTCTCCCCACAGTCTCACAGAGACCTACCTGGGGCAGTAGGAGAAGGCGTGGCCACTGCCAAGGTCTGGGAACCAGCCCTTTATCAGGATTTTATTTTGTAAATTGCATCCTGTATTCTAAACCATGAGATCACTGGCTATTTAAAGAGCTCTGTGATGAATCCCTTTGTAAAGTGGAGAGAGTTCCCAGGGAACTAAACAAATCTAGATTTGCTTAAAGGAAAGCAAAAGCTGGCCCTGGGCTTTCCATTGTACAGACAAAGAAACCAAAGTCTCAAGTGCTTTGCCCGGGATGCAGCTGGCTTAGGTAGAATCTCTGTTCCCCAGAGAGGAGCTGGGGAGAAGCTCCTTGGCAAGCTTGCTTGTCCATGGCAAGCAAGGACAGGAAATGGAAGTGGGGGCCTGCCCTGCCACATCAGGGTGCCAGCTGGGGTGAACCAGGGTGTCCCAGCTGAGGGTCAGCCAGGAGTCTGGTTATCCAACAGTCCAGTGGACCTTCATTCACGTGGATGAGGCAGCACAGCTTTGTTGTGTAACTGTTGCCCACCAGGGTCTGAGCTGGTGCCCAAAGCAGTGCCTGACAGAGTGGGATTCAACCAATCGTCGTTGGATGATCACCAGAAGGTCTAGAATGCACTCTCCTCCTTAGCAGCTGACAGGTTCCTAGTGAAAGAAGTCAGATATGCAAAGCCCTATAGTTCCACAGGCTGTTCTTCATCTCTATGCTGCTAGGGCAGGGGTGCTGCTGGGGTGGGGGTAGGTGGTCAGTCCTCAGCCTGAAGGGTCCTCAATCTGCAGGAGGGAACATATATAACCGGCACCCACTAGGAGAATTTGTGGATAGAGAGCATGGAGGCAAGAGAGGCAGAGCACATAAGAACTCCAGCCCTAGAATTGCTCAATCTTTAATTCATTTCTTCAACAACTATTTACTAAGCACCCACTATGTGCCAGGCACCATTCTAGGCTCTATGGATATAGCAATGAACAAAATAAATAAAAACCCCTGACATCACGGAGTTCACATTCTGGTAGGTAGAGATAGTAAGAAACCAGATAAACATACACATATTTAGGTTAGTAACCATGATTGCTCTACAGAAACGAAGCAGAGCAAGGGGGATGGAGAGTAGATAGGAGATAATAGGCTGTTTTATGCAGGAAGGGCAGGTAAGGGCAGGTGTCATTTGAACAGAGACCTGAGAGATTGAGTCATATGGATACACAGGGAAGAGCATTTTAGGCAGCAGGAGCAGTAAGTGCAAAGGCCCAGAGGCAGGTGTACGCTTGTTGTGTTGAAGGGACAATGCCAAGGCCGGTGTGGCTGGAGTGGAGTGAGGTGGTGAGTGGAAGGACTGAGGTCACGGAGGTAGCAGGAGAGCAGATCACGTGGGGCCTCATCGTTCATAGTACAGCCGTGAATGAGGTGAGCAGGGGAAGGACGTGATCTCACTTACACGTTAACAGGCTCACCCCGGCTGACGTGTGGAGAACTCACTATATGGAACAAAGCGAAGACAGAAGCAGGAGACCAGTGAGGAGGCCTTGCAATAGTCCAGGCAAAAGATTGCGGGGGCTTGGATAGGGTACAGCAATGGCCATGCAAGTAGTGGACAGAATTGTGTCAGAGCGCAGCTTTGCCACTTTCTAGGCAGATTACTTAACCTCCCTGAGCCTCTGTTTTCTCATCTGGAAAACGAGGTTGATGATAATACTCACCTACTTACCTGGTGGGGTTTTTGTGAGATATAAACACGGTGCCTGGCACAGTTTTGGTGCTCATTCATCACAACCTGATCATTATCAACCCCAGTGACCCGCTGAACTGGGAACTACATATTCAAGGCACAATTAACTGAGCCCAGAAAAGCTGAGATCTGAGGAGTCAGCTGACTCAGAGGGAAAATGGTTTAAACATGTTTAAAAGTCTAGAGTCTTAGGGCCCAGATGGGCACTGTGCCACTACTGCCTGCCTCTTGCTCCCATGCTGCCTGTTTGTTTACCTTTTACCTGTGTTGAAATTTCAGCGGAAGAACCCCCGCCAGTCCAGTCCCTGGTTCCAGCATCCCCCTACCTCAGGCTTCCAGCTGCTCCTGCAAAGTCAAGAGTGCCCAGGAATAATGAAAGAGAGGGGACAACAGGAAAGGACAGTCCACTGTGCTCCCTGGCAATCATGTGACCCTCGGGTTGACTGTTGGAGGTAATGATGGGGAACAATCCCAGGGAGGAGGGGAACTAGGGGAAAACTCAAGTCTCGGGTGGGCACTGGTGGCCGCAGTGGCTGCAGGACTGGTTCTCCTGGCTGAGGAGAGCAGATGGTTATGTTAGACAAGGGATGGCTCTGGGGACAGCTGGTGACTCTTGCCTTCACTGGGGGACATCAGCCTAGAAGCCTGAAGTTACAAGCTCAGGAAGAGCTTGGTCTAGCCTTATTGCTCCCTCAGATTGACTTTCATCTATTTATTCAACATACTGAAGCTGTTGTGTGCCAGGACGTGGGCTTAAAAAGGTTTCTCCCGCAGGGAACATTTCTTAGAGAAAATGAGAGCCAGAGAGAGGAAGTGGCTTTCCCAAGGTCAAGCTGTGAGTTGCTGCAAAGCCCATCCAGGACTCTTGACTCCCTGTCCAGTGCTCTGACCAGCAACTGCCCTGGCTTCTCTGGTCATCTCTTGGGTGGCAGAAGCCAGCTTGTGCCAGTCCCTGAGTGGAGTGCTCCCTTCTTAGTGAATCTATGTCTGTCTCATTACCTGGGAAAGGACAGGGGCTATACCCAGCTCAGGGCTGCAGGAACTAGAGGGGGAGCTGGACACATCTCTAGGTTGGCTGGGCTAAGGGGCCCTGGACCAGCAGGAAGTGGGGGAGTGCCTCCGGCATGCTGTGTGGCTTCAGCCCACTCAGGGTCATCTCCTTGGATCAGTTTCACCATCTTTTAAATGGGAATGGGTTGCCCTGCCAACCTGTCAAGGTGATTGTGGGGAATGTGAACATGTTTTTCTAAAGTCCCCGGCAGGAAGACTGGAGCAGTGCAAGGTCACATGAGAGCAAAGATGGGGGCTGGGACGTGAGTCCCACATTTTCTCGAGTTTCTGTGCTCGGCTTCTGGCTTGTCAGCTAACAGGCCTGTCACTTCCAGGAAGCCTACAGCTGTGGGTATAGGAGCTGTGGGAGACCCACTCTGCCCTCAAGGAGTCTGTTATGGGAAACACAACTTCTGCCTACGGGGATTCCCCAGGCTCATACACCTAAGGGCCTAAGTTATGGAGAGTTCATCCAGGGTCCTGCAGGCCCCACCAACCCCATAGCGCTCCAGAAGCTGCTGTGTGAGCTGGGTGCCTGACCTAATCTGTAGCTCAAAGAGTAAGAGGCCTCTGCCTCCGGCATTGTGGCTGACCCACATGGGGTCTCCCAGCCCCGCCCTGCTGATGGCCAGCCTCTCGCTGCCTCCCGCAGTATAAGTGGCCCCTGCTATGTCTTCATACCTCAGTTCTATCAGGTCCTGGTCCTTCAGCACCAATTCTGTAGCTAGAGTGGTGGCTGTGATGGGAACCAGCAGTAACTTCCATGAGGCCACTGTCCTCAGGGAGTGCACCCTAGGTAGCCGTGTACATGCCCATTGTGTGTGTGTGTGTGTGTGTGTGTGTGTGTGTGTGCGCGCTCACACACACACACACACACTCACACACACATACACCAGGACTGTCTCTAGTCCGCATGTTGCTGCCATGCTCAGAATTATGTATATCCAGCCTCGTGAAACCGTGCTGACTGACACCACCTGAACAGGCCAGTTGTCCACCCTGAGCAGCCCGATCCTTCCTCATCTGTCACAGCACCTGCCTCTCTCAGCTTTGGACCTCAGATATTACTACAGAAGGCTCTTCTCCCTGCCATGGGCTCTGGTGCTGCTAACCCAGCCCAGAGATATGCCCAGCACTTGCTTCGTATCCGACCCAGCCACCCACCTCTGGGGAGGCGGTGAGAACAATGCTGAAGGTTGGGGCTGGGGCCACCAGGGCCTGGGAAACCGCCAAGCCTATGGTGGCTCAGGAGGGCCCAGCTTCTGTTTGTTGACCCTGAGCTGTGGACATAGGAGAAAGCATGACTTCCCTTCCTGCATCTCCTCCCTGGCTGAGTTCTGCCCTCCTTCCTCTTTCTCTGGTCCTCTGTGGTCACGGCCCTGCCCCCACCCAACTACCCAGGCTTCTCCCCTTCTTGTCCACCCCACTTCAGGCCCACTCCAAGTGGGGCTTATGTGTAAAAATATCCCAGCTTTTTTTGAGCTTGTTATCTACTATTTTTATCAAACGGTCCAAGCAAAGCATGGCCGAAAAAAGGGAAAATCATACAGCTCTGTTTGCCAAGCTCAATAGAAATAGCAATGGGGTGGGCTATTTTTAACAAGATGAATACCCCTGTCCTCTGAGGTCTCCCCTGGCCCCACACCAGCTCCTTTGTCTCTCTGCCTGGACAGCAGATTTTAAAATACACCCACAGTTGCCAAACCACTAAATGCACCCAAGACAGTGACTGAGGCACTTGGAGCCAGGGAGGACCGTGGGGGGTATTTTTTTTATTTTCTTTCACTCCCTTGAAGGAAATCACACTCTTTTGTTTGAAAAATCTTCCAGGTTGGTTTTCTGAGGCCTTTTCCTGGTTGTCCCACTCCCACGGGAACAGCAGAGGTTACTCTAAAACATGCGGTGGTTTGGGCAGAATGACCCCAGAGGCCTGGCATGGTCCGTGGTGGCTCCTGTGCCAGGCTGTGGCAGGGCAGGAACACAAAATTAGCCAGCAGAAGCCAGGGCCCACGGAACACAAATGGGAGGAGAGCTGGGGGGCGGGGGCTGGTAGTGTGAGGTGGGAGGCCCCGAGGGGTCTTCACTTGGCTGCTGTCCATGCAGGTGGCTGAGGCATCGGTGCCTCTCTGCTTGGCCATGACAAAGCCATTGTCTGCTGAGGGGTCGGTGTCTTCTGAGCTGCAGTTTTCATAGGAAAGAGTCACACACACCCATCACTATGAGAAAGCCACCTTTCACTGCCGAGCAGTGCAGTGGGGTGAGAACTGCACAGGAGTTGGAAGACTTAAGGAGGGAGCAAGTCATGGCCTCAGGGTCTCCGCTGTGTGCCAGGGGAGGCCAGACTAGCCTGAGCTCTCTGGGGTGTGTGGTTGGGAAGGAAAAGAAAATAGAAACAAAAGGTAAAATGAATCGAGCACTTAGGGAGGCGTTGAATCAAACACTCCACATCACATGTACTATCATCTCACTGAATTTCCACCACAGCCCTATTACTGCCCTTCATTGTGGGTTATAGAGCATCTCTCTCCTGTGGTGGCTGCACGCGAAAATCCAGGGAGTGTCTTGGATCACATGCCCACCCTGGGGCCAATCATTCTGGCCAAAGGGATGGGGTTCTGGGATTGGCCATCTCTGATCCCAGGCCATTCCTGTGGCCAGGTGCACGAGATGGCGGTTGGCAGTCCTGCCAGAACTACAAGTCATGGGAGACTGGGCTGCTCTCAACAGATGCTGCCTGAGACGGGATAGAGAGAATGGACAGAGAGACTGGCAGTGCCCCCTACAGGTGGTGGAACCAGGTCCTGACTCCAGACATCCTTATGCCATGCCCTTAAAGCAGGTCAGGGCGAAGGGAAGGAGCACTGGGCAGGATTTGGTGGAGAGGAGCTGGTGTAACTCCCTTCCAGCTACCCCAGATCACTGAGCTGCCTCCACACCCATGCCATGCTCTGTCTTGTCTCTAGGCCTTTGCACGTGCTGTTCCTTCTACCAGCAATACCTCCCCTGTCCCCTTCTCCATTTCATAAACCCCAACACATTTGTCAAGACTTATCTCAACAGTCCCTCCTCTGGGAAGCCTTCTTCCCCTTGCAAATAGGATGGGACTCCGGAGCCCCTGGCACACAGTTCTACCTGGCACTTAAACTTCAGCACATGGTGACTACCTGTCACATGCTTGCCTAAGGGCAGAGACCATGGCTTATTCATTCTGTTCCCCCAGGGCCCAGCACAGTGTGTGAGTACAGAAAAATATTCAGTGGATAGAAGGGAGAAGAGACACAGGAATGGGGAAAGAGAAAGAAAAATGAAGAGAACAGGGTGGGGTGGCAGGGGGAGGGAGAAAAAGGAAGGGCAATCACAGGTCAGGGCCCATGGGGAAGAGATGGCTCAGCACAGGCGTGTCAGGAGTGGAGGAGAAGGCGGCTTCAGATGGAGCCAGGAGGACAAGTGGGTTCTCCAATCCTGGAGGCTCTCCTGGAGGCGAGGGTGGTGTCATAAGTGGGTAGAGGCCACCTGCCCAATGTTCAGTAGCATCTGCTGATAGATCATTGTGTGCCTGGCACTGTGCTGGGCACAGGGTCCCTCTCCTCTGCCCTAAGCAGTGGGATCAGAGCGATGGTGAGCAGGGCCGTCACAGTCATCCGCAGCCCCAAGGAAATGGATCTGCCTGTCTCTGGACTGCAGGCATCTCTCTGCCTGGCCTCTCTGCCTGGGGCCTTGGCCAACACACTTCTCAGAGGACATTGCATGGCAGGGACACCACTAGAAGCCATGAGTAGCCTTGTCTGTCTTGACCTGCTTGAGTCTCACCCCACAGGAAGCTGAGAAAAGGAGTAGGGGCTCCCACTCAAGCTGGTTCTCCACATGCCACCCCCTCCCCAAGGAAGGGCAAGGACAGAGAGAGGAAGGAGCCAGACGATGGCTGCTGCACATCCTGGTAATGAATCGTCCCTAAGTTTGCCGCCCCGTCTGTATAGCTTCTTTTCTGAAAGGGGTTTGTGACAAAGGGTACATTGATGTCTTCCGCCAGACAAGGAGGGCTGCCCACCCGCTCAAACACACCGGGGAAGCCCCTGTGGGAGTCCGCAAGAGGCCACAGTAGGGATTCAGACAGGGAACAACATTCTCTCACTGAATCTGCCTGGTGGGCTTGGCTGGATTCTCCTTCTTTCTGATGCTGGGCCTGAAGGGGCTTGGGCCTGGGGTGTATGAGGTGACAGAAAATTGCCTTGATTGCATCTGGGCCTGAGTGACCAGCTGATCTGGGGTGGGGGACTGGGAGAGGGTGGAGCAGAACTTGCTCACATGGGGCACTTGGCTGTTTAGTTGAGAATGTAAAATGCAGCTGCCCTTTACTAGACACGCCCTTCTCCTGGGATCCTCATGTGACGCTCCCCAGGCCTCCTCAAGACCCCAGGCCAGGTAGACTGTGTATTTCTAGAGGTCAGGGTCTCCACCCTGCGTGTCTGAGGGGCCCCGGGGCTTCTGGCAAAGTGAATGGTCTAGGGCGGAGGCCTCAATGTTCACAGTTCTGGATCTGATTATGATTTTGTTTGTTCAGAAGTTACTGTATTTTTTGTTAATTCAATTTAATGTGCATGTGTATGTGTGTATTTGGCTTTCTTCACCAAAAATCTGGCTCTGTGGAGCCTGATTGGTTTATGGCCCCACCTTTAGGCCTGAAGTAATTCGAGTATTTATTCAGCAGACTTTTTATGAGCGTGGCTTGTGCCAAGCAATGGCTGTGCATCTGGACGCCCAAGGGCTGTATTCACGCAGTGCCTAGTCCTCTTGAATGTGAGAAAGGGGTGGGACAAGAAACATCCCCAGGGTAGCCCTTGATGAACCCATAAGGACAAACAAATCATGGTTTGGTGGGGTGGCCTGCCCTGGGTCTGCAGCCACGCCATGTCAAGGCACACTCTCCAAATGTCCACCCAGGGCTAGGCACAGTGTCTGCTGTGCCTTAGCCCATGAGCCCTCAAAATGCGTGCATATGTATGTATGTATGTGTATGCCAGTGTCTTTGTGTGTACACGTGTGCATTCCCACCTTGTCAGAAGGGCTATTGAGTAAGAATCCTCACTTGGCCCCTTATCCATATGAAGATAATGACGTGCCCTCCCTGTACCTTGGTTTCCTCATCTGTGAGATGGGGATAATAGAAGTAACTACTTCATTGGGTCGTTGTGAGGTTAATACTATAAAACACTTAAGACAATATTTTGCACATACATATATATGCACGCATTTATATGTATGTGCAAAATATTGTCTTAAGTGTTTTATGCGCATTAGTAGGCACTCAATAAATCTTGGCTATTATTGGTTCTACTATTACTATTATCATATAGAAGGTATCTTAGGTTGAGTTCCCCAGAAGCAGACTCTGAGATGGGGATTCCTGGCAAAGTGAGGTACTGAGGGAGTGCTCCCCAGGGACACAAGGGGGACCGGGGTAAGCAGGACAGGAGAGAAGGAAGCAACAAGGTGCATAGGATGCCTTCAGCCTGTCTCACAGGGAACACTGGAGTGTAAGTTACACCTCAGAGTTGTCTCCATCAGAGGTAAGGGAACTGGGACCTCACTCTCCTGCACTCCCGTCATTGGCTAAGCGCTACTTTAGTGGGATAAACTTTGCTCTCCAGGCAAAGCAGCTCCTACAGCCTGGGGCAGTCACCCAAAGAAGAATGAACAGAAGAGAAAGCCACAGAGGGTGGGGGAGGTGCATGACAAAGATATCTGTGGGGCCTGGGGGGGTCTGAGGGTAGCACCAACAGCATCCTCCACAGGGAGCCACTGTGAGGAGCAAATGAGCAGTGCCTGTGCATGGCAGGTGCTTAGTGGCAGTCTCAGGCTTTCTGCCTCATCAGCCGCAGGCTGCTTCTGGTCTAAGGCCAGGGTTACCTGGGGGTCTCAGAGATCCAGACCCTCATATATTTGTGTAGGACGGTGACTCCATCCACGATCAAGGTACCAGTGAAAAGAGCCTGCCTACTCTGGCTGCCTGAGCACAACGGTGGACAGGCAGCACAGTCAACCAGCACAGATGTCCCTGGATCATGATGCTTGTATTGGGAAGGAAGAAGAAGCTATGACAATGTGACAGCCATGTGCACCCCTTCCCAATCCCGCCTAGACACCTTTGCACCTGCCACCTCTTCTCTGTCCCCTGCTCAGGTCTGCCGTCCATTTCACTCATGTGGGCAGCTGCCCGTCATGGCCCTGTAGTGTCCCCAGGGAGACACATGCCTGGGCATCAGAGGGAATATTGGAGAACATTGTAGGCCTGGCCCAATTGGCATTGTAGAAAGCCCGACCCTCCTGGAAAGCCCCCATGGACAAGGAGACTCAAGCAGAGGCAGGAAGGCCACTTGTTGGGGATGATTCTAGGAGAGAACCCACACTAAAGATAACAAGAATAACCTGTTATCACCTACCATGTATTGACCGAGTCATCACTATGTTTCAGGTGTATCACTTTACAGAAACCATTTTATTTAAAATTCACTACAGCTCTGTGAAGTCACTGCTCCCGGGTCCTCTTTTTATAGGGGAAGATTAAAGCTCAGCTCAGAGGGCTGACTGGTGGACACAGACAGCCCATGGCTGTCCTCCTTTCGGACTCTGCAGCGGCTCCCTCTCACTTAGGGTAAAAACCCAAGGCCTCACACAGGCCTCCATTCCTTTGCCTGATCTGGCTTCCCACTGCCCCTGAACTTCAGTTGTTTCACACTAGCTCCCACCTCAGGGCCCTTGCACTGGCTGCTCCCTCTCTGCCTGGCAGGCTCCTCCCGCCGTTGCCATGTAATTCTCGTTCACTCGCTTCAGGTATCTGCTCCAGTGTTACCTCCTGAACAGCCCGGCATTCTCTATTCCTTTTACACTCTTTCATTATTACTATTTTTTAGTAGCCTTTGTATATCGACTTGTATAAAGCCTGTTTCCTTTCGCTAATATGTAAGCCTCGCGACGGCAGTGATTTTTACCTTTGGTTCACTTCTAGGTCAGGTCCTCGGTCAGGGCGACATGCAGTTGGTGCTTGATAAATACATGCAGAATGACCGAAGGGCGCCAAGACTTGAATCGAAAGCTCAGACCATTGGGCTTAGGGAGGGTGGCTGCCAAGGTCTTGCTGAGCCCTGGAGCCAGAGGGAACGGAGGACAGTGAATGGAGGACAGACTTAGGAGAGTTTGGCCCCAGGTACCCTGTCTCCTGTGCCTGGTTCATTTCAGTGTGGCCTCGAGCAGCCTGCCTCAGGCTCTGCTCAGCTTCCTTCTCTGGGCAGCTCAGTCCTTGGCTGCCTCTTCCTCACTTCCTTTCTCTTGACTCTGAGGCCTGAGGGAAATGCTCCCCTTTCTCTTTCAGCCTTGGATTCTCCCTGAAGCTCAAGTCCAGATAAGCTCTGCACTCTGGACTTGAAGATGCCCAGTAGGTATTATTTTGAGTGAACAAGTGTTCAGATGCTCCAGGAGGCCTTACGGAGGACATTCTGAACTCCATGTCTAGAATGTCCTCCGTAAGGCCTCCTGGAACCTCTGAACACTTGTTCACTCAAAATAATACCTACTGGGCATCTTCTATGTGCCAGGCACATAGAGAGTGTGGACGGAGAGTGGGGCCCAGGAGGCTATATAATGGATGGCTGAGGCTGGTGGTTCCTGGGATCCTTAGGCAGGGCCCAGACCTCCCCACCCTTTACCCGCCCTCTGGCTGAGAATGTGAGAGCAGGAGAGGGAGCCCCAGGAGGCAGCCCCACCCCAGTCTACTCCCTTGTGGGGAGAGAGGCAATTTCTTGGGTCAGAAGGGTGGGGAGCCAGCCTTGGGAGGAGGGAGAGCAAGCCAGGCATTAGGTTTGAGGGAGCCCTGCCAGCTTGCATCCTCTTCCTTGAACTCAGTTCTGAGAAAGCTTTCTCTCTCCTGTCTCCCCTCACTCCACCCCCAGCTGCTGACCTCCTTCTTCTTCCAAAACACCTAGTGCCCACCCAGGGCCCCTCCTCTGGGAATGCCCAGGAGCCCTGGCATCCCTCCAACTCACCCATGTCCCCCTAGGGAAGAGGTGGGCAACTTTTACCTGTGCTCCCAGAATCTAGTCACAAGCTGCCACCTGCCCATGCCCCACGAGTACACAGGCTTCCTCATTCCAAGAACTCATAGACGTTAGGCTCCTGTCCAGGTTTTTCCACGTCTTTACCAGCTGCTGGCAACGAATCCTAGAAGGAAAAGAAAATGAAGGCCTTCACCAGGCCAGCAAATCAATGTCACGAGTGTCCTAAGGAGGGACCCTGAGGGAGGGGCAACTACTGAGAACAGGAAAACACACAAATAGTCTGGTGCAACCCATATGGAGGTGGTATCTGAACCTGATAAAAATCTTGACAAGTCATCAATAGTTGACCATGAACTGAACTTCCTCTCTGGGCCTCAGAATCCTAGAAGGGCCTCTGAGTGGGTGGCAGTAGGGTGGGGATCCTTAGGACCTGTCTCCTTGGGGTTTCATGTATCCTTCTCAATGGCCTTATGGATCCCCTCACACTTTCTCCATGCCCCTACCCCACTGCAGAATTAAGCAGGGCCCAGGAACAGGAGTCTCACCCTTGAGGATGAGCTGAAATTGGCAGGTCAGTACCGCTGGAGACTCCCCATGCCCTGGCTCCTCAGGCTCTGTTCTGTGGGAGGATGCATTCAAGTTCCACATGGCAGAGCAGCCCAAGGATTGCAGAAGCTCCAACCAGGTCTAGTGGGCCTTCAGTGCACATATTTGGATCCATTAATGTCTTCCCCTTTGATGTTGGGCCCGCAGACTAAGATGACCTCAAGAGTAGGACCCGGTGTGACTGGTCTTTGCCCTCAGGCCCAGGAGAAGGAGGCACACTCAGCAGCCGGTGGCCTGAGTTCAAGTCTTACCGCCACGCCTTTCCAGTTGGACCCGAGTCACATGAATTTGCCCCTCTCTGCCCCAGTTTCCTCCTCTGTAAAATGAGCATGATAATAGACCTGTTTCATAGGATGGTGGTGAAGTTAGCTGAGATAATCGATGGAAAGCACTCAGAACAGTGTCAGTAGTAGGTGCTCAATAAATGCCACCTGTTGTATTCCTGTCATCTCCCGGTGTTCCTTCCTGAGCTATGAAGGATTCTGGGATTGGGGCCAGCTAGGCTTTCTCCCCAAGATGACCTGATCCTCTAGGAGACGCGAGAGGAGAAGGGGGCCCTCACAGCTGCCTCCGGGCCCCTGGGGTGGTGGCCACTCTGGAAAGCCCCGACTCACCACACTGTTTGGATTGGGTTTCTATTCCCAACACCAGTGAGAGGCCTGCTATTTATGGCCCCCCATCCCACCCCCCGGCAGCCAGACAGTGCGTGGGTTGAGGGCCACATGGCTGGCAGCCCGTTACCCCCACCTACCCAGCCCGGCTCTGTGACCGGGGCACGCTTCACACGACGGTTACCCTGCCAGCTCCACAGCGGCTTTCCCAGCTGTCTAGCCCTGCCCCTCCCCCACCCCCAGGGGAGAAGCAGAGATGGAGGGAACATGAAGTGGGCACCCGCCTATTCATGCTGGCCTCTGGCTTCTCAAAGGTCTCTGGGGAGAGGTGGGTTCTTAGGGGTGCTGAGGATGATACACACACCCCCCTTTTCATTTTCACCCTTCTAGTGACACACACCTCACATGCTGTCTACTGCAGTTCCAAGACGGGCTTTGAAGCTAGAATTGGCTGGGTTCAAGTTCCATTTCAGGCCTTGGTTAGGTGTGACCTTGGGTGGTACCCATACCCCTTTATGCTTCAGTTTCTTCAACTGTAAGACAGAACTAGTGCTAATACCGGTCTTATGGGGTCATCATGAGGGTTAAAGAAATCAGTACAAGTAAAGTGCTTAGCACCGAGCTGGGGACATAGAAAGCACTTGATCGAAGTTGGTATTCTTATACCTCCAGGGTCTGGTGCAGAGTGGCAACCCTGGCCTCTGTCATATGGCTCTTGTTCTCAGACTGGGCAGGATTGCTGCCCCTCTGTGCACAGGAAAGCTGAGCCCTCAGCGGGGGAGGTGATTTCTCCAAGCACATAGCTGGAAAATGGCAAAATCCAGGGCTTTTTAGGACTCTTCCTCACCCAGAGGCTGCCTCTTGATCATTAACCACTCGAGTCTTCTCCCTACCCCTCACCAAATAGATAAGGAGCTCTGCCAGCCAATCCCAGAAAGAGAAGGCGGGAACCTCAACAGGTGTGTGTCCAGCGGGAGCTGGGTTGAGCCTGTCCCCTGGCCTGCCTGCCCCTTGGTGGGTGCCTCCAGCCAGCCCACTCAGTGCAGGGGTTATTTTTAGTGTGTGGTATTTGCTCAGCGGTGGGGGATATTTGCGAAGGGTCAGTCCGGTGGTGTCTCTCGGCTTCCAACTGGAAACAGCTCTTGGATGTGCAGCCGATTGGCTGAGAGCATGAGGCTTTGGCGAGCCTTTTCCGTTCTTTATAAAATGTGACCATGTCTCTTTCCCATCCGCCCTTTTGCCAAGCCCACAGCTTCTGTTCCTGGCTTCCTGCTGCCAAGATGGTGACAGCCTTCCCAGGTCTGGTGGGATGAGCAAATCGGGCAAAGTGTGGTTTCCCGGCCCTGGCCAGCATCTTCCCTTGACTAATAAACCTGTGGCTAACCATCCATGGCCTGTGCTCCGTGGGTTAGAGCACCATGCCAATGAGGCCAAGGTCAGGCTCTGCCCCAGCTGTGCCAGCGTCTCAGGGAGGCGCACTCTGTCCCACAGCCTCAGCCAGCAGCCCTTGCCTATGCAGCTGGGACCAGATGTCAGGCCTGAGGAGGGCTGTGGGCCAGTGAGAGTGTGGGCATCTCTGTACCCCCAGCCCCTGAGAGGGCCTAAGCTGGTCTACCTGCCAGCTGCTAGGCAAGTCATGGGGCCGGGCACTTTCCTATGTGAAGACTGGCACCTTATGTTGGTGGGAAAACACTAAGGACCAAGAAAGTACCAGGCAGGTAGGCATAAGACCACTGAATCGGTCTTCTAAATTGTTTGGGGAGGCCCCTAGAGAGGCAGCAGTGTGGTGCTTAAGAAAACAGACTGTGGAGTTCAAATTCCTGACAGGACACTAGTGGCAGTGTAGTTATATAACCACTCCGTGCTTCAGCGTCCCCATCTGTAAAATGGGGATGATCATAGGCCTCTTGTGAGGATGAAGTGAGCTAAGGCTTGATAGCATGTAGAATAGTAACTGCTACGTAAGTGTTAGCTCTTGTTATTTTGTAATCTCAACCCTCAACGCCTGTTCCAAGGACCCTCTACCCATCACCTCTGGCCCTACATTCCTCTGCTCCCACTCCTTACAGATACATTCCCTTGTACCAACCCAAGCCTTCACTGACCCCACAGCCCTTAAGCTGTTGAAGCCTAGGTCACAGGGATGGCCCTCACCTTACCCCCTGAGAAGCCAGATACTGGGAGTGGCCAGGTCTCAGGCGGATCCTGCCTTGACCCCTGCCAGAAAGAAGCCCAATGTCCTGGAAATGGGCTGGCACCCGGCAGGTGCCCTCCTCTGCTCCTGTGGCTCCTGCCCAGGAGGGCGCGGCCACTGAGCTCAGGTCTATAAATAAGGTATCTGGGAGGAACGGCTTTAATTTGCACTTTACCTATTGGTGTTTACTTTGCTATTTCCAATATGGTAATTTAATTCTGTAGGGCGTCTGGCCGGGTGCGGGGTGGGGGGCGGGCACCTGGGGCATGCGGTTACCTGACCGCACCAGGAGTGACTCCTCTGTCCCTGTTCAGCTCTGGACACAGATGCCCCGGGGCAGCCAGGTGTGGGCATTGCATGGAGGGGCTTGGCTGGCCATTGAGACCCCTCTGTACCCAGACCCACAATCCTCCCCTCCCCATTTGGCTCCTTCCCCTGACAGCAGTGCCAGCATCTCCCTTCTCTACTGCCTGTCCTCCATGTCTTTCCTTGCCTTAGGCCAGAACCTCCATCTCTGCTGAGATGACTGCCCTGCTCCAGCAATCTGGGGGCTCCTTCCAGGCTTCTCTGATAGCCACATGGCTAATCCGGGACAGCCTTTGACTGTTGATTGTTCTGTTTTAAATTTTTATGTTTTGTCTTTTCTATGAAATCGTGGACTCCCCGAGACCAGGGCTGGGCTCCATGAGAGAAGATATTATGATTTTCCCTCAGATTAGGAATCTCCTAAGGTAGTGGTCTCCAACCTTTTTGGCATCAGGGGCCGGTGCTCCTGTGAGAATCTAATAGGTATCTGATCTGAGACAGAGCTGAGGCAGTGATGCCAGTGCTGGGGAGCGGCTGCAAACACAGACAAAGGTTTGCTCACTAGCCCGTCGCTCACCTCCTGCTACGCAGCCAGGTTCCTAACAGGCCAGGGACTGGTCCTGGTCCATGGATCAGGAGTTGGAGACCCCTGTCCGAAAGTGTGAGTCTATTCCTTTTCCTCGGCCTGGGAACTCCCCAAGGGCAGAGTCTGAATTGCTCCTATTTCTGGTCTCTGCTCCCTTCTTGTCTCTCTTCCTTCCCGCCATTCCCTGGGGCCTACGTCCCTAGGGAAACTGGCCCACCTGTACTCCCTCTGGTCAGGCCTATGCATTAGAGCCACCAAGAATGTGCTTGGCCTGTCCTCACTGACAGCAGCACTGGCTGGCAGGACTGCACCATGACTTTTGAGGGCCACAGTCACCTTTGACTTCTGAGACCCCTTCCTCCATAAACAAATACCAAAAATTACATTTTACAACTGTATTGGAATAAAGACAATATATTCATTTTATATATAAAAACATTTTCTTTGACTTAAAATATCATTTTTTCTTCTGATCTTGAAAGAAATCACAACATTTTCATGGGTCCCTGAATGTGTTACGGGCTAGCACTGTGCCTCCTGTGTTCCATGGAAAAGCTGGGCCTGGGTGGGGGGAGTCAGCACAAGCCTCGCCATCACCGGCTAGGAGACCTTTCCCACCCCGTAGCTCTTATAAGTCTCACAAAGTCCCTGTGAGCCGGTCAGCACCAGAATTCTTCCTATTCTACGCCACCAGCACCATCGTAGCTACTGCTATTGGCAACAGCCACAATGGGGCTCCCTTGATGGCTCTGTGCCAGGCTCTATGCCGAGCACGCGGTCACCTTTGTCTTACCTAATCCTCACAGCCATTCTGTGAGGCAGGCACTATGATCATTTCCCATTTCACAGATAAGGAAAATGAGGCTCAGAGCGAAGAAGTGACAGGTTCAAGGTCACCCAACCAGTCAGTGACAAGGGGAATGAAGGACCCAGGTAGAGGTTCTGGCTTTAGAAAGTCTAGATCCTTCCACTCCAGAAAGTGTGAAGGGCCAAGCAAAGTGCAGGTTTAGGGTCAGCCACAGAGACTGGTTCTGCTGCTCCAGGCACTTGAGCAGGAAGGTGGCACAAGCTTGCCCTGGAATTTCCTGCTTTCCTGCCCCACCTCTCCTCTGGCTTCCAGCTACGGGGCTCTCCGCACTAGGCAGGGGGTCGTCCTTAGACTTGATTCCATGGTGGGGAGGGGTACCTCCCTTGTCCCTCCCCCTCCAGTCGCCTTGCTCCAGAGGCTGCCTAGGAGTCTCATCTGAGCTGGGAGCTGCGGGGCCCAGAGATAACCTGGTAGGAGATAACCTGGTGGCCTGAGGGATTAGGAGCTCAGAGTGGGGTTTGGGTCTGATGGATCCCTGGTCAGTGATGAACGGGGGGTGCCCAGGGCTCTGTACACAGCCCCTGCCCTGAGCTGGGGGCCGCCTCTCCTGTTCTATTGGCCCATCACTACAGTCGCTTTCTTCTTTTTTCCACTTTGTTCTTCCTTCTTCATCTTCGGCCTCTCTTTTAAAAAACCCATCTCTTCTTTTGCCTCATCCATCTCTCCTTCACCTTCTTATCTCTATCCGGTTCCTTTCTCCCTGCTTTTTTGCTACCCCTCTTGCTGTCTCTATGTTTTTTTCTGTCTCCTCTGCGTGTCTGTGAGGTTTCCGCCGTCTGCTTTCTTGTCTCGCTCTGGCCACCTGTTTCTCTTCCTCCTCTGTCTCCAGTGCTTGTCCATCCCATGCCCCCTCTGTCTCTCTGTTATTCTATGTCTCTCTTTGTCTGTCTCCCTTTCCCATTATTCTGAGACATGACAGTGCCTGGCCCAGCAGGGACAATATATTTCACAGACAAATTGCCCAACAAAGGCAAAAGAACATGCTTCAAGTGAACGTTAGGGGCCAGGCCCTGCTGCACGTGCTGTGGAGGGGAATGTGGAGGGAAGGGGAGGGGCCGGTCAGGTGTGGGTGCCCACTGAAGGCTGGCTGGGAGGGGCTCCACGCCCAAGCTGTGTAAGGAAAGCAGGACAGGATTTTTGTGCAGACCCAGCTCTGGTTGGATTTCAAGCTGCACATCTTTCTTCCAAAGCCAAACCTTTGATCCCCAAAGACATAAAAGGAGCCATCAGTGTTTCTTACATTTACATTTACAACTGTATTGGTCCAACATTTGTGTTTCTTACAGGTAGTGGAGTGGGGGAGGGGAAGGAAGAGAAAGGGGATGCTAAGAGGGGCCACACTTGGCCATTTGAGCCCCACCTCTGTGCCTTCTTGGTTGGGGACCTCTCTGTCAATGGGCATATGTAATAACTAACTAACCAGGCTGTTTTTGAGGGCAGAAAAGATAATGTGTTGTAACTAAATAGCCCATTAAAGGGGCTTCGAGGGATTCAGGATGGGCTAAGAGTAGAGCCACGCCCTCTCTAAGGGACTCCCAGGGCTTACTATAAAAGCCTTCATTTCCTCGAGGTGACTCACCTCCTCCAGGAAGCCTTCTAGATTAGCCCCAGTCCCCAGGGTCTCTTCCAGCCACTGAACCCTTCAGTTCTTAGGTACCTTGCTCACTCTTCCTGTCGGAATGGGTGCTGATCATTTCCATCTCCCCACAAAATCAGAGGGTGGCTAAGGACAGGACTGTATCTTTACTTTCCCTTGCGACCCCAGGATCTGGCCCAGGTAGGGTGAACTGGATGTCCTTGGTTGAAAGAATGCTCTCCTATGGTTGGGAGGAAACTCTGATTTTTAAAGCTCTTC
>NW_011888799.1:6756056-6758376 GCF_000151845.1 Pteropus vampyrus
ATCAGAATCCTCAAGAGTCCTTGGTCTGGGGCTTCCACCCACTCAGCCCTAGGACCTCAGAGTTAATGTCCCTGCCTGGGTTCTATATTTTGTCCACCTGGTATGCTGCATTTATTATGCACTGATCCGTTTCCTCATTTTGTTAATGAAGGATGCCTATTCTTGGGATAATCAGAATTTCTAGTGTTTTGTTACCGATAAAGTGCCGGCTAGAGCAGAGATTTGATATTTGACTTAGAGGCTGCAATTAAAAGAGAGAACTAGTAGGACCTCCAGGTCAATGTTTGAAATATGGGATGAGCTCAAGGGTCATTCTTATTATCATCGCAGACTCCTGAGAATTTGGGCACCCATGACGGGGACACTTAGAGTAGTCATAGGACTCTTCTGTGGCACACATGGCTTCAGACACACACACAGAGGCACATAGGCATGCACACACACATACATGCCCCAGAAGAACCAGCTGGCTGGGCCTGAGGTGATGCGACTTGCTTGCCGATCCAGTCCCTTAGGTTAAGCTTATATCCTGACTCCAGGTATTGTGATTTGTCATTGAGATGGTTCGCTTCGAGTCCTTCCTGTATGAGTTGTAAGCTGGGTGATGTGCAGGGACTCACAACCTAGTTGGGAGATGAGACCTATGGACTGAAATCACAGATCAAGCAGTGCATGACACGTACTATGGGCAGGGGCAAGACCCAGAAGGGGAGCAGAATTGGGGGCCATCTAAAAGACCCATCACAGCTCTGGGGAAGAGAAGGATGAATGCCCTTCAAACTCATGGTTCCCATACTCCATTGGGATAATCTCTGGTGAGGTAGGTCCATTTAGGTATTTCCTTGCCAAGATAACTCTTTATGCTCTGTAGGAGTAGCAAGGACTACCAGGCTTCTAGCAGCTGATTGTCTTCATGTCTTATGTATTTTGCCTTAAACTGCACTTGCAGGATTTATTTTTTGCTGCCAGATTTATTTCTCTAATTAGATTTGGCTTCAGCTGGTGTCACAATTAGTATGCATTCCTTAAGAAGGTACCCCAACAGATGGAGGGGCTCAAATGTGTGCCTGGAGCTGGGGAAAGATTGTCTTAGAGGCAGTGACAGCAACAGATAATCCTTGAGGTGTGCCATCCACCTGGGTTGCAGAATTCACAGCATTCGGCAGGTCCTGGGAAGATGGTAGATAAAGGTGAAAAAACTGGCAGGTCTGGCCTCCAGCCTGGGATGGAGGATGCAGCTCATTGATTCAAAAGCTATTGGAGCTGGTCTGATCCAACTCCTTCATAGTGGCTCAGGGCAGGAAAGGAAGGGTGTGGATGAGGAGGGAACTACTTTGGCCAACAACTTCTTGGTGCCTCCCTTCTTCTGTCTGGGTCTCAGTCCCCTTATCCATAAAATGGAGCACTTAGCTTCCATGAGCTCCAAGGCTCTAAGATGTACCAGACTAGAACATTCCTCCCTGGCCGCTGAGGCCTCAAGAGATGGGATGGAGCCAGAGAGAAGCCGTGGAAAGCCATGGCTCCAAGACCAAGAGGCGCCTTGTCCAGAGGATGGGGGTGGGGGTGGGGGGGCAGAAAGCAGCGAAGTTAGTGCTGTGCCCTCCACCCCAGCTATTTTTACTCTAGAACACTGGACTGCAAGAGGCCTGGCTAAAAATACCAGCGGCACAAGCCCTGAGCATCCTTTCCCCAGAGAGGAGGGGTGGGGGCTGGCAAGTAGTGGGGTGTGGGGACCAGGAGTTTGAAGGGCATTCATCTTTCCCCTTCCCAGGGCTGGGGTGCCTCAGAGGTGACTGAGAAAGAGACTCCTCTGTTCAGAGAGCCCTTCCCTCTAGGTAGACTAAAAATAAGCTTGTTTCTTTTGTTTTTGGCAATCCCAGCCAACCCTGTCCACATGCATACAATTTTTTATCCAGTGTAATCAGATTCTGCTACAATTATTTTCTGTTCTGCTCTTTTTCATTTACTCTTTCGTAAACATTTTATGTTGCTATGTAGTCTTCATATTTGTCATTCTTAATGACTGCATAATATTCCATCCAAGGAAATTTTTTTTTCCTATTCCTTGATTGTTGGGCATTTGATGACTTCCAGTTTTCCATTATTATAAATAAAGCTGTCCTGGACATCTTTGTGCATGTGGCTTTTTCCTTCTCATTAATTATTTCTGTAAGATAAGTGCCCAGGTCAGCGAGCAAGGCTGTTTTTGTGCCCCGTTTGATGTGGCTTGCCAAACTGCTTTCCAAAGAAAATGAAGGAGGCTTAATGTAAGGATATGTCCCATGCTGGGAGCCAAGTACAGTCAGGCTTCAGGGAAACC
>NW_011888799.1:6759721-6764499 GCF_000151845.1 Pteropus vampyrus
AGAACAACCATGTGCTGACAGGGGTTGCAGTGAAGTGAGAATGATTTCTCACTAAATGGCTTCTTTGTCCTGAAGGGCTGGGGAGCTTTGACTGGCTTCCTAATTGGTGTTTCTGAGAAACCACCTTTTCCCTCCCAACTTGGCATGTTTCTTGGAGTAGGCCATCTCTAACAGGGACCTCTCCAGCGAGGCACATCTCTGTGTTTGTTCTCTCCTGTCTGACCCTTTCTTCTGAATAAATCAACCTCTATGGGTTTTGGGGGGCCCCAATCTGCTGCTCATACTGTGGGACTCGTCCTTGAGCTGCATCTCACATCTGCTCTTTGTTGGTCTAAGGCTTTTATTTTGTCTTGATTCTGGGCTGATTATGCACACACTTTTGCTTCTAAGTCTCCAAGGAGGGAGAGCTCTGGTATCTGCACCTCTCTGTGGAAACGTGCCATTGTTCTTATGAGAAGCCGTGGGTCCTCTCCTGCCCTCTGTCTCCAAACCCTGTGGGTGACAAAGGTCCACTGCTATAGCTCTGAGGCACAGAGCCTTCTATCTTTCCATCAGGGATGTAAGGCCTTTACTTTACTTCTACAAAGTAAACCATACAGCTGCCACAGACAGTGAGAGCTTCAGGGCCCAGTGAGAGAGACATGTCGAGGGCACCAGCGGGCAAGGAGAGCAGGCAACTATCACATCGGCCTTTAATCAACTGTCAGCTGTCATTGCACTGAGCTGCCTGCTCTTGCTAGCTGTTCCGAGAGGTGCCCTCAGAAGCCTAGGATTCAGGTTTACCTATGGGATCCCACCTGTGACCTTGGCCTCTACAGTGTAGTACTCCATCCCAGCCTCTGGCAGCCAGCACACACCCAGTGCTTTGGGCCGCCGTGGATGGTTCATGTGCTCTTCTTTCATCTCTCAGCGGACTCTCCTCTGCCATGCCTTGGAGATGCTCAGGAGATGCCCATGAGCAGAGAAGTTGGTAGAACCAGTAGGAAATGGTGCTTCTTTCTGTTGGCTCCCTAGGAGGGTGGATGGCTTCTGACCGTGCAAAGCCCAGGCTGCCTGTCACCTATAGGTCACTCTTCTCCCTATATCATGAGCCACAGTTCAGGGTTGTTTTTAAAATCTCTGCTTATGATGTCAGCAATATGGTCCCTCCTTACTTACAAAATTGGCAGACAGAAGGTCCTGGAGCTGGTCATTTGTTTCTTGTGGCTGAGACCACCCTTTGCTCCTTTATATCAATTCTCCTTTTCTATGGTAATAGAAGTATTAGCTGGGTACAAAACTCTCCACCAAGGACTACATTTTCCTGCTTTCCTTGCAGTTACATGTGCCTTGTGCAGAGATCCTGGCCAATGGGATGGCAAGAAGGAAGCACTCTCTTTCATCTTTCTCTTTCTCACTGGCTGGAATGCAAATGCGATGGCAGAAACCGGACGTGTCATTTTGGACCACACAATGAAAGCTGCACATTGAGGAAGGCAGAGCAACAAGACTGAAGAAATTGGATACCTGACACCATTAAGCTACCACATCATTGTGGACTACTCTCTTGGATGTTTATTTGTGAGAGAGTTCAACTTCTATCCTGTTTAAGGCTCTGTTTTTTGGTGTTTCTTTGTCCCAGCAGCTGAACCTATGTACTCACTATTGTTGTCGCTCAATGGAATGGCCACATCTGGGTTTATATGGATATATCTGGTCACCGGTGAGGCTGGGGACACCATGTTTTGGTAGACCATCACTTTGGCGGTCACCAATACATCATCCCTCTCGAAATTCACACCCTTGTGAGTCTCCACTCACAATAACTCTGGACTCGACCATGTGACTTGCTTTGGCCAATGGGAGAGTAGCAAGCACGATGCAAGCAGAACACTGGCCTGTGGGGCTTGTCTTCTTGGAACACTGGCTCTTGGGGTGCTCCTCCAAACCTAGCTGCCAACCTTGAGAAGCTCAACTTAGCCATAAGGAAAGGCCACATGGAGGAGTACTGAGGCCCCGCCCTCAGCCCCAGCCAATCCTGCACCAACTTGCCAGCATGTGAGTGAAGCCATCCAGAAAGTGAATCCTACAGTCTGAGGCCTGGAGCAGAAGTGAGCTATCCTTGTCACACTCTGTCCAAACTGCTGCATTGGGACCAAATCAATAATTGTCTTAAGTCACTAACTCTTGGGGTACCTCGTTATGCAGCACTAGGTATCTGAAACACACGTGGATGGCCCAGGGTCCTTTGCATTGTCTGAAAAACTCAAAATCTCCTGTGCTTTCTTCTACCCCAAAATGCCAAATATGTCTTCCTCTCACCTTGAGGCTAAAACCTTGTATAGGGAGTTGCTGATACTTTGGAAATACGTGGGGGTGGCTACCCTCTTCTTCAAAACACTATGTCCCTCCCTCACTCCCTGCCAGGTAGTTATCACTTGGCTTCATACTTGGATCTGTCGCTCTGGGATATGGGGATTGGCTCCACGGACCACCCCTGCTTTCTCCTAAAGCTGCTGAAGTGCTACGTCTCTTAGAGAAGGGTTTTAGGGCAGTATTTGTCAGGCAAGGGCTACCGGGTCAACAATGGGCCTTCTCAGTGCCCACATGAGTGTTGGGGAAAGAAAGAAAGAATGAATGAATTGTGAACAAAAAGTAACTCATCTGGATCAGAGCAGAAGGTCAAGGTGAGAGCGGTATAGAGGGGTCTTCAGATTGGAGGGTCATTAGAGAGTTTAGGTCTAACAAAAGATTGCTTTGGAAACATTTTTAACCCCTTTAAAATATAATTATAGTAGCTAACAATATCGAGTTCTTAACATGCGCCAGGCACTGTGCAAAATGGTTTTGTTATTGCATTAATCATCTCAACAACCCTGGGAGGTAAGTGTTATAACTTTCATCCCATTTTATAGATGAGGAAATTGAGGCCCAGAGAGGTGAGGTAACTTGTCTGAGTGGAGATGGGAGAATTTGAACTCAGACAATCTGGTGCCAGCACCCAAAAGCATAGCTACCACTCTCTGACAAACAACAGGAGTCCCATATTCCATCCTCGGAGAAAAGGCCAGGACCTGGCATGCCTTAGGGCACACATGTCAACCCCAAGTCTACCAGGTGCTCCTGCGGACCTTGGAAAGCCAAATCAGAAGAGAAGAAGAAGAGGGATGCTAGCACTGGGACCTAGAGATGGCACTGCCTACCCTGCCCCAGCACCTTCACTGGCTGCTCCTACTCGCTCCTCAGAAATGAGCCTGGCCATTCACACATGTCCCTAATGCCAGGTTCCAAGAAAGCCACCTAAATACCTGGTATTTGAGATGTAAAGAGACCGACTCCCTGTACTTAGCGCTTCACTAACTTTTCCAATTATAGCGCCCTATTTTCCAAAGTCTAAAATGGACATATGTTATAACTGTCTTGGGCCCCAAGGTTTCAGAAACACCCTTAAGTCTCCTGAAATACAATCGTATATTTTAGACTAATTCCTAAAGGGCTGAGTGGGGTTATCTTTAACATCTGCCAGCACTCGCACAGACCTGGCCTTTGTTTGCAAACAGCCTGGAGCTTGGAAGCGTGGTAACCTTAGGTGGAATCAGCTCTGTGCTGGGCTGGGTGGGGAGATAAGAAGGGAGACCCCAGGCTCAGTTGGGTTGGTGGGGAGGGGCGGGGAGATACTGCCTGGCTTCGGGAAGCCCCAGGCTGATGGGGAGCCCCTGCCTGAGGAAATCCCCAGGCTGATGGAGGAGGCAAGACCCACAGAAAAACCCAGCAGAGGGCCTTGGAGTACCTCTTGAGGGTTTCACTCTGCCAGCTCTGCTGTTGCAGGGTGGGCAGGTGGCAGAGGGAGGCATGTAGGAAGGCTGCCTGAGTGCTCCATGCTTGGGGAACCTAGAGGCAGGCAGAGGAGGTAGGCGGGGTCAATGGAGCTGAACTTTAATCTCTGCCTGGAGCTGGTATGGCTTGAGGCCTGCCAACCTGGGCATTTTCTGGTCAATTCCAACTGTCATTATTAAACATTTATTATGCAAGGGTGATGTGCTTTTCTGGTGGCAGCGTTTGGCCAGCAGACTTGGTGAGTAAATGGACTAGAACTAATCCTAGAGCTAAACAGTGATAGCTTCAGAAAAGTAAACGCCTCACTTACCTAATAACTCCCAGGGAGGGTGAGATATAAAGTGTCAGCCCGTACACTGTCCTTTTCTCTGAGATTGGAAAGCAGTTGACCTAGAGGCCAGGCTTCCTGATGGTTTTTTGAATAGACAGGGCAGAGCTGACTCTGGGGCTTGTCAGAAGATAAAGGACAGATTGGGAGTTCAAGGATGTCATGTGTAGGGAACAGAGTCCTGGCCTGGCATGAGGATAGCTGGGTTCAAGTCAGCTCAGTCATTTATTTCCCAGGCATCACTTCAGAAATTGGGAGCAGTACCCCTCCTCCCCAGGAAGAGGGCCTGGAAGAAGAAGAGAGAGGAAAAGAGTCCCAGTCTGAGGAGGTGACACAGCCCTGCCCTGAGGGGTCTCAGCCTGAGGGAGAAGATGTAGTCCACAGACAAAGCCACCAAACATCCTGTGAGAACCGCAGTTCATTTTCTTCACCATCCACCTCATTTCTTACCCAGAGAAGACCAAGGGCTCCTGGGAGAGGCATCTGGAGGGAGCCATTCTGGGCTCGGATAGAAACCAGAATAGGACAGGTGCTCTGACATTACCTAGACCTTCTTGCTAGGCAGTGACAGCCCTTGGTTCCCTGAATCTTTAAGGTCATACAGAGTAGGTGCCTACAGGGTCAGCAAAGTGTC
>NW_011888799.1:6766073-6779280 GCF_000151845.1 Pteropus vampyrus
TCTTCAGTACTAGTCCTTCCTTCCTTCCTTTGTTCCTTTCATCTTTTCAAAAACATACAAAAATAATTTTTAAATTGAACAAAACAGGGCCCCATTGCTGAACCTCTTATAAATCAGGGTCTCCGGGGTTGGGTCTTGGGAAACTGTATTTTGACAAGCATCTGAGGCAAGTGTTGGAGCCCTCTGATCCCAGCCTCCTAGAGGCCTGAACGAGCCTCATCTCACCTGGTATGTCCCCTCTTCCCCTGATCCTGAGCCCTTAGCTCAGTACTGCCAGCTCTGTGCAAGACTGAAGGCTGCCTGAGATGCCCAGGGGTCCTCTCCTCAGTCTCCCCAAAAACCTTTCTGGTCAGATGTCACAAGCCCCAGACCTGCCACTAAGCCGGCATCACCCAAGGATGCAGCCCCTGTGTCCTGTGGCCCCACTAAAGCTCAGAGGTCACATCCATTCTCAGGCCTTGTCTCCTCTCATACTTGGGCCGGCCACTCCCCAGCCCCAGAGTCCTCAGCCTCCAAGGTCAGCCAAGCCTACCTTATTAGATTTCCCTTGTATGAGCAGCAGCCTCCTCACCACACTGTTCTGCTCCTTGACTTTTCCACACTGTAATCTCCCTGGGAGATCTGTTAGCGTTACACAGCCGTGCAGGGAGGGTGCAGGGCATTTCCCTGCGTGAGGTGCTGGCATCTACCGGAGAGTGGTGTGAGCACGACTCTGGAGCCAGATGTCCTGCGGCAAGTTTTTAACCTCTGCGAGGTGAAGATAAAAGGAATTGAAATGTGTAGAGCCCTCAGAGTAATGCCCGGTCCATAGGAAGTTTACGATGAATGTTCTCATGATCATGACTGTCGCTTGACTCTCTATCAGGGGTAGTAATCAGTGTCTGAGCTCTGGAGTTTGACAACTTGGCATCCAATCCCCACTCTTTCTAGCCATCTGACTAACTTCTGAAAGCCTCATTGTCCTCATCTGTAAAATGGGGATAACTCCTGCCTCACGGGAAGGTTGAGGATGGTATCTGGTACCAAGCAGATGTACAACAAACCTTCATAGAATGAACGATCGGATGAAAGTGGGGCAGAAGGAAGCTTGATGGGCAGAGGGGTGCTGCCTCCACCTTTGCCCAGGCTGCTGGTGAGGGTCTGTTAGCATATCTGTAGGGGGAGTGCGGTGTTGGCTGGTCCTAGACCTCTTTCTCCACTGCATCCAGGGTGGTCACAGTCCAAGGAAGAAACTAGATTACCCAAGTATTCATGGGGGCTGAGAAATGGGCCTGCTATCCAGGCCAGGTACGCACCTATCTGTGCCATCTGCATACCCCTCCTGCTAAAAAGCTGGACCACAGGAAGCCAACCACAATCAGAAGCCACATCATTTACATCCAGGGGAAAACAACACTTCAAAGCCTGGAAAGTATCCTTGGCCATATGGCGGGCAAGGGCTCTCACGGCTTTTGGGTTCAAGAACACCAGGTGAACAGAACAAACAAAAGTATAGCATGCGAGGTTGTGCCTGTGGGCCTGGGCTCCTCTCAGCCCTGCTCACTGGCCTTGGAGGAGCTGCCACCTATGCCTCCAGGTGCCTCCTTCCATGCCAATGGAGCTCCCTCTGACGCTCCAGCCCTTCTCTTAGGGAGGTTAAGTACCCATCTACTTTGCTCTCCTGATTGAAGCAGGAGGAGAAGCAGGAGTGCCAGGTCTGAGCCCATTGGGCTAGTTTCCAGGATTAGAGATTGTTAGGTGTTCACCTGTGGGGAAAACGAACTCATTTATGCCTCAGTTTATTTAAAAAAAATTTTTTTTTTTATAAGAGTTCATCTGAGCCCAAACTGACAACATATGCCAGGGAGCAAGATCTCAAATGCTCTGCAGACCATTTTTTATTTATCCGTCCAAGCTCACCTTGATAGACTGAAAATCCCATGAGGGCCAAGAAGCAAGCTCTTACTCACCTCATTATCGTGCCTAGAGAGTAAGTAGGGGAAGCTCAAGTGCAACGCTGTTATTATTAATATCCCCAAAGGTCAAAGGACCAAACAGTAGCTAGATTAATTAAGCACATATGATGATCTAGGCACCACACTAAGTACTTTACAGGTATTAACTCATTTAATCCTAACAACAGGTTAATGCTATTATGATCTTCATGTATAGAGGGGAAACTGAGACACAGAGCAATTGAGTGACTTGCCCAGTCATACAACTAGGAGGCGACAGGATTCAAACCCCAGTGTTTTGGCTCCTGAAACTATTTTTAGGCATATCATAAGCACGCGGTAAGCATTTGTGGAGTGACTGAGGGACCTACATGAGACGTGCAAGCACACTGTGAGGCAGGGCCCGGGGGGCCAGGCCCAGGTTTCTGGACTGATTTGGGGCTGAAGTCAGCAGCTTGGCGTCTGCAAGCCTCTCGGTTCTGGTTCCTCCTTGTCCTACCACCCACCTGGCCCTACACGGGTGGTTCAAATAGGACACTGTTGCTAGGGTCCTGGCAGGGATGCCTTGCCTGATGATCCTTGACCACTCTGAGAAGCTGGCCTCTCACTGCCACTTCTTTCAAGGTCATCTGGCGTGGCCTGGCTGCTGGCTGCCCCCAAGGCACTGATCCAGTTGTACTATCTCTTTCCCCACTATGTTTCCTTGGGCCTTCTCAAATAATTAGTGATAAAGAACATGGACTCTAGGGATGGACTGCCTGAGTTCCAATCCTGGCTCTGCTGTGTGGCCTTGGGCATGTTACTTAACCTCTCTGTGCCTCATTTTCTCATCTTTAAAACAGAAATCGAAACGGATTGCTGTAAGGATGGCTGTGAGGAATGAGTTACGTAAAACATGTAAAAGGCTTAGAAACATGGTACATCTCAAACAGCATATAAGTTTTTGTGAATATTATTACATATCTTCTTACACATGCATTTAGACTGACAACTAAATAGCCAATACAGAGGGAGGATAGGGGTTGGCAGGGCAAAATGATAATGTTCCATAGTCAGCTTCAGTAAAAACCAGAGTGGAGGTGCCAGGATAACCCCTTGTTCTCACTTGAAGTCATCCGTGGTTGGGAGGGGTTGGAAGAGGTTGGAAGGGGTCTTTCTTCCCTGCACTCTGGTCCCTGCAGGTCCTGTGCGGATGTTGTCTCTCTTTCTGCTGAGACTGAAGCCAGTATCATCCCGCTCAATACTTAAAGCTCTGGTACACTTGACCAGGCACAGCTTTCTACTTGATGTATTTAAACAGATTTTTGCAATCTCACTCAGCAGAGATGGCCACGTTCATTTGCCATGACAGATTCTTCTGGCGCCACTGGCCACAATTCATATGCGCAGACTTCCCACCGTCTCCCACCATAATCTCCTTGTCATTCTGGTTAGATGGGAATGGAACATAACCTTGTAAAAGCATTCATAGCCAGGATTTTACCATCTAGTAAGCTGCGATTGTTTTTTATTTCCTTTGCATTACGTTTTATTCTCCCTGGAATTGATAATGGTCCTTTTGGTTGTTTGCTTAATTGTCTGTGCACTTAGAACTGATTCAGGGGCTTCTCACTTTGTTCAACAGTAACAGCTAACACCTATGGAACACTTTCTATGTGCCAGGCACTCTGCTAAGTACTTTCTATGTATTTATTGACTCAGTTAATACTTACAATAGCTCTCTCAGGTTACACTATTATGATCTCATTTTTCAGATGAAAAACTTGAGGTATAGAGTGGGGTTAATGACTTGCCCACAATCCCAGAGCAAGAAAGGGCAGAGCCAGGATGTAAACCTAAGCTCTTACCACTGCAGGATCTGTGCCACCTGGCCCATGGGTGCACATCTGGCTGCCAATCTTCAGGTCCTTCCTTGTCCTTGCGCTGTTTTCTGTCTTTATAGCCAGACTATAAGCTGGGTGAGGGCAGGCCCTGTGTCCTGCTTCTCTGCAATCTCTGGAGCAGGGATGGACCCAAAAGACCATCCAGCACTTGCCAGGAAGGTCCCACCCTGAGCTGCCTACTTGTCTACATGTTTCTCCTCCCTGGGCCTTACAGGTGGAAGGCAGGGCAAGGAGTATACCTGGTGTGGATACATCTGGGCCTTCAGGGGCTCAGAAAGTCCAATTAAGTGTGTCAAGGTCTCACCGCCCCCAGCAGATACTGGAATCTGGACCCCCTCAAAGCCCTAGCAACAGTGCCTTGTTCAAACTGCCTGTGCAGGGCCAGGTGGGTGCAAGTCCAAGGCTGTTCCTAATGTGCTGGCTGCCTTCTACAGGCACAGACACAGGCAAATACAGACCACACACATTATGCACACTAACATGCACACATATACACACATTATTCACATCTGCTAAGTATGCACTTACATTTCTACATGCACATAATGTATAAACATATATACAGACACAATTGCATTTCACATACACATCTACACACAATACACAGGCATGCCAATTGTATACAGATGCATATATCCACAAACATATATTAACACAGAAACACATTATACAGACACATAATACCTTATAAACACAAACCCATGTACATTATATATTCACACAGATACATACAATATATATACATATTGTACAAACAAAAATAATATGTAAATATATGCATATACACATAAACACACACCCCATATGCAAATACTTTTCACATCTTAAAATACAAATATTTGCACATGACACATGTGCAAACATATACAGGCAGATACGCACATCCACAGATGGAAAACCTTGCACAAACACATCCACAATTATATGCACAAATACACACAACACGTGCATGTCTGACCTGGTTTATAGGGGGAGCCATTGGAGAAGGCCAGTGTGTCCAGGTCCAACAGTGACCAGCTGAGTCGGGGTGAAAGTGTTTCTAATCCCCTCCTCGAGGTAAATTACAGTGCACCTCCCTTGGACAGGGCTGGGGCAGCCCCTGACTTATATCAGCAGTAAAGGTCAAGAGGGTATGCAGTCCCCAGCCTGTGGAGGGTTGAGGGTCTCTCAGACCTCCTGCCTTGCTCTGGAGCCCCACTCGGTGTTAGCACTGGCCACGATCCCAGGGAGGCCCAAGAAGATGCAAGATTATGCTCTTTTACCAATGAGAAAATGGAAGCTTGGTCAAGTGAGTTAACTTTTGTGAACGCCTGTTCGAGGAGAGAGGAGATTTGAATCTGTGTCTGTCAGAACCCAAAGCTTCTACACCATGCTGATCCACACCTCCGAGAGTCTAGGCTGCCAATACTTGGGGTTGTGCACACAGTAGGTCCTATATCGATGTGTGTGGAGTGGACGAGGTCATTGATCTGAAGGACAGTAGTACTCTATGGCTTAAGTCTGACAAGTGGTCGGGGGGCTACAGGGATTCTGAGGCTATGTAGACCTTCTGTGTGTTTGGGGACCCTGACTTCATCATCACCCCCAGCCCAGAGGTCCAGCCTCAGTGTTTGCTGGGGGCTACCAGCCCAGGGATTCCCCGACCCTGGGGCCTCCAGGCTTGGTCCCTTCCTGTTCCCCTTGGCCTCCTTCTCCAACCTGATCCCCCAGCCACCACCAGCACTCCCCAGACACATTCCTCTCTCTCAGACACTCATTTTAAGGGCTCAGCAATTTCTTTGCAGGATTTGATTTGCCGCTCAGGCATTTCCTCGAGTGGCCCCACAGTGTTTGCCCTCATCCAGATGGCATCCAGATGCAAACATCCCTCCTCCCCCCAGCTCTGGCTCCTCAGCTGGGGGAAATTACTCCTGACCACCACCTCACACCTACTCCCCACATCACTGGCTTTGTTTCTTGGGCTAAGGTCAAGGCTCAAGCTAACACCTCCGTCTGCTCCTCTCTCCAAAGCCAGGGCTTCTGGCTCTCTCTCTCCCCAGCCTTTGTTCAGTTCAACAGGTAATTGCTCTGTGCGCCAAAGCAAATGTCAGCAAGATAATAAAGATGGTGAGATGCAGTTCTGGCCCTGGCAAGGAGGGGAGAGCAGGGTGTGTGGTTGTGTTTAGGGAGCAGGTGGTTAGTGTCCTGGAGCTCCAGACAAGGAGGCCTTTAGAGATGACCAAATCTAGGTGAGGAAACTGAGATGCAGAGAGGGGCACAGATAACATCATCTGCTAGTTATAGAGCAATGTCTGCGTGCAACAGCAGTATACAGATCAGCTCATTTGGTCCTACGAGCTGGGTGTGATTATCTTCGTTTTACATATGAGGAAACTGAGGCCCCATATTGGGGAAGAAAATGAACTGGAGCAATCACCTACAGAATAAGTTCTCGGCACCAGGCACGAGAGAGAGATCACTAACCTAATCTTTGGAACACCTTGGGAGCTGGACATAACTGTTTCCATTTTATAGATGAGATAACTGAGGCTCAGAGAGGCTTAGCAACTCCTCCAAGACCACGTGGCTATTTAAGTGGCTGGCTCAGTGGCAGGGCCAGGACTTTGGGGGCTCTCTCCAGAGCCCTGCCCAGGTACAGTGACAGCCACCTTGGTAAGAAATATCTCCAGGAGCCTGGGGTACAGTCCTGGGTAGGAATATCTGTGCCCAGGGTGAGCCTCACTGGTTCTCAGAGGCCAGCCCTAGGCCTTCTAACTCTGTTCAGCGCTGGACTCTCGACCCAGCCACAGGGCCACAGAGGCCAGTCTCCAGAGGGCCAGCTCTTAGCTGCCCCAAGGGAGGCAGGCGAGGCCGTTGCTGATCCCCACTCAAACCCTCTGCTTCCCCTTAAAAGTTAATATTTACACACTCTCCACTGTGCTGCTGTAATGCTGCCATGGACCTCAAAGTGGCCGGGGGGATTCCCTGGTCCCAGGGCCCCCTAAATCACTTTCGGTTTCCAAGTGAGGCCCATGAGACTCAAGGTAGCCAGGATGATGGGGCAGTTGTGTTGTGCCCAGATGGACTTTACTCTCTTTTCAGTGTGCACAGTTAAGCTTCCTTGACAAAAAATGGGGCATTTGGCCCAGGGTCAAGGCTGCCGTGCAGGCATTTCCTAGAACCGCTGAGCATCGGACCCCAGAGTTGTGAGGAGCGAGGGCCACTCAGGCCGTTGCCCTGCTGAGCCTCAGGTAGCTGTGGGGATGCTGACCAGTGGAACCTGCCTGGTAATCCTGGGGTGGGCCTGAAGTGTGTGGGCAGTTATCTGGGCCCACGGGGGACACACCTGTCCCTCTGGTTTCCCTAGCCCCAGATAACACTGGAGCTGGACATATAGGGTACATTAGGGACAGGGCTGGAACTTCTCACCTGCCTGCCTCTCCCAACACCTCCTCCAGGTGGCCTCCCAGTGTGTTGAGGGATGTGTGCCAGCGCCGACTGGACTCTTTCCTCTCCCCTCTCCCTTCCCCTTTGTCTGTCGTCTTTCCTTCCGGATTCTATGTGAGCTTGGTTTTGCAGCAGACAAACAGAAAACCTGAAGGACCCAGGAACTCTGAGTTGGGCTTCTCTCCCAGAGAGTCAGAGGTGCTGTTTTCACCTGGGAGCTGGGCTGAGCTGAAACCCCAGAGAGCTTCGGGGAGATCCCAGGCTGAGCAGGGGAAGCTGAAACTCCAGAGAGCTTCAGGGAGACTCCGGGCTGAGCAGGGAGAGGATCGCCACTGCAGCTGTGGGCTGGCCAGACCTGCACGGTTGGAGTCCTCAAGTGGGTGCTTCCTTCTGGAAGCCTGTGGATAAATGTCTGAGAACTGCAATGATGATCAGAGGGAGGAGACATTGTCAGTGGCTAGGTAGCCTAGGAAGGCACACTGGCCAACAGGCTGGGTCCTGCAGGTTAATGTTTGACTTGGAGCCACATGTTTTTCCACTGGGTATTTTTATCCTCTGTACCTGGCAGTGGGCAGCTGGGTGCCCTCTTCTGTGGGCACAGGACGAAGGGAAGGAGGGATGTGCCCAACTGGGGTTGCTCTGGGCAAGGCAGGGCTGCAGAGACTAGAGGAGCCAGCTTGGGGGAGAGGGGCAGGGGAGAGAGAACAGAAGGGGCCCAGAGCATGGCAGCTCTTCACATCCCAGCCACGTCCCTGGCCCTATCCTGGCCACTGACCCCCCCAGCCTCTCGCTCTCTTGTCCTTGGAAGAACTGCCAGAGGTAATGGGAAGAACAAGATGTGAGGGAAGACCAAGAAAACCTTCTAGGGTCTGCACTTTTCAGGAAGGTTTAAAATCCTCCCCACCCCCAGCCTGTGTCACCCTCATTGGTAGCGAATCCCCTCTCAGATCCTGGACACCACAGGTTAGAGATTTCTCCCTTCTGGACACTCAGATGGTGGGAATGAGTCAAAGTTGACTGAGGCCACTGCCACCTTTATCCTGAAAGTCGGTTGGATGGGGAAATGCAGCCCTGCCCCTAGGGCTCCCAGTCGAAGGGAGGAGGGCTATGTCTTAACACATGACAAGAGCTTTTTTCCTTTGCATCCAGAAGGCTACGATTGAATTAAAGACATTCATTGGGTCATATAGCTCTGGGTTTCCCAATCCCTCGCTATCCCTCAGTTCCCTCCTTGGCAGTGGGAGAGTCTGGCCTGAGCTGACTTTATGAGGCTGTTTACATCCCAGTGGCCGCAGAGCCCTTCTCACTCCTGCTGGAGGCATTGAGGAGGGAGGCCCCTGAAGGCTGCTCAGCCTAGGGCCAACTAGTGCCACAGTGCCAGCCGAGGGAAGCCAGCTTCCTTCCTGTCCCCACCTCGAAGTCCAGACAGGCTTTCAATTTACACCTGAGTCTGGTGGGAAGTGGGGCCCTTAGCAAACCTGCCCACCAGCTAACCCCCAAATCACCAACGGCCTCCCCACCTTGATGCTCAGCAGCACTGTGGGAGGCAGGCTTGGCTCCCAGCCCAGGGTCTTTCTCAGGGCTCCCTGGGGGTCTTGCTGGGGAAGGAGTAGGAGTATCTGTGGGAAACCAGTTCTCTCTGAGTGGCCCATGAAGGGCTTCTTGAAGTTGGCAAATGAGGATCCCCGGATCAAGCGGGGAGAAGAGTCTGCTGGAAGAGCAGAGATCTCCAGGGAGGGGTCCCAGTTCTCTCACTATCCCGGCATGATTGCCTTGAAGCGTGGTGTAAGAATGGGGCTGGGGCACAGGGAGGAGGACTATTCTTTGATCTACAGCAGGGCCTGAGGCTGTCTCTAGCTGTGGGGACTGAGCCCTCATCCCCAGCCTACCTTCCTGCAAGTCTTCCCCTCCCACTGCTCTCTAGACCCCCAGCCCGCTCAGACTGGCTACCTCTCTCTTCCCCAGTATGTGCCAGGCACTGGGCTGGGGCTATTCACCCACGAGCCTCCCTCACTCCTCCATACAATCTAGGTGGTGGATTTCTATATCCCCATTTTATAGATGAGGAAACTAAATAAAAACATCATTGAGCAATTAAGTCAAGGTCACACAGCCAGCCAAAGACATGGCTGGATTTAAACCTGTCTGTCTGACTCCAAATCCAGCTGAGAGATCATATCAGCCATGCATTCTGTGTATTTTAAATCCCAGATTTCTCATCATCCCAGAGCCCTCCCCCAACAGCCTGATTAGATGATTTAATATAACTAGCTCCTACAACCCAGTCTCATATTTCTCACCACCAGGAAATCCTTCCTGGAGTCTAACCTTGGTGCCTCCTGCCGTCTCTCACCTTAAAATCAGGGAAAGTGGAGCAAAGATGGTCCCCTACTCCTGCCCCATGCCCTATCTTTAGAGGCTGTATTCTACGGGACTGTGGCATTTCTCTGTGGCTCTGAAGGATAGGTTTCTCCTGGCTGCAGAAGCAGGAGTCCCAGACACTGGGGGTGGAGGAGGCTCTGGCTTTGTACTGGGAGATGGAGGTTTTCTCTCGGGCTACCTCACAGAGGAGGCTCGGGCCCTGCCAGCAGACCCTTCCATTTCCTACTGAGTTCAGGACAGGTGAGAAACAAACCAGGATGAAGGTGGGGACGGTGAGACCCTCAGAGGGTCCTTGGCTTCTAACACTGATTAAATTCTTTGGGGGAATTTGAGGCTGTGCCTTTGGGGACATTAAGAAGTCCTGAGATCCGGAAATCCCCACGTGGCCCTCGCACCCCTGTAGAGGAAGAAAGACACGGACTTGCACCCATTCCCTGAAATAGAGGAATTCGGTTCCTCATCGGGTAAGAAGGAAGGGGGAATTCCAAAGACCGGGCTCCGGAGTGCTGGCGTCGGACCCAGATCCTCCATTTCTTAGAAGCCCGCTGCTTTCCGGGAGAGCCCTCCTGACTTCTGGCCTCCCTGGCTTCGTGGCCGAGTTTGGCAGGTGGACCAGATCATCTCCATGTTTGGAGACGGGGTAGAGGAGATGGGATAGGAGCTGTAGGTTCAGCTCCTACAGCTCCCTGGCCTGGGAGATTGGAATAGAAGAAGCCCCTCATCTCTGAGCTCATTTGAACCCCCTCTTCCAGGCTCCCTTGCCGCAAACACCCCAGAACTAGCAGATGAGCCTGCCTCCCGAAGCCCGCTCCTTTTCAAGAAGGCAACAGGCCCACATACTGTGAGGAGAGGGGCAGCCTGGGCTGCCAACGGGGCGGCACCCATTTTTATCCCCCTCTAGGCATTCAGAGTTCTCTTTGCTCCCTGGTCAATGGACATTGCTTTTCTGGGGCCCATGAGAAATTCAGAGCAGGAGCAGACTGATGCCCTCAAGATGGCAGACAGTCATGTGCATAGATTACAGGCACCAGTGCTAAAGAGAATAATGATAATAGCTAACATTCCTTAAGCCCTTCCTAAATGGGGCACTTGTTAAAGATTGACCCATTTAATCTTCATGACCATCTTAGGAAGTCAGACTATAATATCCACATTTTACAGATGAGACTGCTGAGGCCGAGAGTGGCTGAGCAACTAGCTCAAGTGTTTACAGTTTTGAAGCAGGAAGGGAAGCAGGTGGTCCACCCCAGACACCGTGTTCTTACCCGCCACACCTGCATTGCCCAGTACACTAGCCACTAAACTCGTGGGACTATTTAACTCTGAAACGATTAAAAATGAAATACTATTAAAAATTCATTTCCTTGGTTGCACAAGGCACCTTTCAAGTGCTCGGTAGTCACACGTGGCTGATGGCTCCCACACTGAACAATGCAGACACTGAACATTTCAATTATCACAGAAAGTTCTGTTGGACAACACTTATCTGCAAATCTATTGCTTCTCAAGAATCAAGATGAAGCAATGGAAAATCATCCTTCAGTTGATAGAATAAAATAATAATTAACAGTATGATAATAATGGCTATAATTTACCAAGCTTCCTACATGCCAGGCGCAGTGCCAAGTCCATAATCCTTACTCAATCCCGGGTTGGGAAGGTTACCTAGGGTCACAGTCGCCAGGAAATGAATCCAGATCTCAGTGACCCCAGTCTCACCTGTTCTTCCCCCTCTTGTCCCAACCCCTGCTGTGCCCCCAGGAGTTTATAGCCCCTGGAGAAAATAGGGGAAGGCAAATGCAGGCATTTCATAAGAACAGGGATTAAATAAATCAACACATAATTAACATCATCACATTTCCCCAAACCAGCTAACCAGAACATTGTGCTAATGAGGTCAAGGTCTTGATTTTGAGCCTTGTGAGCATCACTTCAAATGGAGGAAGCTTCGCTCTCTTCCAAAAGAGCTGCATCAGGCCCCCAGATATTGTGATTAGAAGGCTAGGAGACTATGGATGGTGTTTTAGCATAGATGGTGGCTTGCTATCAGAGGCCTAGCCCAGGGCAAATTGCTTTAGGCAGGAGAGGCTTGAGAAGAGGCCTGTTAAATGCTGATGGGTGTATGTCTTCTGGACAGTGGGGATGGGAATATCTTCCTTTTCTAGAAAGAATGGGGTCAGCAGAAAGCAAGGCCTGAATTTGAAGAAAAGATGCAAAAAAGAGAGAGCAGAGCTTCTGAAAGTTTCTTGTTGGTAGAACTTTTGGGGGATGTGGAGTTTATAGGGAATTTCGAGGGCTTGACTTGGGTGAAGAGATCTGCCTTTAGTACCCCACAAGGATTGTTCTATTGTTGGGAAAGTTAGCTCCAATTTTATGTCACCCTCCCCCACCCCCACCCCGAGTCATCAGGGGAGATAAGGCCCAGTAAGTGGCGAGAGCAAACAGTTTAGCAGAGAGATGATCATCTCCCCGGATAGAGCTGAGTTGATAAAAGTGCAATGCCTACATAAGGCCAGGCACGTGGTAAGTCTCAGTAGATGTTGGTTCATTTAAATAATCTCTCCCCTTTAAGAAATTTTTTCCTGGGCCAGCACACTACCAGATTGGGGGAACTCTAATATTGTAAGCATTATGCCAATGGCATGACCCAATGACTGGCTGTGTGAGTCAGGATAGGCCATGCTGTGCTGCAGTAATAGACAAACCCTGACTGAAATCTCAGTAGATTCACACCACAAAGGTCTATTTCCTGCTCACGCAATTTGGCCAAGGCAGATTGGTGGGGGCTCTGCTTTACACCGTCAGTTAGGGACCCTGGATGTCGGATACATCAATTTTTAACACATGGCTTCCATGGTTGTGCCTTCAGGGGCAGAAAAGAGCAAGAGGGCTATGCACTGGCTCTTAAATGCCTTGGTCCAGAAGTAACAGACAGCATCTCCATTCACAGCCTATTGGCCAGAACTAGTCCTGTGGTCCCACCTAACGGTGAGGGGCCTGGGAAATGTGGGGAAACATGTGGGTATGTGGTAAGTAGTGAATGTCTCTGCCACTCCACTCCACCACTTCCCCTCTCAAAATTTTATTTTCTTATCCTATAAAAGGACTCTGAGATCTTTTAGTTCTGGAATTCCAGGTCTTCGTAGAATGTTATTCCACGAATATTTCTTAGGTATCTTACCTAAATGCCGATAGTCCTCAGTTTGACCCACCTCCTTCAGAGGCAGATTTGATTTTTTCAAACAATCAAAAATTATTTGACAACTCAATTTAAAAATGAGCAAAGACATGAACAGATAGCTCATCAAAGAAGATATATAAACAAACACACATATTAAAAAATGCTCAATGTCATTTATCATTGGGGAAATACAAATTAAAACAACAATGAAAAACCACTACATACCTATTAGAATGGCTAAAATAAAAAAAAAAAATTGACAGTATCAATTGCTGGTGAGGATGTGAAGCAACAGGAACTCTCACTCACTACTGGTGGCAACGCAAAATGGTACAGCCACTTTGGAAGACAGTTTAGCAGTGTCCTACAAAACTAAAAATAGTCCTACCATATGATTCAAC
>NW_011888799.1:6780535-6805241 GCF_000151845.1 Pteropus vampyrus
TAGCAACAAAGTAATTTTTTAATAAAATAATTTTAAATTAAGGTACATACATTGCTTTTTTAGACAAAATGCTATTGCACACTTAATTGACTAACAGTATAGTATAAACATACTTTTATATGCACTGGGAAACCAAAAAAATTGTGTGACTCACTTTATTGCAATATTTGCTTTATTGTGGTGGTCTGGAACAGAAACTGCAATATCTCCAAGGTATGCCTGTATGCACACCTGTATTTCCTTTCTCTGTTAGCTGAGAGGTCTATAACCAAACACCCCCAACTATCACAAACATACATACCGAGGGCTCAGATCTTGGTTTCTCAGAGAAATCAGGGCTCCTTGGAGAAAAGGCTGATTCTAGGACTGGGCCAGAAAATATACAAGATAAGCCCAGAGTATCTTACAGTGCCATAAAGTAAGGAAATGCTCAAAAAACCTCACAGGAGCCAACTAAAAGAAATTCCCGTGGCCAAAAATGGAACAGTTTGAGAAATGAAATAAATAAAGTAGTTTTGGATTATAACCCAAAGTATAAAATAAATTTCCACGAGTCTATATTGATATAAATAAGTGATTGAATAAATAATGAGGGAAAAGAGACAAATCTCCAGTGCAGAAGAATTCCAAATTATTATGTGGATATTTCACTCGCAAGGAATAGGAACATAGCTCCCCACCATTTTCAGGTGTAAGCTCTGCACAGTGACCTCCTTCCAAAGAAAAAAGTGTGGAGAGCAGACAGGTGGTGAGGGGGAGCAAGTTTATGGTGGAGAAAGCTGATAAATAACACCTCAGCCAGGTGATCAAGGTCAACAGCAACACTGACAAATCACGTTGATAGAATGTACTCGATATGATGTGACGCGAATGGCATTTTACCTCTGCGGTCTTCCTCTATAAACTCCTAACTTGAGTCTAATCATGAGAAAAACATCGGAAAAATCCTAACTGAGGGACATTCTACAGCATACCTGACCAGTACTTAAAACTGTCAAAGTCATCAAAAGTAAAGAAATGAGGAGTTGCCACGCCTAAGGAGACATGATGACTAAATGCAGTGTGGCACCTTGGAGGGGATCCTTGAACAGAAGAAAGACATTAGTAAAAACTAAGGAAATCTGAATAAAGTATAAGTTTCAGTTGACAAAAATGTATCAGTATCGGTTCATTAATTCTAACAAATATAGCATACTAGTTAAGACGTCTATCACAGAGGAACCTGGGTATGGAGTGTATGGGAACTCCCTGTATTATTTTTGCAATTTATCTGTCAATCTAAAATTATTCTAAGTAAAGATTTTATTTTAAAAGCGTTATTTGAAATCAAGTCGAAAGTATAGTGTGATGGGTTAAATGGGCAAAAAAAAAAAAAAGTTTGATTCTGATGTGATGAATTTAATTGACTTTAAAAGTGCTTGTGAATAAAACTACCAAAAGACAGGCAGGAATGTTCTGGAGGCAGGGGATGCATCAAGGTGAATTCTCCACAGCTGAAGCCCTGGAAGGAAAGGGCTGGTGGGTCGGGATAGGGCAGGAACAAAGACTTGCTTTTTGACCTTTGCCATTTTGTAGATGTTGATATAGATAAATAAAATGCAATGCAAAAACAAGAACAAAAATGCACTAAACAAGTAGCATGATCAGAATAACTGCTCCCTTCCAAGGTAAACTTTTCGAATGATAACCTCATTCATGTGTATAAGTTCTAGTATTTTTTATTAAAACAAAACCCCTACTTGACCCCACCTAACAGAAGAAATGTTTCTCCTTGTTCCCTGGGGTGTACAGTTGAATGGGCAAGGTGGCACAGTAGACAACACAGACGACAGAATCCCAGCCTACAGACCAGCTGTGTGACCCTGGGAGATTACCCCATCTCTCTCAGCCTTGGTTCTCTCATTGCTATAACCGGGTCAGAAATTCCCACTTACCGGTGGTGATGGGAAATCAAAAGGAATGTATGTGAGCTAACGGCCAGCATTAGGTGTGACAAAGGCCTTCAATTAATGGTGGTGACTCTTAGTGGAGGAGCTGAAGGACAAGAAGATTAATCTGGATGCCCTAGATTGGGCTGTGTGGACAACAGGAGAGAGAAGGCCTTGTTGCCTGAGCTGCTCAGGAAGGTCTGTTCTGCAAGTGCTCAGGGTGGGGATGAGCAGGAAGGGGCAAGGGGTGCACTCCAGGTACAGGAATTGCAAGAGCAAACTCAGGAAGTGGGTGAAGGGGCATCCTGGGTCAGGGGAGGAGAGAGAGACCTGGAGGGGCGAAGGAGAAACCTCAAAGGTGAGCAGGACCTCCACATCTTCTAGCGTTTATCAGCCTCAGAGATCTCTTTGGTGACTCTGGCAGCTTTTAAACATCTAGAGAAAAAAATGGACCAAGGTTAGAGGGGTAGAGGGCCCTGCTCTGAAATGAATTCAGGTGAGTACTCAGCCGTGTTTCCCTTGGGGAGGCCTAAATAGCCATGGCCACCCTTAGGGCCTTTGCCCCCCAAGAGCAGCCTATTTCCTGCTTCTGCCTAAGGCTCTGAGTCCCAGGTGGTACAGTCCACCTCCCAAATAGGGAGGGGCTCCCCGTTCTGGGGGACAGAACTGTGTCTCCACTCTTAGCCTGGGCAAGGCTGGGGGTGGGGGTTGAGGACAGGAGCTGTGTCTCCACCTCCATACTGAGGGCAGGGGCTGGTTCTTTCTCACACACTGGGGGCTCCTCGGGAGTAGGGTGGGGTCTTCTCCTTCAGTTCCTCCTCTGGGATCCTACGTGGAGATCCGCCCCAGTGCATTCTTGGGATTCGGGGGCAAAAGCTCTTGCTTACTTAAAAACAGCATCCTCCATAAACTGGGCCAAAGGACAAGAGCTAAAATAAAACAAAGAGGAGATTTTGTTGTTCTTCTGCTTTCATAATTTCAAAACACATTTTTCTGTCCTGCAAGGAGATGCCTCCCCTGGGGACATGCCAGGCCCTTGGGTTGAGTGGCAGTGGGAATGCGCCAAGGATCTGGCTCTTGCCAAAACAACTCCCTCTCCCAACCATCATGGCCCACAGGGCTGAGGCAGTCCCACCCACCCCCACATGGCTTCCTGGGGCCGCCAGGCCGAAACCATCGTAAATAGTTTAACTGTGTTTATGTAGCAGTAACATACGTGTTACCTTTCACAGCGACCACATTCCAGAGGGCAATTGCGGGTGATTTACCTTGCCCCTAGCGGCTGCCAGTCCCTGCAGCGGGTGGGTGGCCTCTGGGGCCCAGCTCTGCTGTCCCAGGAGGACTGTTTTTTAAAGAGCTGCCCCTACCTTTCCATGCTCCACCACGTGTGTGTTCCAGATCTGCGGATTCCTCTGCAGCCTCCCCAGGGCCCTCTGAGGAGTCTGAAAGGTGCTGTCGGGTGCCAGACCCCTGCAGCCCTCAGCTATATCTCCCCTCTTCTCACCTCTCTGGCCAGGGCAGCCGTGTTTGGAGCTTTCCCATCACGTTCGTGGAGATGGATGGACATAGGCTTCAGCTCTGTTCTCAGTGCTGGCCCTGGCACCGACTGCAGCAGCAGTCCCCAGCCAAGACCTATTAATAATTAACCTTTGTTTGGCCCTTGCTAGTACCCGGCACCATTTTTCATGCTTTATATCTTATGAAGTGCTGCTGTGAGCCCCGTTTACAGACAACAAAACTGAGGCAAGGAGAGTTTATGTAACTTGCCCAAGAATGCACAGTGAGTGAAGGGCAGAGTCTGGACTTAACCAGGCAGCCCACACACTCAGCCACCACACTTCTCCACCTCTCCCATGCCACAAGCATTGCCCAAGCATGTCTGGCTCCTGGATGGGGCAGGGTGGCCGGCTGGGAGATAGAGCAGAGGATTGCTGGGTAGCTGTGGCACATGTCCACATCCGTGTGCCCTTGTGCATGCAGACCAAGTGGTGCCTCCCCCACATACGTGCACATGGACACATGCATTTTTGGCATGTGTCTCCACTCACCTGTGTGCACACCTCGTGTAGATACAAAGTACCCCCCACATACCTGCATACATATCTGTATCCTCACCCTCTATACACAAGTCCACCCTATTCATGTGCATTCCCCACACATGTGTTCCTCTATGGACACACGTATATGCAAATGTGTACACCACAACTCATGTGGATGGAGTGTGCCCCCCTATTTTGCTAAACAAGAAGGCATACTTCCTTTCTTTGACCTCCAAGCTAAATGTCATCCCTAAGATAAATAAGGCGGAAATAGGTGTTCTCTCATTATTTCATGTGTTCATTCAACCAGCATTTCCTGAGTACCCACTGTGTGCAGGGCCTTATGCTTAGTACCATGGTGGAAAACACAAATGGGCGCTCAGGCCAGCCCCTCAGGAGTACCACATGCAGGTACAGAGGAGGGCCATGAGCCAGAAGACATAGTCATCCTTGTTGCCAAGAGTCAGCCTAGGGAATGCAGGCTCAAAGCAGTCTCCCAGTTCCTCTCTGGTGATGGCGTACCTGCCTCTGGAGGCCAGGCTGCCTTCCCAGTTCTGGGCATCCACAGGACCTTGTGCGATCCCACAGGCTTGAGTGATCCAGCCAGGGACTCTAGCCCTTTGGCAGGGCCCGGATTTCTCTCCAACTTTCAGTAAAAGCAGCAGCATAACGTCTCTGAGCATCCAGGCAGCTGTGAGTCACCAGTCAGGCCCAACCCTGAACTCCTGTTTGCCTGCCATCCCAGCAGGGTGCTGCCCTGGCCTTGTCCACACAGCCTCTAAAAAGATCCATAGCGTGAGTCTTCTTGATGCCCTGCCCCTCTGCCAGGCCTGCCATGCCCTGCGCTGTGGGTTACACAGGCCCTGCCTGGGCGATGAGGGGCCAGACCTTTTACAAGGTGTCTATTACCTGAGTGTTATACCGAGAAGAACCCTGAGCTGGGAGCCAGGCAAGCAACCTACTGACCTGGTCCAGCTCCACGGAGGTGTGACCTGAAAGGCCACGTTTACAAGGGCCCAAGCTTGTTTAAATGCTCTGCCGTTGCCAGCTTGAAACACTTAATAGTTTTTGAATAAGGGCCTCGCAAATTATGTAGCCAGCTCTGCCACTGGCTGAGGCTTTCTGTGGGTGAGATTGGCAAAGCCCTGCCCACTCTCAGCCTGCCTGCTGCTCATGCCACTGCCAGCTCGGCCTCCTGCCCCGGGCTGGCCCAGGCCACTGAGATGTGGGCAGCTGTGGTTTCCCGGCGCCCACAGAGCGGCCGCAGTGTTTGAAGATGCACTTCAGTGGTGTCCTCAGACTGTGTTCCTTCTGTCGCCCAGCCTGTGGTTGCCCGCCTGCTGCCACCCAGGCCATGAAAAGCCGGGAAGTGGGGCCCTCAGCCTGCACTCGGCTTCTGGTTCCAAGCCCACGTATGGACAGCCCAGCCCCACCCTCACGGGCTGTAAACTCTCTCAGCCTCAGTTGCCTTCACTGTAAAACAAGGGTTAAGATGTCTGCCCTGCAGCATTAGTGAGAGAATCCTGGTAACAAGAAGCCCCTGGTAAGCAGCCTGGCATAGAGTAGGGGCCTGGAGACCATGTAGTTTCAGCTGCTAATCCGTTCAGCATTTACTGAGCATCATTAAAAGCCGAGCCAGCGAAAGTTAGTCCCTACTGAAGTAGCTCACACTCTAAGTGGGGTGTGGGGGAGGGGGTTACTGGAGGCAGAAGTGTAAATTGCTCAGCTAGAATGCAGACAGAATATTGGCATGCAAGCTCGAATGTTAAGGTAACTGAGTTCCAAGGAGGGGCTGTTCCTCTACCACCAGACACCCCTCAGCGACAGGCTTTGCCAGGTCCTGGTCATACAGAAGAGATTCCAGTCCCGCTACTCTGCAGCTGTGCGACATGTGAACAGGTTGTGTTCCGGGATCCGTCTTCTTGACAAGTCGTGGGCATCATCTATACCTCTTTGCTTCCCTTCGGATCACTGAGTATTTATTAAGCACCTCTGTGTATCCAGCACCTGCAAAGGCTCAGTGTCCATCCTCGAGGCACACTACAGCAGCCCCCAGGGGACATTCCCAAGTCATCAGCCTGCTCTTTGCCTCCTGGGAACAGTGATGAAGAGGCCAAAGTCTCTCCATTTTCATGCCCTATTGTCCTGGGTACCACTGGGTAAGTCTGAGGCTCCATAGGAAAGTGATAGCTGGCTGCAGGCCCTCGGTGCTCATCACCCCTTCCAATTCTCAGACCCTCCTTCCGCCCAAGTTGTGGGATCACTCATCTTCCAGAACCCAGGGAACTCCAAACAAGGACAGGCATGCCATGGGAATGGCTATTGGAAAGCAGAGTTGAAATAGGGTCCAGTGATATAGAGAAATATTGGTGGTTCCTGAAGGGAACTTGAACAGGGCAAATGGCATAGCCAGCGTCATATTTAGAAGCTCACTCTGCTTGGAGAAGGGGCTGTGGGGATAATGGTGGGCATAGGAAGGGCTGAGAAGAAACTGTAATAATGCAGACACCTGCCTATGGGAACCCAAGCTCTCTGGATGGGTGGGGAGGCCTCCGAAGAGATTTGGAGAGAGCCCTTTTCTCCCCACCAGCCGCAGCCCCAGGGCCTGGGAAGGTCCATCCTTCCCTTGGTTAATTTCTTGTCCAGCTGGTGGTACCCAGGGTTCGGAATTATTCAGCCTGGGAATCAGGCAGCGAGTCTCATGTCTGCCCCGGGCTGCAAAATAGATTATTTTTATATTAGCTGTCCCTTGTTAACTCATAATTGCAATCATGTAACATTTAATAGAAACACAAAGCGATCCCCTGTCACTGCCCCACAATCAGTCATTAGCCAACAAGATCGAGTAACTCATAAAAAGGGCCGTTAAAAAAATTCCGGAGAAATGGAAAGCAGGAGGTGATGCAAACCCTGGTTAACAAAGGCAGAGGCTGGGGAGGCGTGAGCGGGTGTGAGCCGGTGTGAGCGGAATAACCCAGCCCTGATAAGCCACAAAGCAGAGCCAGCTGCTCCCTCCTCCCTCTGTCGCCTGAGTCAGAGAAGCTGGGATGTGTTCAAAATCGAGCAATGTAATTAGCAGGTTGCATCATGCCCCTCGATTATAAATTACAATGGGCACAAAGAGAGTGGACAGAGGAGCAGGGATTAGATGGGTAATTCAATCCCGGTGACCGGGAGGGGGCGCAGGGCCAGGAGCTGCCACCTGGCCACTCAAGACCCTAGCAGCCCCTGCCTACCATGTCACGGGGCAGTGACAAGGCCTGCTCACTGCCTGCTTTGTGTGGCCTGGGATAATGATTTACAAACTTGAGGAATCAGGAGGTGCGAAAAGAAGATGACCCTCTTAACCCAGCCATTGTCTACCTGCTGCCGGAATCCCCAGCCCCCCACAGCCCAGTGCACCTGTGCACACGGATGCGTTTTGAGGATGGTCCAGGTGAGGATCCCTCATGGGGCCTGGGCCGATAAGATCTAAAAGGGCTGAGAGGGTGGGGGAAGTTGGAGGCATGGTCAGGGATGACTGAGGCTCAGCAAACAGAGATGGACTGAAGGGATCCTCTGAGGCTTCTCTCTGCGGGCAGGGTGGGGGAGGGGGGACACACATAGGATCAGCCAGCTCTGTCCCGGGGGTGGGGAACCTGGATCAACACCAGGCTTTGCCACCAGCAGGCTGTGGGAGACTGAGCAAGCCATTTCTCCTCCCCAAGCTTCGGTCTCAACACTGCAACACACCGTCTGGCTCTATGACCAAGGCAAGCCGTTTCCTATCTTCATGCCTCAGTTTTCGTACCAGGCCTTACCATAACCTGGCTGTGTGACCTGAGACCTCAGTGTCCCTATTTACAACGAGAGATGGGATCCAGACAATTTTTAAAGTTCAGCTTGGACCAGGATGAACTGTTTTGCCAAAAGCTAACTAACTAACCAGCTAACCTATACCTTGGAGACCAGGGAGCCGAAACTGGTGGCTCTGCAATCTGAGCCGAGTGAGGCAGAGGGAAGTCACAGCATAGGCACGCAGCAGGCTCGGGCAAAGCAAGGCACCGGTGGCACCATGCCCCCTGCCCGTGGAGACACACCCTTTACTTCCTCCTGGTGGCAAAGATTTGGCCTGTCCGCCTGGCCTTTGCAAACAGCCTTCACTCCACAATGTTTTCTTAACAGCCCTATTCTTGCACACAGGAAACAATCCCATTAACTTTATTATCTCTGCAGAGGAAGGACAAGAATATATATTTGCCCTTAAGTTCAGTGAACTCAGCTTTCTCTTGAAAGAAAACCACAGAGCTGAGGAACTGACTGTCCTATGGGAAACTTTCTCCGAACGAGGCCCAGCCCCAGCAGAGTTTCATTCTGAGTTCAGAGGAGGGAGATCACAACTGCCCCCTGAATGTGGCACTCAGCTATTCCGGAACCTCCATGTCTTCTCTCCAGGCCTCAGTTTCCTGGATTCTAAACTGATGGAAAGGAATATGTACTGTCAACGAGTAGGTGGAGACTGGGCTGGAATACCAGCAAGCATTACCCTCACTCAGACTCCAGCATCACTCCTGGACTGTCACACAAGCCTCCAGTCTCAGCCCTCAGATCCCTCTGCCACTCTGCAGCCATAGGACCTTGCTAAAGCGTGTGATTGATCACACTCTGCCCTTTCTTAAGGCACCAAAGTCACCCATTTCCTCGAAGTCCCAGCTCTGAGCCTACCTTCCTCTCCAGCCACTTCCCTCTGTGTTGAACCCAAGTTACCCAAGTCCTTGGTCCCTTCCCAGCATATCGCAGGCTATTTCACACCACACCTCTGTGCAAGCCGTTCCCGCTGCTGGGTTCACCCTTTCCCTTGTTTGATAGCCACTTTTGATACAGGATCTAACACTCCACTCTGCTACCACCTTCTTCCAGGAGCCCTCCTCCATGTGCCCCTTCTGTGCTCCCCAACTTGAGCAAAGATCTGCCTTAGCAAGTGTTAAGCCAGATTGAAAAGCAGTGTCTGTGCTGTGTCCCCACTAGACTGTGAGCTCCTTGGGGAGGAACTGGCTGTCTCATACCCGCACACAGTCAGCACTCAGAAGTGTCTTCCTTGGTGAACTGCTGCCTTTTTCCACAATGCGGCCTGAGGCCTGGGGCTGGGGAGTGAATTCTGGAAAACTTCCTCATTTATTTATTCATTTACTCATTTATGTAATATGAATACAAGAAGAGAGGCTGGAGAAGGAGAACATGACCACACCCATCAGCTTGAACACTCCCTCGAAGCTCCTGACCCCAGGGCAAAACGTCCCTGAGGCAGCCCCCTAGGATGGGCAGGAGTAGTGGGGCCTGCACCCGATTGGCAGTAATCTCCCACCTCCCTCAGTCTACAGAAGCGAGTGCGAGGAGAAAGTGACAGGAAGGGGGGTAATCTGGAGGCATCTTTCCACCTGTCAGGAGATCCCAGCACGTCCTCCTGTTGATAAGGCAACTGTCCTTGTGTCTGCATTGCCTAAGCAGGTGACCACTCTGCTCCCACGTCAGGATGACACTAGATCCTTAAGTCGTGACCTCACTCAGGCATCTGTCCTTGGGTCCTGTCTGCTTCTGAGCTGAGAGCAAAAGCAGAGACATAGTACCTGGATACCCTTCCTGGCAACTGCAAATCACAGAACAGGTGTGGCATTCCCATTCAATAGGACAGGAAAGTGAGACTCAGAGAGGTGGACACACTTACCCGAGGTCACACAGCTTGTATGAACCGACTTCAACCTGTGAAGTGCATCCTTTCCTTCTTTCTCCACCCTTGGGGGTTGAGCTATGCCCCATAGCTGGTCTTTACCATGTCCGATGTAGGTAGAGATGTGAATGACAATAATAATTACATGTGTTAGATACCTACTATGTACTTTGCACAGTTTTAAGTACTTGATTTTCATTCGTTCAATTTATATTTATTAAGTGCCTGACACTGTTCTAGATGCTGGGGATATGGCAGTAAGCAAGACAAAGTCCCTGCCCTTGGGGAGCTTACATTCTAGTGGAGAGACAGAATAAACTAAGAAGCGAGTAAATAGAAAATAGTCCAAGTGGTGAAAGTAAGTCAGGAGAAGGGGTGATCAGGGAAGGCTTTTGATTTGGTGACATTTGAGCAAATCCTGAAGGAGCTAAGCGAGGGAGCATGGAACTATCTGGGGAGCAAAAGTGCTAGGCAGTTTTTTGTATGGGATGCCTTAGACTCTGTTTGGAGTTTTAGCTTCCTCATCCACAGAACAGGATGATGCTGTTATCTCCTGGGCCCGGTGGAGAATAGGAGGAGGGCTTGGCAAATGGAGAAACTTGATGCAGGCACCAACTCTGTGTCAGGCTTTGCCCCCAGTCCTCACGACAATCTGGCATGAGAGAAATGATTCTCCCGCTTTATGGAAGAGGAAACTGAAGATTGGAGAACCTGGGTGAGACCCAGGTTCATCACCCAAACTCCTGTCCTTCCCACTGCGTCCAGCTGTCCCCTTATTCTTGTCCCTGTATCTAGCATGGGTTTTTATTTTTTTGTTCTGTTTTGTTTTTATTCTAAGCCCACAAATGAGACAGGTCCAGACTGAAATGAAGCCAATGGACCCTCCCTTCTAGTTGCAAATCCCCCGGGGCCTTGGGAGGAAAGAACTGGTATTGTATGCCTGTGGAAGTGATATGGATTCCTCAGCATTTTCTCTATGTGTGTGTGTGTGTGTGTGTGTGTGTGTGTGTGTGTGTGTGTGTGTGTGTGTGTACGCGTGCGCGCACAGGCGCACGCACGTGCACACGCACAAGGTTGGGGGATAGTCTATGGCGCCCTTCCCCCCAGGATGGGTGCTGGATGCTTCTGAAGGCCTCGTAGGGGTCTACTTTCTCTTAGAACCTGGCTTTTCACTCTGGAGTCTGAAAGCCTCTCCCCTTCCTAACATAGCCGTGTGGGTGCTCTGGCCACCCACACAGTGCTATGGCCTTGGACAGACAGAAGTCCAGGTGTCAAGAAGCTGGGCTTGACCTGGGGACAGCTGGCTCCTGTGGGGAGACCTTCCCCAGCCCCCAGGATGAGGTTGCTCAGGCCTAGCCAGGAAAGTGGACCAAGGGTAGGCTCAAGCCTTGGGTTCCCATGTCTGCAGCTGCTCCTGGGACCACCCCATGTGATGGTGGCTACTGAGGCCCTGAGAGACCTGGGGGGCCCGAGGGGGTGGTATTTTCTCAGCAGGATTTATGTATATGTGCATGTGTGTGTGAGCGTGTGTGAGTGAGTGTTTAACAAGGAGTGGGGCCTGCTTGACTTCTGAGCCTGGAATTTATACAGCCTCTCGTTGGCGGCTGCAGTTTATCTTGAGTGAAAGAATAATAAACTCAGTTGACAGGATGATGTATTCAAAGCATCTTCCTGTCACAGCACAGAGCCCTGCCCGCTGTTAGGATGTCTGGCATGGTGGGGACTGTTATCGAGTGTTTAGGCCCCACGGATTGTCAACAAGCATTGTTTGCAGGTTTGGGGCCAGGCAGAGATGGGCCGGGCTAGGATGGGAGTGGGGTGGGGGTCTGGCCGCACAGGCGGTGAAAGGACGGCCGCCCAGATGGGGTCAAAGAGGCATCTGCCTTTGATGGAAGCTCGGAAGCCAGACCCCTACTCCCTGCCCTGACGTTCCCTTCCTGCCTTGAAGACAGTCCTTCCTAATGGCCTCCACACTGGTCCCAGCCCAGGTCCAGAGGTAAATGGCCAGACTCAGGCCTCACGGCACTCCGCAGGATTGGGAAAACCTCCCCCCACCCATCGACTTCTCATTTTTTCCTTAAGCAAAAAAAAAAAAAAAAAAAAATCAGCATTAAACCTCAGCTTTAAAAAATATGAAAAGGGTGAGAGAAAGCCAGTCACCTGGGCTCACTCATAAGAAGGCTCTCACCCCAGTTCCCTGACCCTCCTCTGGGCAGCCCTGGGCCAGTCCTGTGACCTCTCAGAACCTTCTTCCTGCCCTGGGTGGTAGGGGAATCTCAATGCTTGTCCCACCTATTTTATAAATGACATTGTTGCCAAGCATTAAAGGCTTCTCATGGGGATGAAGTAAGATGAGGATTAGGCAAACACTTTGAACACTTGGAAGCAGAAGACAAATCCAAATTATTTATTTTTTCTCAAAGCCCCCTAAACTTCAGTCAGCAGAGCCTTGCCTTCTGCCTCAGCCAATGTGCTTCTCCCTCAATCTCCACTATTGGGAAGTCCTTTCTTGTACTTAACCTCCAGTTTTTCATTTCGGTTTTAACTGTTGCTTTGGAACACTTCACACGTGGGTCCCAGTTCTGATTCTCTCTTAGGAATCCTCTTTTCTGGCTTAATGGTCTCTATTCATTCCCTGCTTCCAGGCTGAGGGCTTTACCTGAAGCAGCTCCACGACTCCACTTCTGCCCCCAGAAAACATGGGGGAGGGGGGTGGTCTCCTGGGCCCCACATAGGGCTACAGGGACAGCAGCAAGGACAGGGAAGGAAGGGAAGCCCCACATGCCAAGTACTTGACCAAGCAGCTGGCTCCATCCCGGGAGTCAGTTTGGAATCTTATTTAATCCTCTTAACAGCTGGTATCATCCCCATTTTACAGATGCAAAAATGAAGCCTGGAGATGATTCTGTTTTTTGCTCACAGGCAGATGGCAGGAGGAAGACTCAAGCCCAGAAAGTCCGGCTGGCTCCAGAGCTGCACTTGACCTGGCAAACTCAAAGGAAGGCAGGAAAAAATCACCCAGAGGCTGTGGGGCTGAGTCAAACAGCCGGTCAAGGCCACAGGAAGAACGATGGAGGGTCAAGACTGTGGGAGTGAGGCTGGAGTGAGGACCGGTGTAGGAGCAAAGGCCTGCAGGCTGGAGCAGATCCCAGGGGAGACATTGGGAGAGGAGCTCAGATCTGAACACGGGACACATGTGTCCTGAGCTGAGGACAATGACACTGTACAACAGGAAACAGTCTCCTCAGATCCCTGACAGTAATCAGTATTCACTCATTCATTCATTCACTTCTCCATCCCTTCACTTGACCTTTATTTATCCAGGGAGTCCAACCCCTCAGAGTCTAATGAGAAAGACAGACATGTCAGCAGGTCAGGGATCCCCGAGGTCCCCATTCACCCATCCATCCACCCCATGTGTAGTGAGTGCCAAGCTCTGAGTTCTACAGACGAGCGAGCCTGTCCTTACCCTCCAGGCACTCTGACAAGGGGAGAGGCAGACAGACACTTATAAATCGCATCCGTATGTGTTCATCGAGTCAAGCAACATTTGAGAGCCCTCCATTGAAGGTGCCAGATCAGGGCAACGACCAGGACACATGCCTGCGCATGGCAAGCTCAGACCAGTTGAGGACATGAGGAAAGAGCACAAACACTTCAGCTCCAATACACAGGCAGCTGTGGAAAAAACTGAGCAAGAAGCGGAAGGGACATGCAGTGGTCCCAGAAGAAGTGACCCTGCATTTGAACTTGCGTTTGTATGTTCACTTATTCTATCATTTATCTGTTATTGCACAGCTTTTGCATGCTGAGCATTTCTGGAAACAACGGGAGAACCCACGAAAAAGGCCATCTTTTCAATGGGCAGACCGCTCTCTTTGCCCCCTTTGGGGGACAAAACAAACTTGGAGTAGAGACTGCAGTCCTGGGGAACGGGCAGTTACAGACGCTTCCAAGCCATTCAGAGGGGTACAATGGTTAGGAGATGGAAGGCATTTAGCAGTGCAGCCTGGCACAGGTAGAGGAAAGCTGAACCCTTTCCAGTGGGATGCTGCATCTGGGCCATACTGTGCTCTGGCCCTGGCCCCTGAGTGATCTGGAGCCCAGGCCACATTATGCAAGCAGAAGATGGGGAGGGAGTGGGGAAATTGGGACTCTGATAGAGCAAGAAGACCCAAGCTCTGTGCAAGAACATATCTGGGGATCCCTGGGTCCCATTCATTTGAAGAGAGCCTCATTGTCAGGACTTTCTGGAGCCCTTATTTGCATTTGCCCTACCCACCCTATGGTATATTTGCATTCCTATTTGCATATGTTTGCATAAAGCATGCTCCTATCCATATTCATTTCAGGCATTTTGATTTATGTCATTGCTCCCCTTCCCCAGGTGGCTGTCCTGATGTCTTTTGCTCCCCATTCTGGAAGGGAAAACAGGGAAGGGACCATACCCAGCTACGGACAATCCCAGTGTTTCTGTGGCCTAGTCTGGTGAAGGCTGAAAGTGATTTTCCTGATTGCTAATCCGCCTGCCTGGCCATGTTGTGCTCCTGCTGAAATTGCTGTAAGCTTGACAGGTCCCTGAAGACTTGTAAGCTGAGCCGTGTCCTCAATGCTCTTGCTGGGCCTAGGGGAGCACCAAGCCAGAATGAGAACCGCCTGTGAACTGTCGATCCAAAGGCAGCTAATGGAGTGATGAGTGAGCATCGCCTGGAAGTCTGGAAGCCAGCCATCCCACGTGAGTTGCCTCGGCTGACCAGAGGGTTGGGGTCCTGGATAGGGCCCGGCTGCAGCTGCAGGCCTGCAGAGTATGCCCCCAGCATCCGCACACGCACAAATATATGCACACACACAAGTATATGCACAGACAGAGCAGAGTGGAAATTTGACTTTGCAGTTCTTGTGCAGTCTGGAGCGGAGAAGAGAACTGAGAACTCTCAAGTGCTGTGTGATCCCAGGCAAGGCCCTTCCCCTCCTTGAGCCTCAGTTTTCCTTCTGTGCCATAAGAGTCTTCCCAGTGTTGGCTTTTGCAAATGCATGCAGGCAACCCCTGCTCATCATCTGGGCCCCAGAGGGGATCCTTCTGTCACAGAAAGTCCAAGGCCAACTCCGCCATCCTGAGGCTCACACTCTTCCTCCCTTGGAAGCCTCCCTCTGGCCTCTAGGTCACGAGCTTCAGTGAGCTCCTTGTAGACGTGCATGTTGCCAGTCAGCTCACACTCATTATGATGTGACCAGGAAGGAACCAAGAAGCTGCTGGGAATTTAGCCCCCTCCCACATTCCACCCCCACCATCTCCGTCTTAACGAGATTCTCCTGGAGATGCTCCCATGTCAGGGCACAGGAATGTTCCCACTTGGGTAGAGACTGACAGGAAAGCTGGGGGGCTGCCTCGGAAGGCCTCTTGCCCGCCAGCTCTGACCTCAGGCTGAGAGCTCCTGAATCATGTAACTCCCCCACCTCCCCACCACACACATCCTGGGCCATGCGGTGCTCAGCTTGTCACCGACAGGCTCTGCTAAATGAGGTGGCTTGATTGCCCCTTATCGCAGGGGCTTATCTCCTGTGGTCACTTGCCTGCCAGACTCCAGTGAGCCACTCGGCAGGCCTCTCCCAACTTCTCGCTTCTCCAGCCCTGGCTCTCCCCTTGCCCCAAGGGGACACTAGTTTCCATTGACCTTCCCTCTTGGTCAGTCAGGCTGGGGATGAAAAGGGATAGAGGGAACTAAGAGAGGACAGCTTTTCCCCACTGCCCTTGACCTGACAGCTTCACACACACTCTAAGTCACTCACTGTGTGATACAGATTTGGGGGGCCCAGCCCAGCCCATCTGTGGTGCAGTTTTACAACCTACTCCCTAAGATCGAGGGTTTCCTACAGCAGAGGTCCTCTCAGATTGGGGGCTCCCCGAGGGTAGAGATGTGTCTCCACTTCAGTGACCCTTTCCCCACCATCCAGCCTGATCTGCTCACAATACAGTCTCACCTGCTCCATGGGTCAGGGGACAGCGCTCGGAGTCTAGACTGGGCCTTCCATTGCCTAAGGATCATAACACCTAGAGCTCTGCCTGATGGCAGGAGAGAAGAAGGGGCCTGAGCAGAGGCCATGGGGTACCTTTGAGGGAAACAGGCCATCACCTGTGAGGATCTATACACAGTTGAAATAGGAGGCCGGGGAATGGACATGATGATCCTTTTATAGACTCTGGGTCAATAAAACCTTTGATAGGTTCTCAGTGTTCAGCGCAGGATGACACTGTGGTGGGGTGAGTTGCTTATACATATTTTTTTTAATCTGGGGAATGAGTTGTTAATAAAGACAGAATGAAAAAAAGAAGGAAAGATGGAAGATAAGAGGAATGGAGGGAGGGAAAGAAAGCGCAGGGAAAGGGAGGGAAGGGAAAGGAAGGGAAGGGAAGAAGAAAAGAGAAAGAAGAGAAGAGAGAGGAGAGGAGAGGAGACTCGTAAACTTTTCCTCTTTTAAGTCTCCTGTAGGGAAGTTTATTTGTTTAAAATCCTCTTATCTCCAACACTTGTTTCTTTACGGGTTGAGAGGTCTGTGGAGTGAGGCTGGTTTTTCTCCCAGTGACAACAGAATTTCAAACTCCATAAACGAGCCATGGTGCCCGGGCAGAGGAGGAAGATGAGTTTCAGCTGAAAGCCCTCGATGCCTCTTGCTGCCCTTTTTCTATCCATCCTCATCTCGGGGGCAGCCTTCATCCAGACCCAGACCCCTGTGACACAGGACAGGGGCTGTCCTGCCTCTGTGGTAGGCTCCAGCCAATCAGCCGCTCCCCGCCTCTCCTCCCTGCCCCCGTAGACCTGGCTGGACTTCTTCCCTTGAGAACCACCCCTGATGCCAGCCCAGCAAGAAGTCTCCCAGCCTTTGCTTGGGCTGTCCTCCCCACCTCCGTGGGGCCCTCTCTCCAGGTGCTGCCTCTTCCAGGAAGTATATCTTGATGCCCTACTCTCCCTAATCCACTTGTTCATGTGTTCATTCTTTCAACGTATTTTTGAGTCCCTGAGCTGTGCCAGGGATAAAAGATAAAGGGCATGGGGAGCTCAGAGTCCAGTGGAAAAAATCGAATGTCAACAGTCAATAAAAGCCCTTTACGGTGAGTTTCAGTTTACTTCAGTCTATAACCATAATACCTGGTATCATCTGAGGGCTTACGATGTGCCAGACATTATTCTAGATATTTTATATCGAGAACTCATTTAATTCTGGAAACAGCGGCATCTGGTGGGACTATCAGCCTCCCTAGTTCACAGAGGTCCTATTTGCCCACAGTCTCAGCTCATGAGGGTCAGACCTAAATGCAAACCCAGGCAGTTCCAGCCAGAGGCTGAGCTCTCAAACCCAGTGCCCTTAACTGCTTACCTCACAGCAATGAGGGATGTTTCTACATACCCTCAAGCCTACCCTGTGCCCCTCATCCTGTAGGAGTGTCCTGTGATAGTCCTGTCGTGGACCCAACTTCTTGCCCAGGGCCAAGTCAGTCATCTTTGAGAGAAATGACTTGCATTTGGTCCTGCCTGCTCCAGCTCTCCTGAGCCTTGGCCTGCTCTCTGTGACCCATCTCTCTCTGGGGACTGGGCATCTCGCAAACCAGACTGTCAGCCCCTGGCAGGCAGAAATCTCCTCAGCACCTGGCCCAGTGTGGGCCCAGCACAAGACTCCTTGAGCTGGCCAAGGAGGCCAGTCTTCAGACCAGGAAGAGAGGGTGAATGCTGAGGGTAGCAGGGTGACAATATTGAGGGTGGCCAGGGCAGGGGCTCTGCTCCTAATGACTCTGAGGAAAGTGCTCATTCCCAAATGGCCTCCCCACTCTCCCCCGCTCCCTGAAGAAGTTTATCTCAGGAGGTAAATATCCTCCTGGCCTGCCTCAAGCTTCAGTTTCCTCAAGGCCCAGAGAGGCTGGTAAAAAACAGCCCTCATCTCAGGGATCATTTGGGGATTCGGCCCCTGATGAGGAAACCCCTGGAAGCTCAAGTTCTGCCCCTCCCCGTGGGTCCTAAGCAGACTCGGTGGTGCTGGAGATGTCCCAGGTCTGAGGCATAGGAAGGGAAAGAAAGGAAAAAAGAAACCAAATACAAAGAAAGAAAGGAATTGAGAGCAAAAGTGGTGCATTAGCTCATCAGTTTATATTGAGCACCTACTGTGTGCCGGGCACCGTGCTGGCCCTGGGTGTACAATGTAGAGATGGAAACCCTGGCCTTCCAGGAGATCTCGAAGCTGGCTGTAGCTAGTGGTAATCTGTGGGCCCCAAAATCCAGGTGGGGAAGGGGGAGACTAGGGTGGTATGACCCATCCCTGAGTCAGCTCATCTCACCCCCGACAGAGGCAGAGACAGGTGACAAGGTTTATGTCCAAGGCCCTAGGCCTCTGATGCCCTCCCCTCCTGACCCAGAGTAATGGGGGCCCCAATCCTAGCCCCTGTGACTGGACTCCGCTCCTACCTGAAGTTAACTAGGGAGGTGGTCAGTTCAGGTCTGACTCAGCTATGACTGCCTGACCCCCCGCCCAGCAAGACTAGCAGTGTTCCTTGGGCACTAGTTTTCTTCTTCACTGTGTGGGGACAGAAGACAAAGGCTGCTTCACCATGGAGTCTCCTCACACCTCGTGAGGCTCCCTCACCAGCCTAGAAGCCCCTCTAGGGCAGATAGCAAAAGGAGAATCTCTCAGAGCTGATGCCAGAGCCAATGGCCTCCCCGGCCCTGGGCCAAACAGCCTGAAGAGGAAGAGATGGAACTGGGAGACGCTGGGACCAGTCATGGCGAGGCCTTCTCAGACCAGGCCCTCCTGTCTTCCTGGCTGCCAAAGTCTGTAACAGGGCTCTTTTTCAGGCCTGCAGCCCAAGCCCTGAGTGCATGTGCATGTGGGCACTTGCATGCTGCATGTGTGCCTACCAATTCACATGAGTGTGCGCACACGCATGAGTATGTGCATGCTTGCCTGTGCAGGCTTATAAATGCAGAGGCCCTGGGACCTCGAGGACTTGGCCTCCTCTTACCTCCAAATACACAAGGCTGTTGTCTGGCCTCAAGCCTCGGCTTCCTCAAGGCCCAAAAAGGCTAATGAGAAACAGACCTAAGTGTGCTGCCCTTGGGTGTGCGTGGCCCTAATGAGGGAACCTGTTGGTCTTAGGGTTTGCCCCTCTCCTGAGCTCCGAGTGGCCTCAGTCCTCTCTGGGTCTTCCCTGTCACGGATACAGAAAAGCGATTCAGGAGGCCAGGGCTGCCAGGCTGGCCTGAGGTGAGGCTGGTGAACGCCTCTGTCAGGGATGCTGCCCACCTGCCTGCCTGCCCTCTCACCACTGCCATGCCTCTGGAGGGATTCCAGAGACAGAGTGTTCCTCAGTGGATGAGAGGGGCCAGTGGCTGAGAGGAACTCTCTTCCCCTCAAGGGCACGGGACTCCCCTGTCCCAGCATCCTCGAGAGTGCACTGGGAGAGAGTAAGGAGGCAGAGGGTTCTCGTAAGTCTGGGTTTCTCAAAGTCAGATCACAGATCTCCTGCTTCAAAGCCCTATGTGAGGTGGTTGTGGGGGGCCCACTGAGAATGCAGACTGCAGGAATTGGCCCCACCTCCAAAAAGTCCTGACCAATCAGGCCCTAGGTGGGTTAGGAAATCTGCATTTGTAACAAGTGCCCCAGGTGACTCAGGTGGCACTAACACGGCAAAGTGTAATGTTTCAGAGATCGCATTTTAGAGACATGAATTTAAATCTCCACTCAATTTCTCTTCATCCTTGTGGTGGGGTTAATAATATGACGTCATAGAAATAATGTCATATCATAGATACTCGACACGTGGTAGAGACAATAACAGCAAAAATAATAATGACAGTGGCTGACCTTAGCCTACCGCCAGCTATGTACCAAGTCCTCTCTGCGATTACACGACTCACACACAGAGAGCAAAGCTGGGGTACTGGGCACAGAGCCCTGTTGGCCCCTCTCTTGTAAATGGCAGACAGGAAGCTTCCCTCCTCTGGGTACGCAGTGGGCTCTGGGTATGGCCCCACAGCTGCCCCGTCCACCTAAACCAGCACTTCCAGAAGCCCCTGCTCTCTTAGGAAATGTAGTCCAGAGCCCCTAGGAGCCAGACCTGGTTTCCTCCGGGCTAATTGGCTAATCGCTGGCTGCCTTGATAGCAGAGGTCTAGACATGACTACTGGGGCCAGGTCCTCACCCTGCCCATCTCTCTGACCAGCTCTGAGCAGAGAAGGATTAACAAGCAAGCTGGGTTTGCTCACCTAATTCTTTATCGAGGCCCTGGCTTCTGACAAGGGACGGCAGACAGTTTCTTTCCCAGGCAAAGAACCCTGGGAGGCCTCTGGATAGGAGGAGGGAGGGAGATAGGTATAGCTCTCCTTTCATCCCTGTTGGTTCGGCCTCATCCACCCCTTCCTCCCCAGGGAGCACAGACACTGGAATCATCTCAGCTCACCCTGAGTCTCTGTGGGTATGGGCCCCCCAAACCTTGCTTTTCAGACAGGAAAACCTCAATAAGGGCTTGTGGCTGACCCAATCGTTAAATGAGAAGGAGCCCGCTCTGAACCCAGGTCTCCAGACACTCAACTCTGGTGCATTTAGACCTCATCCCTTGGCAGTGGGACAAAAGCAGAGAAAGAGTTCCATGGGGCCCCGGACAGAGCAGTCAGGGACACAGGCTGCAGAGAATGGGCCCCACCGGGGAGAGGAAGCGAGAGAGGGACAAGGTAAGAAGGAGCTGGCCACTCAGGGAGTTAACTTTGATGGAGAGGGATAGTTTGGGCCACAGGGAATGTCATTAACTCCAGCAAGAAGGCCACTGAGGAAAGACGGAGAAGTGAGGCCTCAACCAAGAGAAGAGAAGGTATAGGTGAGGGGGCACTGGGACTGTTCAAAGCCTCTACACGAGTCACTCCATTCATTAATCTAATTATGTTAACAACCGCATGAGAGCCATAATATAATTCCCATTTGACAGATGAGAAAGCTGAAGTCTAGAAAGTCTCTAGAACTTGCCGAAGTCCACACAGCTGGCAATGGACAGAGCAGTGAACAGCCTGCCCTGGCACTCAGCCCTGGAGGAGGTCCCAGGTCACTCCCCCAGGGCTGAAGAGAGGTGGAAACGAGCCGCCCTCTCCAACCTTCCACCCTCCCCGCAAGCTGCTGACTGCAGAACTCAGCTAAGAATCCAAGTCTCAGCTCCCTAACCCCCACCAGCCCTCACTTCCCATGCTGTCTGACCCTGTGCCAGGAGCTGTTCAATCTCCTCAGCCTCCAGGGAGCCTTCTGACAATCCCACCCCATCGCCTCTGCCGGACACCCAGAGCGGTCCTTGCATCTGCCAGGGTGCAGGGCACTGGGTCACTTGCATGGCTCCTTGCAGGGCTGCGTGATGCAGGGGTTAGCATGGGCTCCAGACTCACACAGCTCTGGCTTTGAAACCTGTCTCCCAGCTGTGCATCACTGGGCCATCTTTGCCTCAGTTTCCTCATCTGTAAAGTGGGACTAATAATAGCACCTACTTCAAAAGACAGTAAAAAATTAAAGAGGTACTGCAGGTGAAGGATTCGCCCGGAGAGGGGTAAAATGAGGCTGGAAAGTTGTGCACCTTCACCCACATCATAGGGCATTCTAGTGGCAGTAGCAGAACTTTAGAACTGAGAGATGAGGAATGAGGCCCAAGTTAGAGGTCGCCCCATACCAGGTGTCTGGATGCCTGGTTCAGTGTTCCTGTCCCTTGGCCATGAAATTCCAGGGTCCCCATGGTTGTGAGTGCTCAGAGCCAGGCCCCGGGAAGGCTGGACAAGGACAGCTTCTCAGGCCAAGCTTTCTCTCACCTGCCCTTTCAGCCCCCACACTCCCTCAGAGACCGTCTCCACCTGACCCCGGTGGTCTGTCTCAGGTGCGGAACTGTTTGCAACAGGAGCCTATTGTCTGCTGGCCTGAGTGCACCTGTAGTGCCTTGTCCCAGCCTGGTGAGTCAGCTCTTGGCAGGCCACGGGGCAACCACCCCACATCATCATAAACCTGAAAGAGAACCTTTCTTTTCACTTTTCTCCTCCTTCCTCCCTTGCTCTCCATGAAGTGGTCATCTCTGCAGGGCAGCAGCGAACAGCATTTTCTGCCAGGATTTCTTGAGTCTCCTTGGCCAGGAGACAGGGTGGGGCCTCAGAAACAAAGAGAATGCAGCCTAGGGCTGGCCAAAGCCCCTGATCTGCTTTACGGCTGCCAGTGCCCCCAAACTCCCTGCTTCCAGTGGCGGTACTGAAGCCAGGGCAAGCACAGCAGTACCTTACTTATCCAGAGTTCACATACTTTACAACCTCTATCATCTAGACCGAGATCTGAGATCAAAAGTTTTCTGAGCAGACTAAAGATGTTCCTGACAATTTTCTGACAAGAGTCTGACAATTAAACTTTAGAGCTTCACGCATTGATTTTTTTCCCCTACCTGAATCGGAGCCTATCTACTCTTACCTTACACACTATCCTAGCATGCTTGGTTATCTCATTTACATATGTATCAAAGGAATAAAACCAGAATGGGGAAAAGACCATTAAGGATATTCTTGTTAACAGCGAAAGATATCAGGTGATAAAAATATAAACCAAAAAAGTAAACCCAAGAACTAAAAAACTAAAGCAATCTCGAGTCATTCGGGGCAGGGGCAAAGAAAATGACATACCCCAGTTCCTAGGGGCATCACTATGTTTCAATTACAGTAGGGGATATTCTTAATGGGGACCCTGTGTATTCGGTGGAAAACTGGATTATGGTCATTCGCTGTTTAAGAAGATTTGAGACTATGTGATACATTTTTTTACAAGGAATTTCAAAGAACATGATTTCATACTTCTTCATGTTTTTGACATTTAAAGAATTAAGTAAATGAGAGTTAATAATGGCAGACTAAGTGATTTAGGCCAATGCCCCCTCTGAGGACAACTAGAACAGCTGGAGAAAATATTTTAAAAATCTGCTCAAAGGCCTCAAGGAGCTAAGAAGATAGTGAAGCATTTCTAGGTCGTGACTAAGACCTAGAGAAGAAAGGATGGCATTTGGGGCCATTTTTTTTCCCCCTGAGGGTGTTTGCCCATTCAGGAGGGGTCTGCTAAGAGTCCAAGAAACAGAGCACTTCTTTCGTTCTGCCTTGTGGGACTAAAAGGACATGAGTTGAATTTCTGGATTTATTAAGGGATGAGACTTAGTGGGCCATGTCACATGAATATCTTCATAACACAGAACAAAGGACAGGACATCCAATAGGAAAAATGAGCAAAAAAATATGAATAGACATGTCACAAAAAGGGAAGTGCAATGGCCAAGTATATGAACAGACATGCAAATTCACTAGTCATTAGAGAGATGCCTACTTCAAACAACAGTATAGAGAGGTATACTGTGACATGGCCCACACAGGCTTGTGAGATCCTCCTGGGGGTGATACACACTTCAATTGGATAAAATCTATAATATCTCATTGTCCAGAAGAGATCATCAATCTATTGGAATTTTCTCAATAATAGAAGCTTAACTCTTTTATCTCTGTGGAAGTTTCAAAATTCGACTACAAAATTTTCAACATTCTTCCCATTGAGAGGTAGTGAGTTTCCTCCCCTCAAATCTGGGCTGGCCTTAGTCAGTCATTTTGTGCCCAGGAGAATTCAGTAGAAGTGATCTTATGACTTCTGAGGCTAGGTCAGAGACAGTCCTGCAGAGAAGGCCTAGCTCTTTTGGGACACTCACCCTGGAGGAAGCCAACTCCCATGTAAGATATCTAACTACCCCAAGAATGCCGTGCATACGTGCTCTGGTCAACAACACTTGTCAGGCTCCCAGCCAATGACTAGTACCAACTGGCTCCATGTAAGAGAGCTATCTTGATGTCCAGTCCTAGATGACATCTGACAGCAACTGTATGAGAGACCCCAAGTGAGAACTGCCCAACCGAGCCCTTTCTGAATTCCTGACCCACAAAATCAAATTCCTGAAAACAAAATTGTTTATATCACTGAGTTCTGATAATTCGTTATGCAGCAAGAGCAACTTCAACAATCTACTGGAACATAGCAAGCATCGTTACTTTAAACCTTTGCTGATAACTCCAATACATGTAGCCTTTAAGGGTCTGTTTTTATTGTCTATTGTTTCCAATGTTTTAAAAATTATGTTATCGGACTCTTCATGTTGTGGATAGTTTCAATCATGTGTTGGACATTTTACGTACAGACTTGTTTGTAGAAATAATCCAAGGCCCAGGATGATGATATGTTCTTTCAGAGACGATTCACATTTGTGTGTCTACCAGATGTTTGGGTCACTAATAATACAGAATCACCAACTTTAATTTTAAGGACTGAGTGATTGGAAACTGAGCCGTCTACTTCTGGTTTACCCTTAACTCCTAGAATACAGACCTTTGGGGTGCTTCCTCAAAGAGAGAGGGTTCACTAAGTCTCATCCCTTAATAAATCCAGAAATTCAACTCATGTCCTTTTAGTCCCACAATGCAGAACGAAAGAAGTGCTCTGTTTCTTGGACTCTTAGCAGACCCCTCCTGAATGGGCAAACACCCTCAGGGGGAAAAAAAAATGGCCCCAAATGCCATCCTTTCTTCTCTAGGTCTTAGTCACGACCCAGAAATGCTTCACTATCTTCTTAGCTCCTTGAGGCCTTTGAGCAGATTTTTAAAATATTTTCTCCAGCTGTTCTAGTTGTCCTCAGAGGGGGCATTGGCCTAAATCACTTAGTCTGCCATTATTAACTCTCATTTACTTAATTCTTTAAATGTCAAAAACATGAAGAAGTATGAAATCATGTTCTTTGAAATTCCTTGTAAAAAAATGTATCACATAGTCTCAAATCTTCTTAAACAGCGAATGACCATAATCCAGTTTTCCACCGAATACACAGGGTCCCCATTAAGAATATCCCCTACTGTAATGGAAACATAGTGATGCCCCTAGGAACTGGGGTATGTCATTTTCTTTGCCCCTGCCCCGAATGACTCGAGATTGCTTTAGTTTTTTAGTTCTTGGGT
>NW_011888799.1:6805757-6813398 GCF_000151845.1 Pteropus vampyrus
TTATTATATAATTCAGTTCTAATGATTAGAAGGGTCTTCCTGAGGCTAAAATTCATCTTCCTATATCTTCCAAACTATTGATCCAAGTTCTATGCTTCGGAGCAAATAAAATAATCGAGTTGCTCCTGCTTCCACATGCCAATCCTTCAATAACCTTTCATCTCTTCAGCATCTCTGTGTCTGTCAAGTTTCCCCCCTCCACTCCACCTCCACTCTGGCCAAGTTGTCCCCTCAGGTCTGATGAAGCTACCAGTGTTTCTCCTCAAACACAGCTCCCTCACAGAGGCCCCACACTCTGGGTATGGCCTGATCAGCTCAGAGTATAGCAGGACATACATCTCCTTCAGCCAGGATCCTACGCTCCTATTAATATAATCACGGATTACAGTTGCTATTTAAAAAAAAAAAAGAAGCAATTCTCAGTGCTTTTATGGTCAGTTAAACTTCCAGATATTTTTCAATAGAATTGCTATAAGGCCTGATCCATCCATTCCCCCCTGCACACACATATACATTCACATACACAAACACACACACACATACACACATGTAATGGAACAAAATAAAAGCGCAAGAGATACACAGTGTAAATCAAGACCCTAGCCACACATTTGGTTTCTTATGTATTCTCTGGAGATGATCTATACATACACATATATATATACCCATCCGTGATTGCACAAAGAGAAGAATCGTCCACTCCGTCAGTGTATACTGTTACATACCTTGCTTTTCTACGTAACCATTTGTCTTTGAGAACTTTCCTCATCAGTATGTCACTCCTTGCCTCATTCTTTGTATCAGCCCTTAGCCTTCCATTGTGTGGATCTACCTAAGGTATTTATTTAACCCATCTCCTACTAGCGGACGTTTAGGTTGTTTCCAGTCCTTTGCAGCATTCCATGCTGCCGGGACTACCTATGCACATAAACCCTTTCATATATGAACCGGCATCTCTGTAAGATCAATACCCGTATGCCTTTGGACTTGGATTTTGTTTCCATCTTGGAGCTGGACTTTGTCATTTCTGCCTACTGCTGATCTCTCTAGTTTGCCCATTGTTGCAGGCACTGGCAGGCAGATTTGAATTCTCTTTGTGCTGCCGAGTTTGTTCCTCTCAGCTGCAGGTCATCTGCAAGCAGGGGGAGGCAGCCTCTCAGGCCTCCATTCAAGCCATTGATAAAAATGTCCTGGTTGATGGGGCCCAGGACAAGGGCCCTGGGGTAAGTCCTAGAGAATTCCAGGTGTCCATTCATCAGCTGTCACCATGGGCAAGTCCCCACTGTTGTCATGGGAACCAGCTTCACTAGAGTATCCCAACGGGCTCTGTCACCTCCTAGTAGAAATTCAGCACTCCCATCTCCAGCAGCCCAGCATTCTCTTGAGAAAGAGGCCTGAGGCTGGTTAACATGGTGTGGTTCACTCCAAGTAAATCCAGCTTGAGGGTCTGGGGAGGAAATCCTTGGCCTTTGTGGTCAACAGAGCTGGGATCCTGATTTGCCTGTTTCTAGTTATGTGGCTCTGGGCAAATTACTTAACCTCCAGCAGCCTCAGTTTCCTCACTTCCAAAATGTTGGAAATAAAACCCACCCCTCCATGTTGTGAGGATATATGAAATTACCTGTCTACAGTGGGGTTCTACTGCTATCTGCCTGTCTGTCTGTCTGTCTGTTGGTCAGTCTGTCTTCCTTATCTATGAATTCACATGCTAAATAAATCGATTCCCAAATAGTCACTGAGGATTGACTTCAAGTTCAGAAGTCTGTCGTTTCTCAACTAGGCTCTTCTCACTTTTAAACATGAGCACATGATCAGCCCCTCTCTGGTGTTCTGCCCTCCCTCCATAGCTGAGTCGGTGCTCATGACCAGGAGGTCTTTCAGCTTCAGAGATGAAACTCTCTCCAGTCCCAGACTTAAGCCCCATGAATGTGGCCAGTTCCATCTCAACATCTCCTGTCTTTGCTAGGACTGACTCACTCTTCTCTGCTTTTGGTTTGTCCCCCTTGCAGAGAGAGAGAGCTGGGCCTATTTCTTGCTCCAACAGGGCTAACCGAAAAAATACCATCAGAGATCTTTATCCCTGAGATATGAGCTCATCTTGCCTCAGCATCCTCACTCTCCGCAGGCTGAACCATGCGCTGATATTTGGCCAGGTTTGATCATTTTACCAGGTTTTGAATAGAGACTTTGAAAACGGAGTTCGTTCAGTACCCTCTCCACCCCCCGTACCACATGAGGTGTGCCCTCCTCTCTCCACCCGGGCCTGGTTGTGATGGTTTGGGAAGGGCTCCACTTCCCGGCCTCGATCTCTCAATGTCTTTCAAAATATAAAGCCATGGGATCCTTCCTTTCCTGGAGTCCAGGATTCCCACTTCCTTGGGTTCACTGGTGAACAAATGTTTACAATGACAAGGCCACTGTCATTTCCAGTGGTGCTCACATGAGCGAGGACCCATTCACTTCAGCCAAATTTGTTCAACAGTCAAGTTTCACGGGCACACTGTGGGCCAGATTCTGCACTAGGCTCTGGGAACGCAGCGGAATACAACCCAGCTCCTGCCCTGGAGGAGACAGATGAAGACCTTGCCACCCCTGGATGCCATAATGGGTTGTAACTCAGGCGGCTGCATGTACCAAGGCGGTGGGCCTGGCTGCTTCTGCAGGCTTTCTCTTTGCCAGTTTCACAATCTCTATCAGGAGTGAATCCTCCCATCCTGCCAACTCTGGGTTCTGAGACACATAGAACCTTGGTCTGATGGGACAGCCTGAGCATGTGTCCCCAAAGGCATCACTTTTATCCTCAAACATTTCAAAGGGAGATCAACAGGAGGCAGGAACACGTAAGCAGAGCCAAGACACAAACCCGGGTCTGTGGGATTCATAGCCCAAGTTCTTTCTATTGTTTCATAAGCACCCCTCACCCACCCATCTTGCCTTACTCCCCACCCCTCACGCACTTCTGTCCGGCTGTTCTCAGGAAAAGAGGGAGTTTTCCTGCATCTTGTCCTCTCACCTCCCCTAAGCCAGGAAAACAGGGAGGCAGAGTCGCTGGCCCAGAGAGGGCAGCTGAAGCTGGAATGAGCAAGGCTCGGAGCGAACAGGACCTCATTGTCAGCATCTTCTGCCAGAGCGGGATGTATGGGCTCTAGAAGGCTCTCAGGTTCTTCCTTTGTACAAGTGGGTCGCCAGTTCTGTTTTCCACAGGCAGAAGACCCGTTCTCAGCCTGGATGGGGCAGCCTCTGCTGACAACGCCTCTCCCTAGTGGGCCAGCCTAGGTAAGGTGGCCATGGCAGACTAGAGAAACGCAGCACGCTCTGGGGGTGCCACGCCCTGACAGCCTTCTTCACTTTCCCGGCAGGGCAGGCAAGGGTGGCAGGGGGCCCTCTCAGTCTCAGTAGCCCCAGCTCTCCCATCTCATTCATATCTGTCCTTTTCAACTCCCAGACTCCGACTCTCCTCTAAAGGGTGGTGCTGGAGCGTGACATACTTAGCTCCAATCTCACAGGAGATGGGCACGCCTTGGGCTGGACCTATCTGCTCGGCTGCTCCAGGGCAGCAGCTGAAGGAGGTAGTTCTGGGTCAGGGCCCGGCAGGCCTTTTACCCCCACCTATAGAGGGCATCTGGAAGTGCTCCCTAGACAATCCCTTGACCTCTCAGAGGCTCAGTCCCCTCAACTGGGGCATGGAAGCCTGCGGAGTTAAATGAGATGATGGCGTGTTTAGGATAGAGTCAAGCACGTGGTCAAGTGCTTCGTAAATATGAGTTGCGCCATTGTTGTTGTTGTCATACTATTTATTACTTGGCTCTAGGCCAGTCCCCACCACAGTGAGGTTGGGGCCATTAGATTGAAGTCCACAAGGCCACTGTCCTGTGTGGGGGTGATGAGGAGCTCCCTACAAGGGGTGACCCCTCCTGGTGTGACTGAAGGGGGAAAGAGAAGTTCAGACAAGATGCTGGATTTCAGGAGGTGGGAATCCTGACACAGTTCAGCCTCTGAAAGTGCTGGGTGTCTGAGATGTGTAGGTATGGGGGGGGGCAGTAATGTGTCTCAGCCTCGGAAAGGCCACCCAGGAGCCATAAGAGACACCCCGCAGATGATCCCAAATGGAAAAGAAGTAGGCAAGGCCTTCTCGGCCACACCACTTCAGAGGCCTGGTTCTCTAAGAGTATATTTGAAACACTCCAGCCTGGTTTCTGCTACCATGAGGAATTAAGGGACAGAGACTCTGCTCATCATTCATTCATTTATTCCTTCCTTTGTTAATTCATTCAACTAGGCTGTGTTGAGCACCTTCTGTAAGTCTAGGCACTGAGGATGCAGAATCAACAAGACAACCTTGCCCTCAAGTTGCTCTCGATGCTTTCGTGAGTAACCTCTGCCCTCCTCTCCAAGAGCAATGTGGGATAGCACCAGAATCTGGTGAGAAAACTCCAAGGGGACAGATCCTCATAGACCAACCTGCCCCTCTCAGTCAGGAGGGTATTTCCAGCACCAATCTTGGAAGTTCTGGAGTTCATCTTTATTAAACAGGTGATATTTCCTTACCATCCCCTTGCCCATCAGGGTAAAGCAAGTGCCCCCCTGTTCCTTCTCTGCATGCATGCTTGCTCTGTGGCCAAAGTCCTGACAACGGCCTACAATCCCCTACAGAATCTGGTCCCTCCTACTTCTCTGCCCTCATCTGCCTCTGCTCTCCTTCTCACCCATTCCATGCTGACCGCTCTGCGTCCCTCACACAAGCCAGGTCTGCTACTACCCCAGGGCCTCTGCACCTTCTTTTCCGTCTCGTGGAATGTTTCCTCCCAGTGTGCACATGGTTCTCCCTTTCAGGTCTTTACTCAAATGTTACGTAACTTTTCGGTGTGTTCTTCCCTGACCTTTCTTTTGAAATGTCATTACTCCCTATACCCACACTCCTATCCCTTTTTAATTTTTCTCCAGAGTACTTACCATCCTCTATTATACTTACTTTGTTAATATTTTCACCCTCCGCTAAAATACTTACTTTGTTAATATTTTCACCCTCCACTTACCATCCTCTATTATACTTACTTTGTTAATATTTTCACCCTCCACTTACTTTGTTAATATTTTCACCCTCCATGAGGTCAGGACCTCTGTCAGTTTTGCTCATGGCTGTCGCCTTCGTGCCTAGAAAAAGCCTGGGACATGGTAAGTACTCAGTGAATACGTTGAACAAGAAAGAGAAGGAACACCCAGAGAACTACATACCCCAAGGAGACCTCAGCACTAATGGGGATAGCAAGAGGCCAGTAAGCCCTACTGGGGGGCTGACCTGCAGGCCCAAGAGCAGGTGAATGGAAGGGTTGCTAGGCAAGGTGCTAAGTGAAGAGTCAAGGGGTCATGCCCCTTGCCCCGCTCAGTGTCACCTCGTTCTGGCTAGAGTTTGATGTGTCTCATCTCCAAAATAAGCTGCCCTGGTTCATGCCACCTGACTCTTGGCAGGCTTTCACCTTAGCACACTTTCCCATGCCCAGCCTTTCAGTCTCAGCTCAGGGAGACATTCCCTGAGTGAAGCAAAGAGGACTGGAGTGAGGAGAAGGGAAGCTGCCCTAAGTACGCACCTACTATGTACCAGGCATGTTTCATGCACTTTACTTCCACAGCAGCCCATTTTACAGATGAGGAAACCGAGGCCCAGAGAGATTATATCACTTGCCCGGACTCACAAAACTAGTAAGTGAGGGAACAGAATTCACCCCCAGGCCTCTGATCCTTTGAATTACTACCTGCCCTAGGGCACAGTGGGAAGAACTTCCCAGGCCTCGCTCGAGGAGTGTAGAATTTGTGGTTCTGCAGAGAGGTCTCTGTGGGACCGCGCTGGGTTTTGGGGTGGGCCAAGGAGGCCTGGGCTCCCATATATGCTGCCCACACTCCAGCTCCAGCCATGGGGTGAATGCCCCACCCTGGGTGGGCAGCGGGATCTCTTCAGGACCAACTCAGGGGTCAGGGACGGTTTGCTTCAACTCCTGCTGGCTGCCAGCTCCCTCTGCTGGACCAGCCCTGAGGACAAGCTCAGACACAGGGACGCCTCTGTCTGTCCACACTTAGGCTCTGGCAGCCCCTCCCTACTGCATGTGGGCACTCACAGCAGGACAACTGCAGTGTCCCCCCAGTGTCTGGGGAAGGGATCCTCCAAAGGATGTCTTTTGGGGGACTTGGGAGCCTTATACTAGCGGAGAAAATGTGGGAGGGGGTTCCAAACACTGCCACCACCAAGCTCAGCTCAGACACAGTCCCTGAGTCTGTGGACGGGCGCTGTGTCTCCTCTATGGGGCAGGAGGCTCCCTGAGAACAGGGAAGTCTCTCCCCTGAGACTGGAACCTCCCAAGGGCAAGGGTTCTGTCCCTTCTCTTAGACTTGGAGTTGCCTGTGGGCATGGGCTGTCTCCCCCTTCAAACTGGAAGTTCCTGAGTTTTACTGCTGCTCACCTGTGATATAAACCCACCCTGGGACACCTTCTCAGCAGCCTGGCCACTCCCAGCCCCCAGGCACCTGTCCCTGCCACTCTCCCCTCTCTCCGGGCTCCCCTCCCCACTGTCAGAGCTGAGCTGACACTAGGCAGTGCTGGTGAGTGCCACCCTGACCTCAGCAGCCCCAGAGGCAGTGCAGCGAGCTGCCTAAGAGCCATGCCAGAGATGGGACGTGACTGCCCCCCTGAACTCAGCTGCAGGCGTGGTCATGAGGAAAGCGATACCTTGGGGAGGCGGAGTGACCAGTGACATCAGTGTACGTGACTGTCAGCCCAGTGTTCCCTTCTGCCTTCTACCCCTCCCACCCGCAGTGCTTGTGGAGCATATTGACCTTCAGCTCACGGGCACAGGCCTCTCTTCATGCCCACCCCAAGGACAGGGGCAGTACCCGGGGGAAATGGGTTGCTCTCTGACTCTTTGTCTTCTAAGTGATTACCCAGGGGTCAGAAGAGGCCATAGGCCCCAGCCCTCTCCAGCCTGGGCTTCTAGGACAGGAGTCAGCCACTTCCTGGGTGACCCTTTTTGCTGGCAGCCCTGCCCTGAGAGAATTGATCGTTCTCTTGGCTCTGCTAAATCTTCCTCCTGAGTGCCTGGCAGGCTTCTGGTGACTGGAAGCCAGTGTAGAGGGCACCTGGCTCTCCACCACAGGCCTGCTGACAGAGCAGCCAGACCCGCATCCCTGTGGGAGCAAAGGCCCAGCCAGGATGGGCAGGGCTGGCTGTCCCAGGAAGACAAGTTCAACCACCTTAGATGACCACTATTTGTCCCTGAGATACCTTCTAGAGACCCCTGTTGCTGCGACATCTCTTCTCAAGTGCCCCCATCAAGACCCCACTCAAGGGATTCCAGGTCCAGAGATGACATCCAGACATAGCCCAGGGCAGGGGCTGACCAGTGAGGGACACCCAAAACTAGAACAGTGGTTGCCAAGCTTGTTTCATTGTGCATGTTTGTTGGGAAATATATTATGAGTATGCACCCAATATAAGTATATTTCTTTAAAATTATATATATTAAGGCCAACATCACCGCTAGCCTGAGGTATAATACTAGTTGGGGCAAGTAACGAATCAGCAGAACAGCAAAAAATTTAGCAGGGATATCCGAGAACAAGAAAGCCCTAGTGAGCCTTGATAAGCTCCCA
>NW_011888799.1:6813448-6887965 GCF_000151845.1 Pteropus vampyrus
CAGGGGTCAGAAGAGGCCATAGGCCCCAGCCCTCTCCAGCCTGGGCTTCTAGGACAGGAGTCAGCCACTTCCTGGGTGACCCTTTTTGCTGGCAGCCCTGCCCTGAGAGAATTGATCGTTCTCTTGGCTCTGCTAAATCTTCCTCCTGAGTGCCTGGCAGGCTTCTGGTGACTGGAAGCCAGTGTAGAGGGCACCTGGCTCTCCACCACAGGCCTGCTGACAGAGCAGCCAGACCCGCATCCCTGTGGGAGCAAAGGCCCAGCCAGGATGGGCAGGGCTGGCTGTCCCAGGAAGACAAGTTCAACCACCTTAGATGACCACTATTTGTCCCTGAGATACCTTCTAGAGACCCCTGTTGCTGCGACATCTCTTCTCAAGTGCCCCCATCAAGACCCCACTCAAGGGATTCCAGGTCCAGAGATGGCATCCAGACATAGCCCAGGGCAGGGGCTGACCAGTGAGGGACACCCAAAACTAGAACAGTGGTTGCCAAGCTTGTTTCATTGTGCATGTTTGTTGGGAAATATATTATGAGTATGCACCCAATATAAGTATATTTCTTTAAAATTATATATATTAAGGCCAACATCACCGCTAGCCTGAGGTATAATGCTAGTTGGGGCAAGTAACGAATCAGCAGAACAGCAAAAAATTTAGCAGGGATATCCGAGAACAAGAAAGCCCTAGTGAGCCTTGATAAGCTCCCACATATCCCTGGGGGTGGAGAAGGCTGTGTGCATACTAAGTGGAGACTGGAATATCCCTGGCTAAGCACACAGAGAGAAAAAGTTGGAGCAGATTTGTAAACTGCCCGAATCTTGACTATGTTTCCCAACCCACACACAGATGCATTGGCAGAGGGTAGGAGCCTTACCAAATCAAGATATTTAAGCACAATATCTAACCAACCATTCACAGAACACTAAGCTATGCTGACTGGGGGCAATGTCTAGGAAGTCAGGCTTAAAAATAAAAACAAAAATTTAAAAAAGAAAGTGTGCAGAGACATCAGCAGCCACACACTGTGAAGAAGACAGACTCCATAGAATTAGTCTAGGCAAGTCATTAAACAAACAAAAAACTCAACAACAATCCTGGTGGTGGTGACAGTAGTGGTAGTGGTGGTGAATTGCTACAATATATTATCTAAAATGTCCAGTTTTCAACAAAAACTACAAGGTGTGCAAAAAAAAACAGGAAAGTGTGATCCATTCAGAGTGGGAAAAGCAGTCAACAGAAACTGTCTCTGCGGGGGTCCAGATGTAGTACTTAGCAGACAAAGACTTCAAAGCAGCTATTATAAATGCATTTAAAGAAATAAAGGCAGCCATATATAAAAATTAAAAGAAAGACTCATCAAATAGAGAATATCCATAAAGAGACAGAAATTATATATTTTTTAAAAGAACCAAATGGAAATTCTGGAGTTAAAAAGTATAATAACTGAAATAAAAAATTCGCTAGAGGGGTTCAATAGCATTTTTGAGCTAGAAGAATCTGCAAACTTGAAGACAGATCAATTGAAATTATCCAATCTAAAGAACAGAAAGAAAAAAAGAATGAAGAAAAATGAACAGAGCCTCAGACCTGTGGAATAACATCAAACATATCAATATATACTTAATGGGAGCTCCAGAAGAAGAGGAGAGGAAGAAAGAAGCAGAATAAATATTTCAAGAAATAATGGCTCCAAAGTTCTCAAATTTAATGAAAAACATTAATTTACGTATTTATACAAAGTCCAAGTAGGAGGAACACACAAACATCCATAGTCATCATAGTAAAACTGTTGAAAAACAGAGCCAGAGAAAAATCTTGAAAGCAGACAGAGAAAAATAATGCATTATACAAGGGAACCACAATAAAATTAACAGCTTATTTCACATCATAAACAATAGAGGCCAGAAGGAAGTGGGATGGCATATTCAAAGTGCTGGGGGTGAGGGGGAGGGAAAAGACTCTGTTAACTAAGAAGTTTATATCCAATAAAAGTATTCTTTGAAAATAAAGATGATGTAAAGACACTCCCAAAGAGTGAGAATTTGTTGCTAGCCCATATGCCTTATAAAAAATACTAAAGTCATTCAGAGTGAAAGGAAATGACACTTGACAGTAACTTGAATCCACATGAAGAAATAAAAAGACCCCAAAAAAGTTATTGTATAGATAAATGTAAAAGACACCATAAATAGATTTTTCTCTTTCTTAACTGATTTAAAGGACAAGTGCATAAAATAATAATATAAAACCATGTGATATATAAAAATTATATGTATCACAAATACATAACAACACAAAGCGAGGGGAGGAAATAGGGTTATATTGGAGCAAGGAAAAGACACCAGGTTGTAACTTGAATCCACAGAAGAAAATGAAGAGAACGAGAAATGATAAATATGTGGGTTAATATAAAAGATTCTGTAAATATATTTTTTATCTTTTCTTCTCTTAAATTTTTAAAAAGGCATAAGATGGTATAAGCAATAATTATAACATTATTATTGGATTTTTGACATATTTACATGACCACAATAACACAAAGAATGAGGTAGGAAATGAAGCTATATTGGAACAAAGTTTCAATAATTTACTAAAATTGAGTTAGAATTAATCTGAAGTAGATTTTGATAACTTATATATTACAATTCCTAGAACAACACCTAAGATAATAACTCAAAAATATAAAATATATTTTTATAAATATAATAAAGTAATAACAATGTAATTGAAAGGACATTAGGAAGAGTGTTTATTTAGCACAGACAGTAAAGGAAAAACAGAGGAACAAACAAAAAGATGTGAAGCATATAGGAAAAATGCAAAATTGCAGAGATAAATCCAACCATATCAATATTTATGGTAAATGTGAATAACAAACATTATCAGACTGGATAAAAAAGCAAGAAAAACAAGATCCAATTATACACTACTTACAAGAGACATTTTAGATCAAAGATACAAATAGATTGAAAGCAAAAGAATATATACCATGCAAATGGTAACTATAAGAGAGGTCAAGTATCTATACCAATATCAGACAAAATAGACTCTAAGAACAAAAAAATGATACTAGAGACAAAGAAAGACATTTTATAATGATAAAAGAGTCAGTTCATCAGAATGATATAATAATTAAATACATATGCACCTAAATGCAGAATACATAAAACAAAAAGAATGCAGAATACATAAAACAAAAAGAGACAGAAACAAAGGGAGAGATAGAAAATTCAACAATAATAGCTGGAGATTTCAATACCACACTTTCACTAACGTATAGAAAAACTAGACAGAAAATCAGCAAGGATATATAAGACTTGAACAACAATATCAATCAATTTAATCATATATAGATTACCATCTGGTGTCTTTTCCTTGCTCCAATATAACTCTATTTCCTCCCCTCGCTTTGTTATTATGTATTTGTGGTACATATGATTTTTATGTCACATGGTTTTATATTATTATTTTATGCACTTGACTTTTAAATCAGTTAATCTGTTTATGGTGTCTTTTACATTTACCTATACACTTCACCCAACAACAGCACAAATGCACATTCTTTTCAAGTGCACTAAGAATATTCACCAGGGTAGACCATATAGTAGACCCTAAAACAATTCTCAATAAATTGAAAAGAATTAAAATCATACAAATTATGTTCTATACCCACAACAGAATTAAATTAGAAATCAACAACAGAAGAAAATTTGAGAAACCCACAAATATTTGAAAATAGAACAACACATTCCTAAATATTTCATGGGTCAAAAAAAAAATCATGAGACAACTTTAAAAACATTTTGAACTAAATTATCACAAATACACAACATATCAAAATTTATAAAATGCAGTTAAAGCTGTAATTAGTAGTAAATTTGTAGCTTTAAAAACGTATACTAGAGTCTACGGCCATGCCACCCTGAATGTGCCCGATCTTGTCTGATCTCGGAAGCTAAGCAGAGTCGGGCCTGGTTAGTACTTGGATGGGAGACCACCTAGGAAGACCAGGTGCTGTAGGCATTAAAAAAAGAAAAGAAAAGAAAAGAAGTAAAAAACAAAAACATCTACTAGAAAAAGAAGATGCTAAATCAATAACCTATAATTTCACTATAAGAGATTAGAAAAAGAAAAGCAAACTAAAACCAAAGTAATCAAAAGTAAGTAAACAATAAAGATTAGAGCAGAAATCAATGTGAAAAACAGAGAAACAATAAGAAAAAAATGACACTAAAATGTAAAGATCAACAAAATTGACGAACCTTTAGTTACACTGACCAAAAAAAAAAACAAAAAAAAAAGACTACAAATTACTAAAATCAAAATGAAAAAGGGAACATCACAGAAATTAGAAGGGTGATAAGAGAATGCTATGAACAACTTCATGCCAACAAATTAGACACTTAGATGCTTAACATTATTAGTTGTTAGAGAAATGCAAATTAAAATCACAATGAGATACCAACTTAGACCCTCTAAAACGACTATAATCAAAAAGACAGACAGTAACAAGTATTGGTGAGAAGGCAGAGAAATAGGAACTCTCATACACTGTTGGTGGGAATGTGAAATGGTGCAGTCACTTTGGAAAACATTTTGGTAGTTTATTTAAAAGTTAAACATAAATTTACCATACAATGCAGCAATTTTACTCCAAGGTATATATCCAAGAAAAATGAAGAATTATGTCTACACAAAACCCACAAATGTTTATAACAGCATTATTTATAACAGCCAAAAAGCAGAAACCACTCAAAAGACTATCGATTGATGAATGGATCAATAAAATATGGTGTATTCATACAACAGAATACTATTCAGCCATAAAAAGGAATGAAATACTGATACATATTAAAATATAAATGAATCAAAAACATTATGCTAAGTTAAAGAAACCAGACAGACACAAAATACCAGACAATGTATGATTCTGTTTACTGAAATGTCTAGGAAAGGCAAATCTATAAAGACAGAAAGTAGATTAATCTGGGGGTTGACCACAAATGGGCAGGAGGGAGCTCTTTGGGTAGGCGATGGAAATGTTCTAAAAGTGGGTTGTCATGATGGTTGCACAACTATCTATGTTTACTAAAAATCACTGAACTGCACATTTAAAATGTGTGAATTTATGGTATGTAAATCATATTCAATAAAGCTCTTTTCAAATTATATACGTGTGCTGCATATTAAATATACATTTACCAAAAAAACAAAAGAGAGAGAGAAAGAGAGAGACATTTAAAAGGATGAGGTAAAATAAATATATCTTTATTTCTAGTCATTTCTCCCTGAACTCTTCCCACTTGGGAGACCACTAAACCCAACTACAGGAGGGACATGTGGTCTAATGGTTAGAGATGTGGGCCCTGGAGCCAAGGTCATTTAGCTAGTAGGCAGGCAGAGCTGGGTTCAAATCTCAACTCTGCCGCCTACTTGCTCAATGACCCCGGAGGAAGCATTGTAAGCTCTTTAGGGCTGTTTCTGTTTGTAAAATGGGGATGAAGAGAATAGTAATGATTAAGCAGGATGCCCAGGGGCTTCTGTGAAAGGGTAATGGGGAGGGGCCACTCCCAATCCATTCTTGGTGTGGCCACCAGCCAGCAGGCTCACTGCCCCTTAGGAGTCTTCCTCATTCTTAACTCCTGGACTCACCAAAGCAATCCATAAAGCACCTACTGTGTGCTTGGCACCAAGCAAGCAGGTTTGAAGGCTGAAATTCCCCCACTCCAGACACACGCAATACGCAGACTGCCTCATTGGTTCATGGAGTCTCATGAGAACTTATCTCTATTGCGCGGATGAGGAAACAGGCCCAGAGAGAGGTCACTAACTCTAGAACGCGGGGCAAGGGCAGGGCTCGCATTTCCGATGGCCAAGAAGAACTTTGAAAAGGGAATATCAAAGGTGCAATAGCAATTCTGAACGGTGCAGGAAAGAGAGAAGGCGTGGAGCTGACGACGGGGAGGACGGTGCGCAGAGGACCTGGGCGTGGATGTAGGGATGGAGTAGGTGTCAGTGCGGCCACCAGCTCTTGCTGGGAGAAGAATTCAGACGGCTGGCGGGCGGGGCCCAAACTCGCCAAGATCTTGTCAGTGCCCCTCATCCCTTGCCCGGCCCCACGGGGATTAAGGGAGCAGCGAGGCAATCCCTGTCTGCTGAGAACGGTTCCCAGGCTGGTTGGGCTGACCTGGTCCTTTCTGAGACGTCAGGGACTACGGAGTCATCTGCCTTGCAAACCAGGAGAGATTTGCAGCTGCATGGACTCTAGCCTGGCGCCCCTACCCTCTGGCAGGAAGCCAGAATTGGGTGGGGGTTCCTTCCAGGCTCCTGATCTCTGCGCAAACCCAAAGTTTTCACAGAGTAAGCTCCTGATCACCCTCTAAAAATCACTTTAAACTCAAATTAGCTTCTAGAGGTCACCCCCTCAGAATTAGGGTTCTAGCCAGAGAATTTCAGATGCTGCCTCAACCCAACCTCCTTTTTCCTCCCAGTTAGCCCATTCAGGAAATGCACTAACATGAAATGCAAGCCAACCCTTGGCCCTCTTTTAGGATGAAGGCAGCCCACCAGGCTCTGCAGGCTCTGACCCCTTTCTTCCTGTTCTTCATCTGACTAGTTCCCAATCTTACTTGTACTGCTTATTCCTGCCTCAGGGCCTTTGTACATGTTGTTCCCTCTGCCTAGGCTCTTCTCAGCCTCCATGCCCATTTCCCAGGGCAAATTCCTTATCTGCCTTCAGATCTCCATGTTCCCAAGAAGACCTTCCCTGACCATTCACTGCACCCCAGGAACAATGCTTATGATTGGTTTTATCATTTTGTGTGCCTGATTGTTTCAGGTCTCTCTGGTCCATGAAGATGGTAAGCTTCAGGAAGGGTCCAGGCTCTGGCTTGTTCAGCACTAATCTCTGGCACAGGGCCTAGAACAGTACGTGCCTGATAAATATTTGCCAAATGGATGTATGAATGAATCCAGTTGGAACTCTGACTTTAAGGAGTAAGAAACTGCTTTTAAATCCAGTGGGAGGGCTGCACTTGGAGTCAGGGCCTGAGCTGAGGGGCAGAGTCTAAGAACCTGTCTCATCTCTGATTCACTGTGAGCTTCCATTTTCTTTTCTGCATGACAGAATAATAATAATGACAATCACAGGCTTGATATAACCCCAAGGTTGCGGTGATATCAAATGAAACAATGGACATGAGACCCTATGAATTATCCAGCCAAGCCTACAGAGGGCTTAGGTTTGAATCCCAGCACTGCTTTATAGCTGGGTCAGGTTGGATAAGGTACCCAATGTCTTTGAGTTTCAGTTCCTCAGACGTGCAGTGCAATTCCTATCTCACGGGGCAGTAGGAGAGTTGATGGTTCAGCCCCAAGTATAGCACATAGTAAGCCTGGAGCTCAGTGGGTGGCCATTGGGACTATTACCTTCAACTCCAAACCATTTTGTACAGGAGCTGTATGGAATTGCTTATTGAGAAACCAAGAATGTTATAGTACATATTTTTATAGTATGTCCGGGCCAAGAGGTGGGTCAGAGTTTTGGGAGAGGCCTCCCCAAACATCTTTTCTGTGCCAGGCACTGCATTGCACACAGACAGGGAGCAGCAAGCCATCTGGGTCTTCCCTAGGTGATTCCTTCCACAGGAGCAGCTCAGGAAGAAGGTGAGGCCAGCCACAGTGGGTGCGACTGGGGCAGGCCTTGGCCACAGGCAGCACCCTGGATGAATCAGGCCATAGGATGTTCAAGCAATGTGGTTGCACAGGAATAAGGCAGTGGCTGCTCAGAGCTCACCTTCAGACCACAGAGTAATAGGGCTTCCCACTTGGATCTGCTGTGCTGAGCACTTGTTTGGGGTTTAGGGAAGAGAAGTATCATATTCTGAGCACTTTCTACAGGTCAGGCTCTGTCCTGTGTACTTCACACAGTATTGAAACCATCCTGCCAGTAGGTGCTATTAGCCCACTTTTCAAAAGAAGAAACTGAGGCTCAAAGCAGTGAGGTGACTTGCCCAAGATCACAGAGCCAAAACGTGCTCAACTAGAATTGTAACCCTAAGCCAGCAGCTTTCCACTGCCCCATTCTGCCTCCCTGGGGAAGGGGGCTAGGCCCTGGGGAGACCTGCTCTCGGCTGTCTCCTGGAAGAGAAATGGAGTAACAGGTCCCAGGACCCTGGACACTTTCCCCCAAGTCTCTGCCACTTCCAAGTAGAGATGAGGACCTCTTTGTGCTTCTAGCAGAGTAATAGTATTAAGACTATTATTAGCTATAATTTAATGAGAAGTTATTATGTACCAGGGAGCTTTCATTAACTAATTTCATCCTCAGGACAGGTCTATGGCTGGGTCGCATGATTGTCCTCATATACAGATGAGAAACCGAAGTCCGGAAAAGCTAGCATCGATTCTCCTGGCACTGCTTCTATTTTCTTGTACAAGAAAGCTATGTTGTTGGGGCGCTTTGGAACACCAACCCAGAGTCACATAACGACTAAGGGAGGAATGAATGAGTTGATTGGGAAGTCCTCCCTCACATCTACCCCAAGTCCCACAGGCTGCAGCGAGAGCATGACATTCCACAGCTTCTCTCGGCCAGCTGGCAGCCGTCCTCCAACCACTGGGACTTGGCCCCTCCTTTGTTGGGAGCCAGGAGGGGGTGGTTCTCCTTTGTTCCCCAGGCCTCAAGGGAGCATCCTTACCCCAGAGAGGCTGGCTGAGGTCATGGGTCTCTGCCCCCTCGCCAGGCCAGCTTGACCATGCTGGCAGCCCCGTCAATCAGGTGCAGCCGGCTCAGCAGCCTGTCTTTTATTTCCTAAATTAAAAGAACTTGTGATTCCTGATTGAATTAAAGGCGGGAAGGTCAGCTCTGAGAGCAGCAGGGAGATCTCAATCACAGGAGACCGGAGGCAGCCAGGGTAGCCAGGAGGGCAAGACACAGTGCAGGCAAGGCCAGGGGCAAGGGTGGGGGACGCCCCCAGGACACCACTGCTTCTCTCTCAGGCTAGACCTAGGCAAATCATGGTGTGAGGGTGGCTAGTCCACAGCACCCACCCCCCACAAGCCTTTTGAGCTTGTTGGTTTGAATCAGAGAAATTTCATCCTCCATCTTGCTCCTTGTACAGTAGACAACCTGCACCAGTGTACTAGGCCTATCTATTAGTTAAATACCCTCAGAAAAATGAATTCCATAGTGCTTCTCACTTCCTATTGGCAGCAAGTTCTTTCTGATTTTTCTCCTAACTCCATGTTGGACCTTGAGGAAACAAGAAGATGGAGCTTCCTGCTTCAAAGTCATAAAGAACAGTTACTCAGTCTGCTTTTCCTCCACCTATAACTCAGGCCCTGGGATGCTGCACACCCCCTGTGCCTCCTTAGACACCTGGACAGACTAGAGAGAGGATTGCAGTGAACATCAGGAGACCTAGGGCCTGGTGGGGAAAGCCCCTTTTTTGGCTCTGGGACTCAGTTTCTCTATCTGTACAACAGGAAGTATAGCCCTTACAGAGTTCGCCAGAGGCCTCGCTTCCCTGGATAGCCAGGGTAAGGATGTGCCTTCTTGCCTGGGCTGGCACTAAGCCCACCTTGGGAAACCACAGATGCCCTGCCAAGAGACACGTCAGGAGCGGCGAGGCATTGATCCCCGTCTCTGAAGAGCGGATATGAAAGCCCTGGAGGAAATGCCCATGTCTTCCAAGGACAGGCAAGAAGAGACAGGCTTTACTCGTGGTAGGTGGGAGTGGGGTGAGACATCAGGATGAACTGACTTCCGAGTTAGGGCGGTTTCTGGGAATAGGCCATACAAAAGCCCTTTCCTCATCTCGCTATCCCCAGCCCCTCAGCCCCTGTGGTATCTCCATGGGCAACCTTAGATATAAGGGTCACACTGCAGCTGGTGGGACTGAGGCCAGACACGGGAAAGGGCTTCTGAATGGTGGGATAGATAAGGCAGTGGCATATGTTATCAAAGGAAGGGTGCCGTGGGCATGCTGAAAGAACTGGGGAGTCATTGGCCCCACGAGGCAGTGGAGGTGAGCCCTGTGCCTGGTTCCAGAGAACAGGCTTCTCCTATCATGCCTCCCTGGCCTTGAGCAGGTTCTTTCTGTCTTCTGCAGAAGGGAGGTGATGATGCCATCCCAGCATACAGTGGCCAATGGCAGGGTGACATGGTGGCTAGGATACCTCGTTGTGGGTGGTTTTTCCCTGTATATTTGAATTCTGCATGCCCTTCAACAAAGTACACAATATCTTATTTTTAATGCCGTGGCATAGACTGTGCCTTACTCTACCAGCAGGCTCACAGAGGCCCTTTCCATCTACCAGGTGCTGTTGCAAGTCCTTTACATGCATTTGACTCATTTAATCTTCTCCATGACTGTTATTATCCCCATTTAGAGAGGAAACTGAAGCACAGTCTGGTCCAGAAACTTGCCCAAGCTTAGCAGTAGCAGAGCACCCAGGTTCCAGGGAAGTGATGACTCCTGAGCTGGACCTTTCTGTGACGACAGCAATGTTCTATATCTGTGCCGTCCAACATGGTAGCCATCAGTGCCGTGTGGCTTTCAAGCCCTTGGATATGAACGATGCAACTGAAGAACTGTATTTCGGTTTTACTTACTTTTCCTTAATTTTAATTTAAATAGCTGCGTGGGTTATTTAGACGGTGCAGCTCGTCGGACGGTGCAGCTCTGCTGAGCAGCTAGGCATGACAAGGGCCATCTAGATGTGTCCCTTTCATCCTCCATTTGCACTCCTCCTGGCTACTGCCAGCCCGGACTTCCAGAAAAGTGCTCTCTTTCTCCTACATTCCCCTGTGAGGGCTTCCTTGTCCTACCCACATCTGCCTCCATATTCCTTACTCGTCCCCAGAGGTGTCCTGGAAGGGACTGGTCTTTGGGTCTGAGTGAGCTCCTTGTGTGGCCTGGCCCTGTTCGTGCTTACTGCTTTGTGTGACGCCAGGGAGACAGCACTGCTTTAGAGGGGAACCAGTCCTCCTTGGTGGATACTTAGAGACCTGAGTCTGCTGGGGAGACATGTGTGAACAGCTCTCCCTCACCAGGGCCTCAAGCTGGAAGACTCCTCCTAGGCCACACCCTCTCCTGGAGCCTGAGGTCCCCGAGACACTGAAGGAATGTTTTGACAGACCTTCCGCTCTGCCCCCCAGGGCCCTGACATAGCCTTGGATGCTGGAACCATAAGGAGTCAGGCACAGGCCCTAAGGGTTCCTGGTGGATGGGTGTTTGCATTTACTCGAAGTGAGCCCCGAGGAGGCATCAGTGGAGCTCCGGAGGTATGCCCAGAGATCAAATTCACAGTGGGCCTCGAAGTTGGACAAGTTGTCTGCTAAGTGGGCAGGTAGAAGGAAGGCATCTCCTACAGAAAGGAAAAAGCAAAGTCAGAGGTATAGAGACTTTTATTTTGGGCCATATGGCCATGTGGGAAAGAGGCAAGGCTTGCAGTTGCAGAGAGCCTGGCAAGAGGGGGCAGCTGGCTAATCACACTAGTGCCTATGTCCACTGAGGTGGGCCCAGACCCTATAGGCCAGCCCGGTTCCAGACCTGTCACAGGTGTTATCTCATTTGGTTCTCACAACTGCCCTAGAGGAAGGTATGTTTGGCAATCAGGGAAATGGAGGCTCCGAAAGGGAAAGTCACTTACCCGGGTCACATAGGCAGTAGGACCTGCACCCCGCAGCCTGGCTTCCTTGATATGACGCACACCTGGCCTTCCTAAGACTCTTGGACTCTTCTGCAAACAACGGAGTTAAAGGAGGGTCTGGCCAGATTTGTGCAGGCTGCTGAGTGGAGGAAAAATGGAAATGGGAAAGGCAGGGGCAGGAGCGTCTGCATAGTTTGGAAACAGGAGGCTTGCCCTGCAGTGCTTACAAAGCCAATTCATCTGGGAGAGGGAGAGGCCTCCAGACTGTGGGGGAAGGGGGAGCAGAGGAGGGCTGGGTTGTGGAAGAACCTGATGAGTTTAAATCATAGTAAGTCGGAGGGGCCTTGAGAACTTCAGAGATCTGGAACTCAGGGGGAAAGGACTGAGGTGGAAAAAAGGATCTAGAGGCCAGTGTTGATGGCGGAGGCCTTGGATGGACATGAAAGGCAGGCCGCGGAGCAGAGGTATTCTCCAGGAAGAGGAGAAAGATGGGGCAGAGGTTAGAGGGGAGGTGGGAATGCACCCGTGGGGGGATCCCAAGCATGCCCCACTGTGTGTGTAGTCTCTAGAGCTTCAGGTCTGCCTGCCCAGGCTCCCCTAATGAGCGTGGCCTCGGATTTCCTCCCTACGCACTCCCCAGAGTGCTCAGAAAAGTGCTGAGGCCACTGCTGTCCCTGGGAAGTGTTTGCTGATTCACTGAAGTGGAGAGCCTAGCAGCCAGAAGATGGCAGAGTCCCCGCCCTGCCTGGGGGAAGCCAGGTATCACAGGGCCCAGGCACAAGGGTCAGCCTGGAAGATGTAGGAGAGATAGCAGCACACCCACCATCCTTCACATTCTGAGCTGGGATAGAGGTGAGCAAAGGTGGGCCTCAAGAACCAGGAAGAGACAGAGACAGATCCGCAGACAGACATCCCCTGACGCAGAGGAGCAGAAAGGGCCAAATGAGAGTTCCTGGGACAATAGTTCTCTAGGAGAGGGTACAATCCTTGCCACCTAGAGGATCAAGGAGGGCTCAGTGGGGAAGGTGACTTTAGTGCTGGGCCCAGAGGAGGTGAACATTTCCAGCAGCAAGTGCACAGACAGGAAATTGGAGGCCATGTCAGCGTCTGGCAAGGGGCCTGGGTCGGCTAGCTCTTTCGGTGGGCCGGCCGTGAGGTGTAGAGAGACATGAAGCCAAAGGAAAGCTGGGTCCCAGGTAGAGAGAACTTTGACTGTCTAGTTAGTTTGAACTTCATCCTGTAGGCAATGAGGAGCTCTTGCAGGTTTTGTAGGAGAGACACCTGGGGCAGGGGTGGCTGTGGGAAGGCAACCTGGTCCTCACTGGGATGAGAGAGGGAAATGTCCATCAGGGTCTCCCACGGGGCAGGAACCTCAGCTCCACAATCCAACTCTCCCACAACAGCTGGGCTGGTAAAAATAGCTGGGAATCCCGCTGGGATAAAAATAGCTATAGGCGGGGGAGTTCACCTGCACGGACAGGTAGGAAAAGTAGGTCATGGCTGAGGGCCACCTGGGAGGTAAGTGACAGGGAGTTGGGTCTCCATTCAGAGCTGGATCTCCTCCTTACCCAATGAAGAACCAGCCCCTCTGGGCAGCTCTGAGCAAGGTTCCATAATGGAGGGGATTCTCGAGTCAGCCTTCCCAGACCTGTAGGTGACCCACTAGTCCCATTTCCCGGCTGTATCAGGGCAAATCTGACTTTGGGCATCTTCTGGCACCTTGCCTTCACTTCAAGAATCCACTTCCCAGAAGAATCTAGTGCTTGGTTTCTTGGCAACATCACTTCCTGGACTCACTGGGTTTATAATTTATTTATGGCTTTATTGCTACCGTTTATGTATTGAGCATTTATTAAGTTCTATGCAATGTGCCAACTTCTCCACACTACACGAACAATCCTTCTGAAATATGAGGCTGTTTTCCAAAAGCCAACATCTCTTAGAGCCTTTGTCCACACTGTTTTTTCTTTTTTAATTATCATACAGTAAAATTTACTTCTTTTTCCTTCTAGTGTACGGTTTTATGAATTTTAACACGTGTATAGATTTGTGTAACCACTACCACCACAATCAGGATACAGAATCATTCCATCATTCCCAAAAACTCCCTTGTGCTAGCCCTTTCTAGTTACACCCTCACCACACCCATAACCCTGGCAACCACTAATCTGTTTTTCATCACTATAATTTTGTCATTTTGAACCTGTCAAATAAATAGAGGCATCTAGTATGTAACTTTTTGACTAGCTTCTCTCATTTAGTGTAAATATCTAAGATCTATCCAAGTTGTTGTGTGTATCACTATTGTTCCTTTTTACTGCTGAGTAGTATTCCATTTTATGGATGTACCACACTTGATTTAACCATTCACCCACTGAAGGACATTTGTATCGTTTCCATAGTTCGACTGTTACAAATAAAGCTGCTGTGAACATTCATGTACAGGTTTTCATGTGAAGAAAAGTTTTCATTTCTCTGGGGTAAGTATGTAAGAGTGAAATGGCTTTGTCATATGGTAAGTTTATGTTTAACTTCACAAGAAACTAACAAATTGCTTTGCAAAGTGCCTGTACCATTTTACATTCCTACCAGGAGTGTATGAGAGTCCCAGTTCCTCCGCACTTGGTTTTGTTAATATTTTTTCTTATAGCTATTTGAATAGGCACGTGGGGTATCTTGTTGTGGTTGCAATTTGCTTTTTCTTCCTGGTGAACGCTGTTGAATATCTTTTCTTGTGTCATTCTTATATCCTCTTTGGTGAAGTGTCTGTACCAATCTTTTGCCCATTTTTTAATTGGGTGGCTTGTTTTCTCACTGTTGAGTTTTGAGCGTTATTTATATGTTTAGGATAGAAGTCCTTTGTTGGATATATGGTTTGCAAACATTTTTTTTTTTCCTAATCTGTAGCTTGTCTCTTCATTTCCTTGACAGTGTCTTTGGCAGAGCAAAAGTTTTTCATTTTGATGAAGTCCAATTTTTATCAGTTTTTCCTTTCACGGACCATGCTTTTGATATCATTTACAAAGTCTTTCACCCAACCCCAGGTCACGAAGATTTTCACATGTTATCTTCTAAAAGTTTTATAGTTTGATGTTTTACATTTAGATACATGATCTCTTTTAAGTTAATCTTTGTGTTTAGGTCAAGTTATTTGTTTGATTTTGGTTTTGCTTATGGGTGAACAGTTGTTCCAACACCATTTGTTGAAAAGACTACCCTTTCTCCATCAAAATGCCCTTGTACCTTCATACATATTGATCACATTTATGTGGATCAATGTCTGGATGTTCTATTCTGTCTCATTGATCTACATGTCCATCTCTTTGCCAGTACCACACTGTCTTGATTACTGTAGCTTTATATTGTCTTAAAATTGAGTAAATTTCTCCCACTTTCTTCTTCTTCTTCTTTTTTTTTTTTTTTCAAAATTGTTTTAGCTCTTCTGGTTCCCTAGTTTCTCCATAAAATTTTAGGATCTGCCTGTTAATATCTACCCTCCCCCCAAAAAAAATCCTGCTGGTATTTTAATTGGTATTGTGCCAAATCTACAGTTCATTTGGGAAATTGACATCTTTGCTGTTGAGTCTTCCAGCCCATGGATACAGTATACTCTTCCCTTTATTTAGCTCTTCATTGATTTCTTGCAATAGCATTTGTAGTTTTCAGCATACAGATAGCACATGTCGCACTATGGTCTTTATTTGCTCAGCTAATACTTGCCTCTTCCATTAGTTTATTAGCCACATGAGTGTAGAGACCACATCCATGTTGCACACCAAGCAACAGGCAGTAGGCCCTCCCTAATTACTCTGAATGAATGACAGCACTTCTGCATACATCATCTCATTTAATCCCATAATCCCTGCAAGGTAAAGATTATACTCCTTATTTCGTGAGGAGAAAACCATGGCTTGGAAAAGAGCTGTAGGAGGCATTTTCTTATGATGATCCCTAAGATCCCCATCCCACGGTATAAAAACCCTCCCCTTGGGTATGTGCAGGACCTAAGAATATGAAACATCATTCCTGTGATTAGATCACATTCTACAGCAAAAATTAAGGGATTTTGCAGATGCATTTGAGGTCCCTAATCAGTTGACTTTGAATTTATTACAAGAGAGATGATTTGGAGTGGGCCTGACCTACTCGTATGTGCCTTTTAAATGAGGGTCTAGAGAACACGGGCAGAAGAAGTCAGAGAAATTCAAAGTAGCAGAGGTGCTCTTCTGTTGACCTTGAAGAGGCAAATTGCCATATTGTGAAGAGGGTCACATGGCAGGGAACAGCAATGGCATCTGAGTTGAGGTTCTCAGTCCCACAACTACAAGGAACTTGGCAGAGCAGAGCCTCAGCTGAGATCATAGCCCCAGTCACCACCTTGATTTCAGCCTGGTGAGACCCTGAGCAGAGAACCCAGTTATGTTGCACATAGACTTCTGACCCTACAGACACTGTAAGACAACAAACGGGTGTGATTTTAAGCTGCTATATTTGTGGTAATTTGTCATGCAGCAATAGAAAACTAATACAGGGGCCTTTCCTAGGGTCCCAGAGCTGGGACCCACAGGTCTCCAGACTGCCAAGCTCTTGATCTCCACCACTCAAGCATTTCTTGATGCCTGCTTCTTTTGGGAGGCACAAAGGCCTTCTCAGTTCATGCCTTCGTTGTACTTTGTTTTGTGCTTTGATTTGGATCTCGAGCTTATAGAATCCTTGGTCTGTGACACTCGTTCATGGTCCATGCACAGCCCACTTTTATTTACACTGCTTAGTTAGTTGGTTTTAATAATGTAATAAGTATCCATAAATCCACCACCCAGATGGCCCCTCATTTCACTTCTTAACCCCCACTTGTGGTAACTGTCATCTGAATCCAGTGTTCATCATTCCCTTATTTATTGCTTTATAGAGTTTAAGTGCATCTCTATGGATTCCATAAAATTATTTTTATTTTAATGGTTTTTAACTGTATAGAAATAGTATCCGATGGTACATATTCTCTTGGGACCTTTTCATCTCAATTTTATGTTGCCAAGATTCCTGTATATTGTTGCATATAAAGTAGGTCTTTCGTTTTGACTGCTGTATAGTATTTCACCGTGTGACCACACAGCCACAGCCCACTCATCCACTCTGTGACCGATAGGCATTTGGGCGCTTTCCAGGTTTTTGCTGTTGTCAATAGTGCTGTTCTGAACATTCTCACACAAGTCTCCCGGTTCAGTAACTTGCTTCTTTGAGTCCAATTCTGCCTAAATAAACTGAAGAGGTAGGATTTCGTTTCTTTGACATTGGAAAAACAGGAGCCTAACAAAACTTCTTGCTAGGGGCCCACCCTTGACTGATTGCTCCACTGCACTCACCTCAAAGTGCTGCTCCCAACAGATCCATCTGAATGCCATCAACCCCAGACACCCAGATCTGGGGCCACAACCCCCCTGCCACCCACCCAGGGAGCACATGGAGCACACACACAGCTCCGCCCCAACCCAAGTTTCAACATCGAGAGCTGGATCTGAGGAAGTTCGCTGACCACAGTGGTGGCTGCGGGCAGGGCTCGGAATGCGCTGTCCCGGAAAGGCCCCCGGCCTAGACCGCCACAGAGCATGCAATGACAGCAAGTGTGGTGACAAGTTGGCAAAGTGGGAAGTGAAATGCAGCTCCAGGCAGGCCCCTGCACTGCCGGTTTTCATTGATGACCCCGACTGAGTCACTCCTCTTGGGCCAAAGTGTCCTCACATAGCCCAGAGGAGATGCACACCCAGTGAGATAAGAACCTTGACATTTGGTTAGAGGGAGCGTACGAGAGGGTGGAGAGGGCTGAGAGGCCACGTCTGGCAGCCTGTGGTCCTCCCTGTGAAAAGAACCCTGTCGAGGACTGAACAAAAAGGCTGCTCGTGCCCAGGGCCTCCAGGGACCCTAACTGCACTGTCCTTATCAAATTGGAGGGGACTGCAGCCCTTCTCCTGGCCGTGATCCTGCCTCCTACCTGCCCCCTACCTGCCCTCTCAGCAGGACCTGATCACACCCACATGGGTAGCATGCGGCATGCCAGTCCCTGCTACGGGAAGGGAGCCCAGTGGTTGGGGCACAGCCCTTTGCAGACAGAACCAAATCAAAATCCCAACTCCACCCCTTCTTACCAACTATGTGACTTGGTGGCTTGCTTAAGATCTTCAATCCTCAGTTTCCTCATTTATAGAATGAGGATGATAAAATGCGTCATAATGTGGCAGTTAAGAGCATGCTCCTTGGGCTCCAATCTTGTCTCTGTCACTTACAAGCCATGTGACCTTGGACAAGTTACTTAAGCTTTTTGTACTCTGGTTTCCTCAACTATAAAACAGGATAGAAAATACTGCTCAAACATCAAATACAAACATCAAATGAGTTGATGTTTATAAAGAGGTTAGCGTAGTGCCTGGCACATAGTGAGTGCTCGATAATGACAGAGCAATAGTCAACATCATTCATTCATTCATTTAACTAGTTTTAATAGGGGGTAAGGGTGGAGGGTCAGCTATACATCAGGCACTGTGTCTAAAGCTATGGGCCGGGGAAGGCAGGAAGTGGAGGAAGACAGTCCTGGAGGTTCAAGCACTCACCATCCATTCAGAGCGAAAGGCCAGTTCCCTAAAAACTATGGCAAAGGGTCTAGATGTCATAACCATTTGGGGAAAATAACACACACCCTCCAGAGCACTCATCTCTGGCTCTACTGTCCCCTCTAGGAGGGAACGAGGGCAGCAGAACCTGGACTAAAGCTGTGGGGATGATGAAGCCCCAGGAGCTATAGATACAGGCAGAGAGAAGACATGCCAGGTCTGTGAAGTCATGAGGTGGAGAGAAAATAGACAGTGAAAGACATGGCCGTGAGATGGGACACTGAGGCAACCAAATTCAATCTATTCCACCCGATTTAGAGCTGCTAAACAATCAGCAGCACTGGCCTGGCCAGTAGAAGGGACATTCCTGACCCTAGGACAGCCTGAACTCAGGCAGGTGCCAGGTCCTGAAGGGTACAAATCTGGGCTCCCCTCCCTCCCAAAATAAGAAGCACTCAGAAAATTCTTTTGGTCAGCAGATGAACTGAAGGAGACAAAATGAGGTCAAATGCAGGGAGGGCCCTCCCAGAGCTGTGTTGCAGACGAACCAAGTCATCATTCTTCAGCAGACACATACAGATGGCGCGTTTCTGTGGGTCAATTGCGTGACAGGTAATGACAAGAAGTAAGGGGAGCAAGGGCTTTAGCCTTCACCCAAGGGACAAATGTCAGAGGGGGAGGCACTCCTCCTGAGCCTCCCCAGACAGCCTGGGCCTAACCAGGTTGTGGTCTGAAGGCCCCCCTAATGTTTCCCTGAGTGACCCCTCTTGCCTCACTCAGTGTCAGCCCCCTCAGATGTGGGCAGCAGTGGCCCTGACTTTCTGCCTACAACCCCTCTCTAGCAATGGACACTCCTGGTCACCAGAATGAGAATGAGTGGGACTTGGGTGAGAGGGGACAAACAAGGTCACTGCCCTTCAATATTCAGTGAGTGTCATACTGCAAAAAAGACACTGGTCCCTCGGAACATACCCAGTGGAGGAGGATGGATGAGAAGCCTGGTGCCACCACCCAGGGAGAGAAGGGTATGTTTTGAGACCTCTTATGCTTATTATCTCAGTTACTCTTCAGGCCAACCTTAGTGGGGTTCACATCACTATTCCCATTTCACAACTGAGGAAACTGCGTTTCAGAGGCCACACAACCAGTAAATGGTACAGTTAGCTTCAGACCTGTGTCCTACCAGCATTTAGCCCACACTTTGGCCCAGACTCCACACTTTCCTTAGTTTAAGGAGAGGAAAATTCTAGGTCACCATAGACACTGTTGTCAAATCCCAATGGGGTCAGCCATTGGCTCTGGGTCAGACTCCTTCCTGTGATCTCTGGTATCTGAGGTCACAGGGAGACAAATCTCCATCATTCCAACCTCACAACAGCAGGGAGTGTTCATCCCACTTGATGCCGAGATTCCTTCCCTGGGAGCGTGGTTCTACAGAAGGTTCTAGTCCAACACTGCCCCCCACACACAGGTACCCACCAAGCAGGGGCTCCCTCACTACTTATCATCTCTTTCCTTTGTTCTCATCCACTCAACACACCTTAAGAAGTGCAGTGGGTAGGATGCAAGGAGTTAGGGGTTATGTAGGGCAAGTTATACAGAAAAGGTAGAGGAACTCAGGACAGCGACAGTGAGGCCACCCGCTCATGCTCTAGACAGAAGCTGCACATGGGAAATGAAGACCTCTGAAGACGGGGAGGTCTGGTGACAGTACCAGAGACTGGAGAGGGAGGGGACAGGAAATCAGTATTTCTTCATACTCCAAAGGTCAGAGGAGACGTGGGCTACTCCTTGAGTGGGGTCAGGGTCAAAGCCCCAGTTCAAGCCAGCTTCCCACCCAGCACTCCTACATTCCCAGATCCTGGCTGCAAGCCAATTTGGCCCAGTTAGTTCCCATGACACCAGCCTTGCTGTCCCACGAGCATCAGAGGAGGGACACAGGACTGTTTCAGAGCTCCCCTTTAGGATGGTGTCCATGCGCAGGATCTTCACTGGTCTGAGTCCCTGCTAACCGAAGGCTTGTGCTGCATGCTGGAAGGATGAGATTTAGGAGACCAGGCCCTGCCTGTAGGAGTCATCAACCAGAGGCCAAGCCAGGCAGACTTACCACCAACTGTTCCCCAAAGCGGGGCCCGTGGGAGTGGGGCTACTGGTGCAAAATATGCTAATTATGTGGACCACCAGACATGAAATTCTTCCTGAGAGTGTCAGGATCTTGGGGAGATACTCATGCCCAGTGGAGTCCACGGGGGCAGCAAGACCAATACCAAGTCATCATTACAGGCTTCTGTACGAGGAGGTGGCCAGCCTTGAGCTGTGCCTTAAAATATTACTCTTGGGAGAAGGATAGAGGGGACTTCCTTCCACAGGTCGTGCTCTAACTTACTTCCACCCTGGCCCCAAGAATTAGACTTCTTCAGAAAGGGTGCTTCTGTCTTAGCCTGGATACCCCTAAAAGTGGAGTATGAGTGGGTTTGGGCTGGGGTGCAGATAGTCTATTTGGGAGGTGACCCGAGGGAATAGGAGTGAGGGATGAGGGTAGAGGACAGAGTGAAACGGAGAAGGGGGATCAGCCAATACCAGGATGTTTTATTGCATTAGCTGCCTCTGCGGGTGACTGGTGGTCCTTCAGGAACTCACTTAAGAGCCTTATGAAATGTATTAAATAAAAATCGTTGGCCCAGGAGAGCAAAAGGGGGAAACATTTATCCACTGGATCACTGGGTTTTGTCCCTCCACTGGGCAAAGGTGTCCCCACAGGCCTCCCTCCTGGGTGTACATAACAGAGTGCTGAAGGGTTGGTTCCACGGGCATCCACGTGCAGGAACTCAGAAAAGCCTCGGGCAGAAGGTGGGAGGCTCTGGACTAAGGCAAGGCCCAGATTACACCTGCGTGAAGCCCAGAAAGCCTGCGTGGAGATGGTCACTACAGCAGGGGCTGGAGTAAGTGGTGGGTGCAGAGGAACTTGGACCTAACTGTCCATTACAGGCCTCACATTGCTGCCTTCACCAAGCTATCAGCAGCATCAGCAGCTTCCTGCAGGGCTAGCTTTTCAGAGTGTGAAAAATCCTTTCCTACAGCCAGAGAAAGCTCAGAACTTGGATGTCAGTGTGCAAGCGGGCAAATCCTAAGTACGCAGCAAGGTTTCAGAGTCTGCTCTGCTTTGTCCAGCTCAGGACCAGTCTGGCTTCTTTCCTTAAGTGCTTCCCTCGCCAGGGGGCCTTGGTCCGGTCCGGAAGGAAGCAGAGTCCATTCTGCCTGGAACTGCTGCCAGAGCCCTCCCCTCAGAGCCTGGCTGCTCCCAACCCTTGCCTGGCCTCTCCACATGCATTTATTTCCTGCCCAGCCAGCTTCGCTTCATTTCTCAAGCAACTCATTTGGGCTCCTCCACTTTCTCCCTGCTCAGCATCTCAGTTCTTTTCCTGAGCTGCACCCCCGGCGCCCTCCTGCCCATCTACAGGCCCCAGACATTGGCACTGACCTCCCGGGCCCCCTGTGGCTTGGCCCTTTCTAAGCCTGTTTTGGGCTCTGCTCAAATCAACAATTACAAGCAACCACTTTTCCGTCTTACTCACACAAGGTCGCCATTGTCCGCTGCACAAGGGAGGACTAACCGTGTTCACGCCACGATGGAGAAAGGAGGTTTACCCAGGGGCATCAGCACTACCTTCATGCTCCATGCAGACACTACAGGTCACACGCAAGCTAAACGCACACCTCACATAGGCCCACGTGGCATGTGCAGAGAACAGGTGAGCCAGGCTCGGAACAGGCTCTGAAGGGGCACACAAGTGGCCCGTCACTTGCAGAAATGAGGCCTTAGCAGGTCTAGCCCTTTCTTAGCTGTGGGTTCCCTCTGCTTAGGCCCTGGGACACTCTCCTCCATCCCTCCTTCTCATCTCTTCATTTAATCCTCATGACCCTGCAAGATGGTATTACGATTCCCATTTGATAGATAAGAACACCGAGGTTCAGAAACGTCATTAGTTTACACAAGGGGAGGAGAGAAGAAGGGAGAATGGAGGGAGGGAGAAAAGAGAGGGAGGTACCTGTGAGAACCACTTCTGCAGAGATCACTAAGATGGCAGAGATGGGAGAGCCAGCTCTGAAGAAGTTTCTAGTCTTCCTCTTGGGACACAGGGCAGTGACTTGCTCTAGGTCACGTGGAGAATCCCCCACTGAGCAAGGACCTGGGGAGTTGGACCCTGGCACTGTTGGGGCCACCCAGACAGGTGAAAGGAGTGGCAGAGACAAAATGTAACATTGTGAAACACGCTCTGCAGAAGAGAAGGAAGATTCTCAGAGGTAGGACGGACCTGCCTCCAGTGGACACACAAGACACCTCTCAGGCCGGCTGCCATCCCTGCCCGCCCCACAGCCCATGACCACCCTGGGTGGGCTCCCAGGTGGGGAATAAAAGATGGTGGGTGGATCGTCTGTGTGAGAGGCAGGAGCTCATTCCTGACATTCAAAGCAGTGTCCCAAGGCCCAGAAACCCAGAGGAGGGACCACAGAAGCTTTGTCTCCAGGGGCCAAAGGGTAACTCAGGTAGCCTAGATGGGCCTGTGTGACCATCGGAGCTTAAAAGGTAGGTTAGGCACTGTTCTCTTGGGAACCGTACAACTGAGATCCTGGAAGTCCCTTTGGATGTAGGTCAGAAGTGGGGAGGTCTCCCTCTGTGCATCTTCCAGGCCAGTTAGCAGAACAGCTAGGGTAGACATGGCATCTAGGGGTCAAGGTCAGGCCTGCACTGCCCTCCCACACATACCCACCAACCCCTTCAAGACAGCCCAGGTCACAGAAATACAGAACCAACAGGCTCAGTGGAGGCCATTGTCCCCTGCAATGGAAGTTGAATCAGTGTTGTCTTCTCCAGCATGCATGCCTCATAGCCTTCTCTGTCCCCAGCTTCTCGGCTGAGCAGTAGGCCATTCTGGAGCAGGATATAAGCACCCCATATCCGCACTAGGTTCTCACTGGCCAGACAAGTTGCCTTCAATGTCATGATGTTTCCTGACATCTCTGGGCCATGTCTGGGACAGGGTGTGTTTCGTTTCACAAGCAGTCTCTTCAGGATAGGGGGCGCACAGAGAGAGGGCTGACTGCCCGCCACTCCAGATACCGTTGTTGGCTCTGCTCCCTACCCTTTGCTCAGGCCCTAGAGACTGGGCTGGAGATGAAGCTGTATGGAGGCCTGTGAGCTTAGAAGAAAACTTTCTGATGGGAGGTGATGTGAGAGGTGCTGAGAAGGGGCTGGTCGTGGTCTCCCTGGATATCCTAGAGTCAGCGAAGTCCTTCCAGCTCAAGACCTTGTGTCTGCAGAGTCTGAAACGCGTGTCTCTTCACACCCCCTAGGCAACCAGCTTCTAGCTAAGCTCTCAAAAGTCCTGCCATGTTGGAGTGAGAAGGGCCTCTAAGATGCAGCCTACCGAGGTTTTTATGGCTGCAAACAAACCATTCCCAAAATAACAATGGTTTATTAATTTCTCACAGTTCTGCGGTTTTCCTGGTTGTTCTCCAGGTCTCACCTGGGATTAGGTCACTTAATCATCTGTACTCAGCAGGAAGGTCCAAGTGGCCTCATTCACAAATCTTAGGCCTCACAGAGAGGTGAGGCCACTTGTCCTGGCGGGCTCATTCCAGGAGACCTCAGGTCTCCTCTTCTCTTCAAGGCTGTCCCTTGCACAGGTGTTGAGTTGCACTGAGCTGGACTCAGAGGTTTCAAGTATTGGACAGCCAGGTCGGTCCCCTAAGGACCACCCCCCAACCCCCATCCCCATTCCTTGTTTTCATCTAATTTATTCACTTAGTCATTTGACAAATATTTATTGAGCACCTGCTATATGCCAGGCAGTGAGCAAAATAAAGAAAAATTCCTGTCTTCTTAAAGCTCAAATTAGCAGGTAGGAGCAAGAGGGGAGTGTGTTGATAGACAATAAACAAAATTAATGAGCAAATTATAGATTGCTGCATTCATTTCCTGTGGCTGCCATAACGAATTAAGATTCGGTGGCTTAGAACAACAGGAATTCATTTTCTCACTGTTTTGACGGCTGGCAGTCTGAAAGCAAGGTGTCGGCAGGGCCACACTTCCTCCAAAGGCTCCAAGAGGGAGAATCTTGCTTCTTCCAGTTTCTGGTGGCTTCTGGCAGTCCTTAAAATTCCTTAGCTTGTGGCTGCCTCCCTCCAATTTCTGCCTCCGCTTGCACATGGCCTTCTACCCTGTGTCTCTCTGTATCATCCCCTCTTCTTATAAAGACACTAGTCATTAGATTTAAGGCCCACTCTAAATCCAGAATGATTTTATATCAAGAGCTTTAACTTAAGCACCTCTGCAAAGACCCTATTTTTCAATAAGTTCTCATTCTGAGGTTCTAGGTGGACCTGAATTTTTGAGGGGCGACCCTCTACAATCCTACTCAATCCACTACAGTCATATCACAGGTTCCAGGGGTAAAGATGTAGGCATATCTTTTGGGGGGCTGCCCTTAACCCACTACAAATATCTTAGAAGACTATAAGAGATTTGGAAAAAAATAAAACATGGTAACATAGAAGTGGGGTGTCAGGGCTGTGGTGGGGAGGGAAGGCAGGTTGCCGTATTAATTAAAGTGACCAGGAAAGGCCTCTCTGAGGTGATAATCAAAGATCTCAAGTGAGGGGGTGAGCCATCCTTGTAGATAACAGGGAGAAAGCATCCAGATCCAGGCAGAGGGAACAGACAGTGCAAAGGCCCGGAGGCAGGAGTATGCCCAGCACATCTGAGGAATAAGAAAGCTAGAGCAGAGGAGAGACAGGAACTGACTTTATTGTCACACAGCGCTCTGGCAGCTGGGTTGGGCATACACTGCAGAGGCCATGGGCTGATGTAACTCAGCCACCCACTCCCACGCCCTGATTAGGGTGGCTCCTAAGCATCAGGCCCTTCCTCCACAGCTGTGGAGTGGCTTTCCAGGACTGTCCCAGAGAGGCGCCTCCGATCCCCTGCCTCTGGACCCCCTGCCTGCCCATAAAGCTCAGGTTTCCCCTTGTCAGCTATACCCACCAGAGCCTGGGAAAGTCAGCTTTCCAGAAGGATTTCATCATTTTCCATTTGGAAAAGTTTGCTGCTCCCACCACTCCCTGCCCTGCTCCCAAGGCTGAGGGTGATAGGCCAAGACATTCTGGAGCTCAAGGGGGCTGTGGGCTGGGGCAGACAAGGCTTCTAGCTTGTCCCGTGGATATCTGGGACTAGAGCAGACCCATCCTCCAGCTGGCCGGGCTCCCGCATGAGGAAACCTCCCCATCTCCCATGCCTGTTCCCCTAGTTATCCCCCTTGGACTCCCCCCAGTCATAGTTCTCTTGACTTGGCACCTCTGCAGCCAGCTAAGGAGGAGGGCACTGGGCGGCGGGCCCTGGACAGGGCTGTGGGAGGAGGGGAGAAGGCCTGGGTGTCCTCCTCCAGGACCTCCTCACAGAGCTGCTGTCAGGAGCCAAGCACTGTCTCCCCTGCTGAGGGGAGTGGATACTTTCTTTAGTGCCTCTGGACCACAAAGTTTCCCCCTCCGTGATACTCCTCACTCTCATCGCCACTGTAGGACTTGTCAACACGTAGAGTCTGTCAGTGTTTGCAGAGCCTTCTTGGTCACAGAGCCTGTTGCTCTTTGCTGAGATTATTTCTTTTGTTCCTCCAGGTGGCCCCGAACCACTGCAAAATGGTGACCAGTAAAGTTTCCTTTCTCCTTCCTTCCCTACCCTGCCCCACATCCCTCCATGAGGTCTCCCCAGATATCCACAGGGCATTTCCTCAAAGGCCCCAAGATTCGGTCCTCTGGAAACCTCACAGCTGATCCTCACACTCCCTGATAGGACTGCACAATAGCCGGGGTGGGGGTGGAGCACTGGATGGAGCTCTTTCCCCATGTGAACAGAGTGGCAACCCTCTCCCCAGCTTAGACCCTGAAAAGAACAAACAATCTGAAACCAAGCAGAACTGGGCCTCTTCCTAGCTACGGTGCTTCAGGCATCCTCTCAAGCTTCTGAGTCTCAGTTGCCCATCTATAATATGGGGATGCATTATGATATGCTGCCGTGTGAGATTCGCCTGATTTAATGGATGAGAAAAGACTGTGAACAGTCGAATGGCTGCCAATGACAAGCCCTGTGTGCTCCAGAAAAGAGGCTTGGCTCTTCCACAAAAAGTCTCCAAGGGCTGGAGGCCCCAGGCATTCCTGTACTGGCTCCGTGTCGCGAAATAAGCCTGCAAGGGTCTGAGCAGGGAGTTCACCCCATCCTGGCCTCAGCTGAGGACAGAAATCTGTCAGGAGCCTAGAGTCAACGTGGGGACCCTAGACCATCAGCCTTCCTCCTCCCCCCACTCTCAATGCCGCTCGACAGCGAGTGTAGGCCGAAGAGATAGGTCTCCCTTAACTACTATGTCTCCCCTTCAGACTGGGGCTCTCTTCCCCTCTCAGGCCCCAGGATAGGGTTCTAAGCCTCAGCTTCTCCAGCTGCCTGTCTGTGCCACTGAGCGACCACATGGTCATGCCCAAAACCCTTAGAGGAAGTCAATTCTGTATCCCACCAGGCAGTGGGCTCTAGCCTCCGAAGGGGTCTGATCTCACAAGAGCCACACTCGAAAGGAACAGGACGACTGGGCCCGAGGAACAGAGGTGCAAGGCAGGGTGGGGCCCTTCTGAGGAGGAAAGTGCCGATAAAGAGGCATTCCTCTGAGTACTTGGCTTAGGACAGACTGCAGCTGCAGTCAGAGGTTTTAGTTCAGAGCCATGGGGCAGCTGGCTTTATTATGCGACTGCTGTATGCAAGGCCTACTGGGAGGTGCTTTGGGAGAGACCAAGAGAACCTATACTCAACAAGCCTGGGCAGAGTGGGGTGCTGAATACTGGGTGGGTGCGTAGAGCTCTGGGGGAGAAGGAAGGATTGAGCTTCACAATCAGGCAGAGACCCTGCTGGGACCAATTCCTGGGGTCAGGTTGAGGTCAGTAGGTCTGTGGCTACAGAGCTTTGGCCCTTGGGGGACCCCCAAAGGCCCTTCCACCATCTTACTTATGCCTTTCTCTCACCCCACCCCACTTACCTGGCAGCCTTGGCCCATGTTTCCTGGAGCTAATCTTCTCCCCCCAGCTCTGCCCCCTGCAAGGCTAAGCCCTCTCTCCTGCTCCTACCCAGCAACTCCTCACTAGCGCTGGGGTCCAGGGTAAGCAACATCCCCTAAAGCCCACAGGAAGACCCTCAAGAGTCACTTCCTGGCTCCTGCGCCCTCCATTCCCCACTTTGAAGCCCCTCCCAGTATCTCACAATGGGTGTTCTGGTCAAGGAAGGAAGAGTCCTGGAGGAGACGCTCTCTTCCATCTCCTGCCTCCACACTCGTGGTCATGCCCAAAACCCTTAGAGGAAGGCAATTCTGTCTCCCACCAGGCAGTGGGCTCCAGCTAGACCAAGCCCTTCCTGCTTCCCACCCAGCAAAGTGAAGTCAATTCACTTCTCTTTTCAGCCCTTCCCCGACTCCTGAGCAATGAGGAGCTGGGGGTCCTCCGAAGGGGTTTGATCTCACAAGAGCCACACTCAGCATATCTGGGCAGCCTGGAGTCCCTAGAGGTAATGACGGTGAGGAAAGTTTAGTGTTGACCAATGCTCAGGGAGCCCCAGTCTGAGGGGGAGACACAGCCCTGTTCTCTGGCAGCCCCTCGTCTAAACAGGGAGACACAGCCCCTGTCTCTACAGGGTTGGTCTGATTTGGCCTTGAACATCACAGTTCCACCCAGAGAGTGAAGACCAAGAGGCCACCGGGACCATCTCCTGCCTTAGGTCAGCATCATTCCCATCCGTATCAAAGAATAAGGGCAGGACAGTCATAGGACAGAAAAAGAACTTAGAGATCACTTGGCAGGCAGGCCCCTTCATTGTCACTTGTGGGCTCCCAGGCTCTCCCAGAATCCTGTTAAAAAGCATTGTTCTATATAGGAGTGGCCTTGCCTTGTTCTGTCAATCCCTTCTCTCACCCCAGAAACTGATAAGTGGAAGGCAGGCCCATGGGGTGAGGTGGTAGGGGAGGCCCGATAAGCTGACCTTCCTCTAGCTCTTGTTTTGGCTGAGGCAGGCCAGTGGGCTGCTTGGTCTGTGGACCCAGAGTGCAGAAGGGACCCTGTGGGGGAGGGGCTTCCAGGGAGGGCAGTGCATCAGAGCCCTTGCTGAGATCCTCCACTGCTGGGCCGTGGCCCCTCTCCAGCCCCTCGAGATACCCACATCCCTCCGCACCCCTCCCCAGGAGACAAGGGGCTCCCCTAAGTTTTCCCACAGCTTCCAACACCCACCAGGTTCCCTCAGGTCCTTGTTACCCTGCTATCTAGAAACCTGGCCCCCTAGCAATGGGAAAAAGAGAAGGAAGGGACTGTGTCCCTATGGGAAAGTAAGAAGCAGAAGCTGGCAAAGACCTCCCCCAAACTCGGTCCACTCACTCCTCAGTGGCAGTGTGATAGAAAGGCAAGAATCCAAGGAAGATTATGTTCGATTGGAGGGAGTTTAACATCATCTGTGTATTAGATAATAGTAGAAATTTGTTTTGCTCAGTGTGAGAATGACAAGCTGGTTTATATAGAAAATTGGGTTTATTTTTTTTAGAGACACATTCCGAAGTAATTGAGGGTGACATATCATATGGACATAATGTCCATAATTTACTTTAAAATATTTCAGCACAAAAAGAGGAAACAAATCTGGCAAAATGTTCATTGTTCTATCTTGAAAATGGGTACTTGCAGGTTCATTGTCCTATTCTCTCTACTTGTCTGAATGTTTAAAGTTTTTCATAATAAAACATCAAAAGTAAGAAAAAAAAGAAAAGAAAAGAAAACAAATGTGCTAACCTGGGTATGAATACCAACTCTACCATTTCCTTGCTGTGAGACCTTAGACAAGTCACTTAATCTCTCTGGGCCGCATTCCCTCTACATCTTCTCAATAAGATGTCGTGAGGATTAAACATGGTAACTAATGGTGAGCACCGGCACGGTGCCTCAGAAGTAGTAAGTGCTCAGTTAAAAATGGTCGTAAAATGAATGGAAAGGAGGCTTTGCGTGTACGGAGGGGGCTGTTTTCTCAAACTCTGAACCTCAGTTTCTCTGCCTTCAGTAACTATCATAGTTAAGGATATTACTGAAGTCAACTCCACACCCTCAGGCCCTACTCCATGTCAGGGTTTGTGTTGGATGTCAGGGAGGAGAGAGGGTCGGGGCTGCGGGGAGAGGCGGGCAGCAAGGATCCTCTTAACAGGACTAGTGGATATCAGTTCCTTATGAGGAACAAGGAACGCTGAAGTTAGTGGGTCCCCTCCCCATTTGGTACCCAGCCCAGGAATAGAGCGACCCTCCCCTTCAGTTACATTCATTCATCCAGCTCTGAGGACAGCCAGGACTGAGGTCGATCCCCTCCATAACCTCCACAGGGGAGCAGGTCAGGGATGAGTGAGAGCCACATCGCGAGGACAAGGGCAGTAGGGCATACAGCTAGTAACGGGAGAAGGCCGGCACTTTCCTATTTTGAGAGGCAGGAGGCAGCAGGTGGCTGGCTGATGCTGGGACATGTGAACCCTCATGTCAGGGGCCATGTGGCAAGCAGCAGGGCAGCCTGGCACTGCCAGACACGACCTAGGTCCCACATGAGCCCACCAGCCAAATGCACTTGGGGCCATGGGGAGAAGGAAGATCTGGTTTCTCCACCACAAGGGCATCCCCCCTTATACAGGCCAGAAGTAGGAAAAGGCCATTTGAACCTGCCAACCCCCTAATTCCATAGGCAAGCAGGCTTCAGGGACTCGAATATTCTGTGGAGTCCCGGTCTGAGTGGGGAGAGACAACTTTTGCACTCCAGGAGCTCCTGATCTGATGACAGGCACAGCCTCTGCCCTGAAGAAGAAGCCCCCGAGCTGAAGGAGGAGACACAGCCCCGGCAAGGGAGGGATCCAGTGAGCAGGGAGGCCCAGTCTGAGGACCGAGGCTGACCACAGTGGGGGTACAGGAGTTGGAGCGCTCCATTAGGCTGGTGGCAAACCACCACATTGCAGGTTCCTTCTGGAGCCAGGTTATTTTGGGGGTGGGCAGTTGGAGCAGGCAACTTTCCAGATTAAAATAGCCTTCCCTCCTGGGTGTCATTCCTGAGACGTGCTCAGCTCCCAGCTGAATGCTTGTCACACGGCTGTGTTCCTCCTGCCCCTCCCAGGCAGGCTGCAAAGGGCCAGGATGGCAGTCCCACCTAGGGGGTGAGAAAGCAGAGATGAGCCTTGTTTCCTAATCAGGGCACTGTGGAATGCAGCTCTGGCCTCCAGGGCCACCAAGAGCTGCCCACAATTTGCCCAACTCCTCCTTCCTCAAGGTGCTGCCAGCCCACTCCCTCAAGAAGCCTTCCCACACTGACTCCAGCTGTATGAAGCTGTCTGGCTCCACCTGCCTCCTCAGTGCTGTGGCCAATCAGTAATTTCCTGTGATCTGGGGCTCCCCCTCAGGTGGCTTCCTGGGATCAGTGCTATGTTCCCCTCTCAGAATGGGGCTCTCTGAGAGCAGGGCTGGGTCTCTTCACCACTCTGTTTCTGATACAATGGGAATGAAATTAACCCAGGACTCAAGAGCCCTGGGTTCTAGTGGTGACTCTGGTGTCACTTTGCTCCTGAAGGCAGTGGCTTGCCTGGCATGGCTTTTAAGAGCAGGGATGCTCTGGTCACAGATCCAGGTACAAACCGCAGCCAGGGCACTTCCAGGCTCCATTACCTTAGGCTACCTACTCACCCCCTGGCCCTCTTCAGGGTCATGAGGACAGCCGCAGTTCCTGCCCCAGGCGGGTGGCAGGGCTTAAATGAGATAATGTGCACAAGAGACTTGGCATAGAGTTCGGCAGAGGGTAGGAAAAAAGTATGCCAAAGAAAAGCCTAGTAGGCCAATTCTCAGGCCAGTTGTGGGTTGGGCAGAGCCCTAAGCTCCATGACCCCAGAGTCTGGGGCCACGACTGGCCCTGGAAGGCCACAGGGTGACCCAGCTCACTGGCCAGGCCAGGGATATGCTAAGATTCTGACCTGCAGTTCTAGGAACAGGCACCGTTGAGCACTCAGTGGTAGCGCTTGTTCTCCCTTCCCCCTTTGCAACTCTCCGTCTGGTCTCTCTCCCCCATTATCCTCCCCTCAACCCCACCTTTTCCTGACCCATCACCCCCACTACGTGGAGGAATCCAGCTATTCTGCACATGTGACGTTTGACATGGCGTGACCTCTCCGAGCTGGGCAGGGGACTGGGGCCAGACCTAGACAACATAAATATGTCCCAGGAGTTTATATTGTGGGGCCAGGAGTACACACCAGTCAGCCGGCTGCTGCCCTGTTTATTCCCTGGGGGTTCATGTCCAGGGCGCCACTGAGGAGGAGGGCGGAGGCAGTCCTCAGGTGGCTGCAGCTGTGTGAATGTCAATGTACTAGGGACCCCAGGACAGCCTGTAGGCCTCCCAGGCCGTCCCTCCCGCCATATCCCAGCAACCCCACCCTTCTCATGGACCATGCCATGGTGCCTGTGGGAGTCTGAGCACAGAGTGGCCTCCTTGAGCCTGCGGTTAGGGGTCCCCTCAGCCCTCCTCCTCTTTGTCCCCACTCTGCTCCAGGAACCCAGCTCAGACCTCAGTGCGTTTCTCAAGTGCAGCCAAGCGGGGCCTCGCTTGGGTCAATCATTGTTAATGCTGTCCCTAAAACTTCTCAACACTTTTTCACTCTCCTGGTCACTGCCCATCACTCAGCATCCTCTCTGCCTACTCAGGGAAGCATGCTCTGCCAGAACTGTCCATTGTCTATGTGGAAAGGCTGAGGCCCAAGGAGTATACCAGCCCCGAGGCCCACCGACAGCTGCCTGCATTCGACGTTGACAGAAATGAGTGGCCCTGCGCAGTGATCCACTGTACAGATGAAACCAAGGCTGGAGGTGTTTAAGTGATAACTTGCCCATGCTTGCTCAGCTGGTGAAGTCCAGATTCAAACTCAGCTCCAAACTCCCTGCATGGTCCTTCCCAGCCCACTGCCCACCCATCACCTAGAGAGTGCAGGCATCTTCTGGGAGCTGGCAGAGATCCACATAGCACTTGGAAAGGCTCAACCCTTCCTTTCCTCCCAAGATATCTATACTGGAAAGTCAAGTGTATCCATTAATGTATTTGTTCTCATTGACAATGCAAAGTCCTGTGTCAGAAATTGGCGGTAGGAAGGACTCATCATCATCACGATAGCTAATGTTTATTGAGCACTTGCTGTGTGCCTTCTTCTGTTTTAAGTGTTACACACACACACACACACACACACACACACACACACACACACAATATCTTAGGGAATCCTTACTATAATTCCGAGACTATAATTTATTCTATTATTTATCCAATTTACAGTTGAGAAGACTGACGCACAAAGAGACTTGTTCCCAATCACAGAGGTAGGAAGTGTCAGAGCCAGGATTGGGACCCAGACCACTATGCTATGTGTAGGAGATCTGGGTGGAGGCTGACTTTACAGACTAGTTTAAACAAGATAGATGTGAACACACACATGCATACACATACACACATACACAGAAACCAGGGAGGGGACAGGCAAAGCTGAGCCACAGTGTACAGAAGTAACTGGAATAGTCCAGGGTAGATTGAGGAAGCATTGCAGGCAGAGATGGGTTGTGTGTCAGAGCTTAAAGGAAGTGAGAGATATAGACCATTCTTAATGTGTGGGACCTGGAACAGGAGTAACCTCCAAAGGGCGGTTCGCATGACCGTGAACGTAGTAGGTGCTGAATAAGTGTTCTTGGAATGACTGGTGATAACATGGTGGTTGCGATGGACGTATTTATGAGGAAAGCAGTGTGATGGTGCTGACGATGATGGAATGATGTCTGTGATAGAGGAAGCGATGGTGGGAAGGAGACGGTGGTGTGACGGTGGAGGTGATCGTGAGGCGGTGGTGATGAAGATGGGTATTAGTGATAGAGGAAGGTACATAAATACCATCTACTTTACACTCCTGCACAGCCCTTTACAGTTTACACCAGCCATCACACATTCCTCATTCTCACAGCTACCTTCCGGTGAGCATTTTCATCCTCCTTTTATAAATGATGACAATGAGTCACAGACAGGCCACATTCTGCTTGCTCAAGGTCACAGGGCCAGGAAGCTGGCCCAGGCTCTCTGCCTTCAGGGCTTTTCCCCCCTTAGGGTGGGGTGCCAGGGCAGCATCAGGGTGCCATGGGTGGGCGCTGAGGCCATTCTGTACTCCCAACACAGCAGGCTCAGCCGTCCTCAGTTTGGGGAAGCAGGGAATATAGCAAGAGTGGATGACAGAGGAAGCAGTTCTAATCCCAGCCCCACCATAGACTCTCTGTGACCTTCTCTGGGTGGCAGCCAAGGCAGATGTCAGCTGCCAGGTGACAGCGGGCCTGCTGGGCAGAGCCAGTGAAGCTTGGCAGGAGCCCTGCGCACCAAGGGGATGAAGTCAGGGGTGAGAAATAATCCTGGAGTTAGAGGAAAGCTTGCGTTGGGGTGGCATTCCTGGAAAGTTCTGCTCTGATTGGCTTGAGATTGGGACTTCTGCACAAGACTTTCCAGTCAGGAGCAAGTTTATTAATAAACACTGTCCTGCCCCGAGCTCTCCCCCTGGGGAAAAGGAAGGCCTTCCTGGGGCTCCTGGCCCTTCACCCCAGGGGTCGTGAGTCTCATCCTGGGTCTGGATAGACTGAGACTGAGCCCTTAGGTCTATGCAATGGGTGCAAATGCCCTGAAGCCCTCGGGCTACACTTCCTCCCATCCTGTGGCCCCAGGGATCCCTCTGCTTCAGCCATAGACTCTGGAGACTGAGGAGAAATGGGGAACAGGGGTGGGTGGTGTGTGCATGAGTGCTTGTGGCTGCAAGCACGCATGGGTGCCTGCATGCATGGTTGGGTATGCAGAGTTGAGTGCCTGAACAGGGTTATAAAAAGGGGTGGTAGTGGGCTCCTGGGGGCGTATGCATGCATAGATACATGCAGTTGGCCTGAAAGAATGTGAGCCTTGTCTCACCTGATGGTGAGCATGTTCTGTGTGTGCCCTTGTGAGCCCTGGGTGATGTGTGTGGGCATTAGCAGGCCCCCCTGAGTATGAGGGGTGCTCAGGCCTCAGGAACAGGTGACCTCCCTCCCAGGCGCTTCCCTCTGCAGCTCATTAGCACCTGAGTCCTAAATTTACTGCCTTGGCTCCCCCACCCGCTGGCTCTGACCTCGTTAGGCTTCTGCCCCCTGTTCCTAGGACAGTGGGATCGGAGGGAGGAATGACTCCCAGCACAGGATCCCTGGGGGAGGAGGGAAAGTCCTGGGGGCGGGGGAGAGGGGAGACTGGGCACAGAACTTAATATAGTCACAGGGCAAGCTGAGGAGCCGCAGCTCCTATTACACCTGCCACCTTGGCCCCATCATATGACCCAGCTCCGGATGCCGAGCGTGGGCAGAGTGAGAAGCACCTGGTCCTGGGAAGTGCTGGGGGCTGCTCTGGCATGGCTCAGTTGGGTGGTCCTGATTCCCAGTGGGCTGGGCCAGGAAGGGAGAAAAAGAACGGGGGCCTCCAGCACCGATCCCAGCACAATCGCCAAAGGGACAGGTCCCTCTGATCCATGCCCTCCCTCACGTCCTTTCTTCACCCCCCAAATTCATCGTCCCAAACTATGGCACATTTATGGGCAGAGCCCTGAGCTAAACGTAGGGGTGAGAGCCAGGGTGAGAAGGAGCAAGGCTGCCAGCTCAGCAGCACCTTCCCAGCCACTCCAGGAAATCAGTATGTGTGCAACGAAAATCAGGTTCAAGACAAGCTTCTCCCGCAAATCAACAGCTCAGAGCCTCAGTGAAATGGCAACACGGCCTTGTTCCTTCAAGGTGCTTAGTGCATGCCTGGCAGATTGCAAAAGCTGAATAAAAGGTAATTATTCTTCTTCAATATAGGCTTTTTGTGGAAGAAATCATAACATTTGGTCTTTAACTGAGTAAGTAGATTGCAGTAAGATCCTGTGCACCCCCCATTTCCACCCAGAGATGGGTTGTCTCCGTAGGGTGTGGCCTCCTTGACATTCCAAATTCTCCACAGGCAGCACCAGGCTCAATGTTTACAGTCAACAAATATCCTGGCAAGTCAGCCACACAAGGGGCCCCAGGCCTGAGGACATCAGTGCAGCACCAGGACAAGACAGGCCCTGCAGCCACCTACCCCAAAAGATGCTATCCAGTGGTTTCTAATCATTGACTTCCTGAGAACCCAGTTTTGTTTTTTTGGTTTTTTGGGGGGGTTTTTTGTGTTTTTTTTTTTTACTTTTTATTGAGGTGTAAATTTTGTGTATCAAATTGCACAAATATTGTGAATCTGTGCATATGTATATGTTCATGGAACCGCTACCCACATCAAGGACAAAATATTCCAGCACCCCAGAAGACTCCCACAAGCCCCTCCCAGTCAATCTCATCCCTCACAGGTAATCACCATTCTGACCTGTATCATCACAGATTGGCTTTGCCTGTTCTTGAACCACGTACAAATAAACTCCTAAAGAATGCACTCTTGGTGTCTGGCCCAGTTTGTTCAGCGTGAGTCTGTGGGGATCATCCATACTGCTCCCACAGTACTAGCTCTTCCTCTTCTGTGGCTGAGTAGCCTTCCATTGAGTGGCTAAGCCACAATTTATTTGTCTATTCTGCGGTAGGTGGGCATTTGAGTCATTTCCAGTTTTTAATTAATATGATTAGAGCAGCTATAGCATTCTTAGACATGTCTTTTGGTTCACATAAACATGGCAACCCATTCTCGAGAGCAAATTTTGAGGGAGATGTCTCGTTAAGAACTCCAGGGAGTAAAGGAGGTGTTAAAGATTACTGAGCTGCTCCCCTGGGCCCTGAGTTTTCTGGGTCTGGACCAGTCACAGGGGAAAGAGGACAGAGACAGAGCAACTCCCAAGAGAAACTCCCCCAACCTCATTACTGAGCCTAAAGCCAGCTGTGTGTGCATGTGTGTGTGTGTGTGTGTGTGTGTGTGCGTGCGTGTGTGTGTTTGTGTATGAGATTGTGTATTAATTTCCTGTGGCTGTCATAACAAGTTACCACAGACTTGGTGGCTTAAAACAACAGAAATGTATTCTCTCAAAGTTAAGGAGGCCAGAGTCTGGGGACTCCGCGGGAGAGTCTGTTCCGAACCTCTCCTAACTCCTGGTGGTTGCCGGCCATCCTTGGCCTTCCTTGACTTGTAGCTGCATCACTCTAATCTCTGCCTGCATCATCACATGGGCTTCTCTGTGTGTCTCTGTACCTCTGTGTCTACAAATCTCTCTCTCCCCAAATGACACCAGTCATTGGATTTAGCGCCCCTCCAAATTTGGTAAGATCCCATTTTAATTTGATTACATCTACAAGGACCCTATTTTCAACTTAGGTTACATTCCCAGGTACCGGGGGTTAGGACTTCAAATTATCTTTGTGGGGACACGATATAATCAACAATAGTGATTATGACTCTACATGTTTGTGTGTGGGTGTACTTGAGTGTGCATGTGTGTGAAACCGTGCATGTACATGAGTGTCTATGTGGGTGTATATAACTGTGAAGAAGGACTGAGTGTTACGTGAGTGTGTTCTTGTGAGGATGTGTCTACACTGGTCTCTGGTTGTGTTTATGTGGCCATGGGCACATTTATGAGTGTGTGTATGTGTCCCTGTGTCCATGGCTCAGACACCCTGCTAGATGGGCTGAGAAGGATGACAAGGCAGCATGGGGCCAGCAGGGTGCCTCATGAATCTGGAAGGTGAGCTGTAAGAAGCAAGGACAAGGGTGTTTGTTGAGCTAGGCACAGCCCGGTAGGCCAAGGCAATGGCTCCCTAGCAGCACCGCTTGTTCCTGGGTCTTTTTCCAGGAACGTTCCTAGAAGGCCCCTCCACCCAAACTCCAGTCCCCTGCACCCCATTTGCCTGGTGGGGAGACGCTGGCTGACTCATCCTCTCAGGGGCTGGAAGCCAGCACTCAGCTACCTGTGTGTCAGCCTTGTAAGGTGGGGCAAGTAATCTCCCAGGCCCCACCCCCCAGGCCAATCTGGTGTAGCACCCTATCACTTGCCATGCCTGGGTTGGGGCTGGACCCCAGGAAATGGAGAAAGACAGGGGTGGGCACCTGGCCAGGTAAGGCCCAGGATGGGGGCTGCCTATCTCCCCAGGGCAGCTCTTTTAGGCAAACCTACAACCCAGCAACAGGACACGGGGAGGATCTGCTCACTACTAGTGTCAGCTCAGGGTCTGCTCTCATTTAAACTTCATAGCAAAGTTTAAATGGTGCACTCATCATCGCCATTTGACAGATGATATCACTGAGGCCCTAAGGAGTTAAATGAATGATCTGCCTAAGATTACACACATTTGTAGGAAGGCTTTTATCCTCTCTGTAAATCTGTACCCTCCCCGCTCCTCCAGACTCAGACCAGGGCTGCTCCCACTGCAGCCCACGTGCCCACCGCACATATACCCTCGAAGTGCAGTCTTCCCTGGGCCCATGGTGAGGCAGGTGGGTGGGGGTGATGGCAGGTTTGGGGTCATCTCTCCTCTCACACCACTCTCCTGGGCTCCTCTCTTGTGTCCTGGTTTTGTTTTTGTTGCGACGGCGAGCTTATTGTCTCTCTGAGTGTGTTGGTGGGTTTGTGTGTACACGTTTGGAGGAGGGGTATCGGGGCACATGGGTGCACCTCCAGGTGGGTTCGCCCACCAGGGGCAAGGTATGAGGGCATACCCTGCATAAGCTGTATCTGTAAGCGTGCCTTGGCACAGGCGTGTGATCCCCTGTAGGTGTTCATGAACAGCCTGCCCACTACTTGTTTAATTGTCGATAGAGTGGCTCCCCGTTTCTCCCCACTTACCAGATAACTGCCACCATTCTCATTTCACAGATTCCTGGGCCCCAGGTGAAAGCTGGGTGAAAACTTCCTATGACTGAGGAGAGACACCTGAGTCTCAAGCCCCGCCTGCTTGGGCTGCTGGTGTCCTTGAGCCAGCATCACCCCACCCAGGCAGCGGGAGTGTCCTTACCCAGATGGAATGGGATGACATGGAGAAGGAGAAGGGAGGAGGCTTCTCTCGCCCTCAGGAGCACCCAGCTCCCTAAATGGGAGGCTCATTAACTCCGAACTCAGTAGTTCGGGGTGGGGGGGCAGCTTCAGGACTTGGCACTAACTACAAAGTGTGAGGGGCACCCCCCCCCCAGCACTCCTGCCAGCGGCTGGCTGGGAGAGGGGAGGAGGGGCTATGACGTTCAGTGGCCTCATGCAGGCAGAGGAAGTAGCTAATTACTGACCTGATGACTGGGTGGCCTGAGGAGTGGGGTGATGATGCCACTGGCTCATAGAATCAGGCACCCAGGCCCAAAGAGGAGGCCCTGCAGGGATCGGGTGGGCCAGGCCTGTGCTCTGCAGAGGCTGAGGTGGCTGTGGCCAAAGGAGCAGGAGGTGGGGGGACGTTGAGGCTGCAACTGACTGACCGTGGGAAAGGGCTCCTCCTAGGCTTCCCTCAGCTTCAAGGGAAAAGAGTTCAGAGGCCCTGAGGGGACGAGGGGATTTGGGAAGGGGTTACCGAGGGTGGAAGGGGAGGAGATGGTGACAGAAGCTTTTTTGCTTCCCCTCACCTAGATTTGCCCCACCTCCCATCTTCCTCACCCATGCCTTTGTTCCATCTTTAGCCCCTGGGGCACAGGGTGATGAGGAAGGAGGGAATAGATGGAGGGATTTTTTCACCAAAAGACCCCTGGGCACAAGCAGCCTACTAGGCCATACCCTGCTGCAAGCCAGAGCATCCAGAAGGGGTGATGTTTCTAGCAGCCCTTGAGGACAGGAAGAAAGGGTGCTTGAGGCAGAGAAACAGCCCAAGCAAAGGCTGGGCAGTGAAGTTTAGTAAGCCTGATGGAGGTCGGGGACTTGGCTGTCATGGTTTTGGAGAAAGAGGAGGTGAGCAGGGCCATTATGCCCAAAGGGCCGCACTGTCCCTTCCTGGCGGAAACAGAGAGTAACCAGACTTGGAGCTTCTCCTACATGCTGACCACAGGTTCTAGCTAGGCAGGCCTGGCCTCCACTGCCAGAGCAAGGGCCAGGACCAGGTCGGGAGCTACATAGGATAGGGACACTACCCCTCCACACCCCGCAAGTACTCAGGTGTGTCATGTCAACTCTAGAGAACCTGCAACCCTGGGTCCTGAGGAACTGGACCCATCCATCTGTTGGTCAGGCCTCTGGGCCCCTAGCGCCCCCTGTAGGCAGGAAGCTACACAACGGGGGAGGGGCCTCCACCTGCCTAGGGGAGGAAAGGAGACAGACTTGCTCTCCCAGGACACTGATCCTGCCCCCAGGGAACCCCCAGTGTGGTGAAGGAGACCTAGACATTGACCTCCAGGCTCTAATCTGAAATTTAGCGCTTGTCCTCAGGAAGCTCCTAGTCTGATGGAGGAGACATACACTGCCATCGGAGCTCCATTCGGAACCATGAAACACAGTATTCAGCTTCAGGACACTTAGTCTGAGGGTAGAAACACAGCCCAATTCAATTTTTCGGGAGCCCCCAATCTGTTGTAGACACGGAATTGACATTTCTGTGACTCTAAGGCTGCTAGAAAAAAAAATACAAAAAGTCCAGTTAAATTTGATTTTCAGATAAACAGCTAATAATATTTCAGAATAAGTATATCCCATACAACTTGGGGCATGCTTATACTAAAAATTTATTTATTGTTTGTTTGAAATTCAAAGTGAACTGGGCATCTTGTATTTTTGACAAATCTGACAACCCTAGATGTCTCCAATCTGAGGAAGGAGGAAGGAACCCCCCCCCCCCCCAGACACGGAAATGCAGGTAAACATCTAAGCATGTTCGTGCTGGTGCTCAGGAGAGCAGTGGTGGGGCGGGAGGGAAGTCCTGGGGCGCCGGCTCGCAGCAGTTTAAAATTCCTTCCAGGCCAGATCCCTAATCCCTCCGTGCACAATGGCCGCCTTCTCCCCCGCCGCCCGCGCCCACGCCCTCCCCCCGCGGGGCCGTGGCAGTGCCACCACGGGCCTCTTTAAGCCCCTTTGAAGCCGCAAGGGCCCCGCGCCGCGGGAGGCCCCGCCGCTATGCCAGCTATGCCAACTATGTCCCCGCCGCCGCCGGCCACCACCGCTCCCCCATTAATGCTGGCTAATCTGGCTAATAAATAAACTCCCCTCCCAGCCTCAGCCCCTGCTGGCTCCTCCCTGTTTCCCCACAAGTGATTTCAGGGCTCGGTTAGAACAAGTGTCCCGCACCCTTCTAATGTCTCTGACTTCTATTTTCGATCGCTGTCCTAGGTCTGTCGCCTGTCTCTGCCGAAATTCTGGGACATTGGGGATTCTCTGCCTCGCGCGTTGCATCTGCATCTCTCTTTTTCAGTCCACCTGCGTGCAAGGAGCAAGCCAAAGGGCTGGGTGCAGGGAACCAGACTCCGAGCCTGGGGAAGATCTGCTGGGCAGGGGAGCGCCCCCTGGAGGCAGGAGTAGGCACGGGCCACGCCCCTCCTGGCCAAGCCCCCAGGCCCCGCCCGAGTGGGGTGCACCACGGGGAGTCCCGGGGCAGGTGACTTCCAGCCAGGGGAAGGCACCGGCGCCTCCCACGGCAGAAGTCTCTTCTCCGAGGCTTCTGCCGCCCCCTGAGTCCCCACCCGGGCTTCCGAGAGTGACTCAGAGCCGATCTTGCATCGCTTCACCTCCTACAACACACCGGAGCGCGCGGAGAAATTACAGGATTGCCTGCGCACGGCTAATGCGCTCTAATTACCCACCGCCGCTCTCGTCCCAGCGCTCCGCGGCGCTGGGCCAACGCGCGGTAATTAGCTGCCCCTCCCCGGTCCCGGAACTATCTCCCGGCTCCAGGAGCGCTCGCATCGGCTTGCCCGTCGCCGCCTCCTGCTGCACTCTGGGACTGCCCCGTGGTCCTAGGAGACAGCTATGAGACCCCACCTGGGGTGGGCGGAGGAGAGATGCAGGACTTGGGGAGGCAGGCCCGGCGGCCTGAAGATGTGGAAGCCGGCCGCTCTCCTCCCATAAGCCTACAGTTCTGAAAGGATCTGGGAGAGCGGGAAGAGGGCAGGAACCCACTTTATCGACAGGAACACTGAGGCCTATTGGAAAGTTAACTGTCAGGGGAAGGGGTGGGTAAGGGCACCAGGCAACAGTATTTCCATTTCGTATAAGAGGCACGGAAAAGTAAAGGCTCTCAGGGAAGGCCACCCAGCCAGAACTTCTGGATCAGCTCATTTAGCAGTGGCTTTATGAGAGCCCCACAGTCTCCTTCCCCTGGCAGGAGAATTACCTTCCCGCAAAAGAAAGATAATATCCTCCCATCACAGACCTGAAGCCCTACGCTACGGACCAGGGGAGCAGGTGAAGAATGGCTCAAGTCTCCCATCCCAGGAAGGGTGGGAGGAGGCCCTGAAGACACAGAAGCCAAGCCTAGTGGCCAGGACTAAGGGGGCGCAACTTGACTGTCAGCTTCTTTATCCGAACCAGTCTCAAACCTCTCCTCTCTCAGGAATTCTTTCCTGATTTCCAGGGGGTTGCAAACTTGCGGCCTTGGCCAAGTTTAATCTTTAGTGAGGTTTGGCCTGCAACGAATGTGTGGTTTTCATATCGAATGTGAGAGCCTACAGACAGTGCAGGCTCTCTGATTGCCCTCCTGGTTGGAAAGGTCAGTGAGGCCAGACTAGTCCCCAAAGGCATTTGGGTTTGAGACCCCTGATTTAGAACAGCCTGCTCAGCATGTGCCTTTATCCTTTTCCCCAAATGCTAGGACCTCAGACTGCTCCATTACCGCCCCTTTGAAACCTTTGCATGTTTCTTGGTAAGCATTGCAGGGTGAGTATTCCTGGAAGCCCCTCTTTAGGCTTCCCACATGTGGTGGCAATGATGGCTGCTGCACATGCTTCTGGATACCCCTCTGGTACCCACTTTTTTCATCTTGAGTTTCAATCTGCCCATTGATATATCTTCTCCAGCAGGGACGACAGCTAGTTTTCTGCCATGAAACCCGAGGTTCTTTGAGGGCAAGATGCTAGAATTCTCGCTTCAGACAGATCTCACTGAGGGCTGGGGAAGTGGCGTGTGGGGGTAGCATCCTCCATCACAGGGAGCTCTGAGGGCAGGGCTGTGTCTCCCTCTCAGACTGGGGGCTCCCTGAAAGCACTAGAATTCTCCCCTCAGATGGAACCTTTGCACCCCACCCCATTCCTCTGGCTCTTCGTGGCTCCCAGGCATTCCTCCCAGGACACAGTTTGTCATGCTTTGATGAATGAAAACTACTAAGAATAACTCAGTCCTTGTAGTCTCTAAAGGACAGGGGTGTGGGGAGGAGGGAGGCTGGTGATTGTGGAGGAGTTAGGGGAGAATGAACACATCCATTCATTCAACAGCATTTTCCCAAGTGCCCAGCTAGACACTAGGGGAGACATAGTGAGTGCCACAGAGCCCCCTACTGTGCCATTTCTGCTGTTGCCAGTAGCAGGGTGTCCACAGGACCCCCAAGACAGAAATACCAATCCCCTTCTTCACAGCCTTCCCACCCCAGAAGTCGTCTCCTCAGGGTCACCCTGCTCCGTCTATGGACACCAGCTCCCTCTGCTTGGAAGTAGATGCTTGGGGTAGGGAGGGCTGATTCCAGTGGGACAGAGGCTGCAGTGGGGAGCACCCGTGGAGCCCTTCTCCTTCTTGTGGAGAAGTATCAGAGTGACTATGGTGGAATGTAGAAGTAGTCACAAACTGGCGGGAGGACATTTGGTCTTTAATTGAGGGAGGGTGTATGAGCGACCCAGAGGATGAATTTCTGTTCCCCCACTCTTCCTCCCTCATCCTGCCCCTTCCCGCTCCAAAACCTCAAGCCTCCAGTTAAGAACTCAGTAACCTTTCCAATGCAACTAGTCTCTCAGGCACTTCACAGAGGAATGGAGGGAGAAGAGGCTGTGACCTTAACCCACTTCTCTAGATGGGGCCTTCCTGGCACTCTGCCCCCACCTGACACCTCCTGAGATGGGGACCTTTCGGTCTGGTCTTGGCAAAAACATCAACCTGTGAGCTAAGCTGGCCTGGTATGGTACCAGCTCTGCTACTGACCCCACTGTGACCTTGAAAAGCCATTTGCTCTCCTGGGCCTCAGTTTCCCCATATGTAAAATGAGTTTTGTCAAGTTTTCAACATTTTTCAAACCTTTTTAAAAAATAATGGCTTCTTTTGTTTAAATAGTAATGTATGTGGAGTCTCCACTGGTAACACAGAAAAAGTTTGGGGTTCTACGGTCAAAATATGAGTAGGGGCCTAGAGCCCCAGTGTTAAGTCCATCGTGCATGCACACACACATACGCAGTCACGCACACAAACATACACACAGATCAGCTCCAGGGCACTCTGCAGAGCATACTTGTGTGCATCTCAACCCTGAAATCCCTCCTTGTGTAAACATTCTGGGACCCCGCCAGGAGTGAGAGCTCTAGAACTGGGGGTGCTGACAGCTCTGAGGATGAGGCAGTGATTGTGGGCTTCCCAGGTCTAGGGAGCAGGGCTGAGGGGTAATAGTGTGGTGGGCTTGAGCTAGTTGAGGGAGTCCTTTCAACACTGAGTAATGCTGCTGAGACTGGGCAGGAGCCTGGTCCAAAGTTAGGTCCATGAAAACCCTCACTGCCCACCCCTGTGAGTCTAGGAGGCTTACCTGGTGCTGGGCCCCTCAGCTAGGGGGCGAGGGGACAAGTGGTGAAGGAGAGTGCTTCTCCCCAGAGGGAGGGTGAGCAGGGATGGATGGGAGCCTCTGGTAGCTTTTCTCTGGAATTCCTCTCCTTATGGCTAGGACAAGGGCTGGAGTGGGAGACCGGGGCATGCTGGCAGAGGCCCCGAACTGGCTGAGGCGTGGGAGCCGAGCGCCAGGAAGCCCGAGTGGGGCAGTGAATCCTACTGCAGGAGACAGCAAGAACCTCACGGCACCACTAAAGCTGGAGTAGAGGCGGGAGGAGCCCCATTAGATGCAGGTGATGAGAAGGCAGGAGTGAAGAGAGGAGCAAGTACTGCACGGGAAGGAAAAATGGCACCAGAAGAGGCAGGCCTAGTGCTGGGGTCCCAGCTTAGGGCAACAGGGTAGGTCCCTCCGAAGTCGGGGAACGGCAGAAGTGCCTCAGTCTGTCCTTGCCCGCAGATGGACTATGCTCAGGGATGGTGAGAAAGGCCTGTGTTCAGCCCCAGCCTCCCAGAGTCACCAGGCAAAAAAGATGCTTCTCCCTACCTGCACAATCCTGAAGAAACCGTTGTTTTCTAGTTTCCCTCAGGGAACATGTTGGGGAGCCCAGGAGTCTCCCCCATTCCTCACCTCCCTAAGATGTACAGTGAGGGAGGGGGTGAGCTACCTCACCATCTTCTATCCGAAACACACACACTCTGGTGTTCGTCCCCTAGAAACGTCACAGCCTTGGCCCTGGAAACCGCTGGACAGCTGCTATGTACCAGGCTCGGCTCTAGACACTGGGGCCCCAGAAATGGAAAAGTCAGCTGAGGTCTCTGCCCTCATGGCACTCACAGTCTAAGGAAAGAAAGACAGAGAGGATCAAGTCAAAAAAGAATAAAGTTCAGGTCATGAATAAGACAACTACTGAAGTGGAGGGTGTTACGGTGGGTGGGGCTATTTTAGACGGAGTGGTCACGGAATGTCTCTGTAAGAAAGTGAGACGCTTGACTGGAGACCTGAGCTACAAGAAGCCAGTCAGGCTTTTGGGCCAAAAGAACTCCAAAAATGTACAGTATTTTTAAACAGAAAAGAACACATATCCATAAACATTAAAGGGCAGGGAAATTAGAGCTCTTTCTGGAGCATCTGTTGTATGTCCAGCACGGTGATAGGAAATTCCCATACATCCTCTCTCACAGCCCCCTTCAGAATCTAGTGTGTCAGATAGTTTTATTTTCATTTTACAGATAAGAAATATGAAGCCCACGGAGGTTATTGTTTCATTCATTTAATAAGATGTATTGAGTTTTAGTTTCTAGAAACGCTATAATAAATTCCACATGGGCCCTGCCCACAGATCTACAGTCTGAGATCATAGAGGAGGGTCGAGGAGGGCTTCTTGGAGGAATCAATGTCTACGCTGAGTCTGAAAGGATGAAGAGTGGGTGACAGGGAAAGTGACGAGATGAGGGCCCCCCCAGAAGTGGCACCAGCAGCAGGGAGACCTATGGGCAGAAGTCAAGGATTGAAGGGCGGTCCCTGCCCGGCTTCCTGGTCTGCACTCTGCGGGACTAGAGTGGTGCATGAGGACTCTCTGGCAGGTAGGAGGGCAGGAGAGCAGGTGGGGCCACCTGCTGTGGCTGTTAAGCAAGGCAGGTCAGGTGGGGCCTCTGCTGGTCTCTGATGACCTGGCCATCCCTGAGTGACAGGGTAACTCAGGGAAAAAGGTGGGCACCAGCCAATAGTAAGGCCTGGTGGGACTGCTCACGCACTCCACACACACAGACAGACATGTGCACACCACAAATGCACAAATGCACATGCAACTAGCCTCACTCTTCAATCTATATTGATAAGGGGCTGGGGAGAGGCGCAGGAAGGGGGTCAGAGATCAAGGAACAGTGTGAACCCAGTGAAGCTCCGGCCTCAGGCCCTAGGCACCTCTTTCTGGAGCCCCAGGGCAGATCCCCTTCGATAGTTTCCTCCCAGGTTCTCAGGCCCCTTGCCCTCCCTTCCCACCCCCACTGTATGCTCTGAGACATGGCCTGCTGCCACCTTGTCCAGGATATGCAGACAGCACAAGCAGCCCTAGGCGTCGCAGCCAGCAGCAGAATCCGGACTCGGAACAGATCCTGCCTTGCTGGAGTGAACAGGTGATACCAGGAAGAAGATGTTCACAGGGCCAATGCAAGAATTCCGACACTCAGCAGCTCAAACATGGGCTGAGAGATCACATATAAGATTGGGGGTGAGCATTCCTGGAAGGGGACTTGTTCCCGGGGAGCAACGAATGTGCAGACTTGGACTGCACTAATAAAAGGGCAGCAGCCGGCCAGGGAGAGGAGTGGCCCTCAGGCCTGGAGCTGGCCAGGCCCTCCAGGAGCAGTGGGTCCAGACCTGGGGATCTCCCTCTGAAGGGGACAAGGACAAGGAAAGGGATAGGGTGGGGAGGGGGTCCAGAATCCCCACTATATGAGGAACTAGCACGAGGATGTTTAGTCTCAAGAACAAAAGGCCCAGACACTTGGGAGTCCCACACTCCAGCCATGGCAACTTCCCTGCTCCTCTTTAGCTAGTTAAGCCCTGCATGTTCTTCATATCAGCTTAAGAGCCACTTCCTCAGAAAAGCCTTTTCTTACCTCTTTTGGATTATGTCTCACTTCGATTTGCTCTGCCTACCACCTTGCCCTAGTCTTAGGTTAACACTTACCAGAGGCAGCTTACAGTTCTCTATGTGATTGTTCTGTTTGCAGTGTCTCCATAACTAGACTGAAGCACTGTGAGGTCAGGAGCGGCATGTGCTGTTGCTTATTGTTGTTTTCCAGGTGCCTAGCACATAATAGAAGCTCAATAAATGTCTAAAGAGGAAGGGAAGGAAGGCAGAAAGGGAGCGAGGAAAGGAGGGAGGAGTTGAGTATGCCTTGTACCCTCCAAGGGCTGCCATATAAAGGGGGATTAAACTGTTCTTCAGGGGCAGACAAACAACTAGCCGGTCAGTTTAGGGATTCAGATTTCAAATCATTAGCAGTAAGGTTTCAAGCATCAGATGGTCACAATGTGGATTGGGCTGCCCCAAAAGACAGAGCTTCAGAGGATGAGTTTAAGCAGAACCAAGAGGAACACTTTTCAGAGGTGCTATTTCTTGAATGAATGAAGAAACCAATGAATAATGGAAGGAAGGGAGGGAGGGAGGGAGAAAGAAAAAGAAAGGCAGGAGAGAACGAAAAAGGAAAGAAAGAGAGAGAAAGAGAAAAAGGAAGGAAGGAAGGAAGGAAGGAAGGAGGAAGGAAGGAAGGAAGGAAGGAAGGAAGGAAGGAAGGAAGGAAGGAAGAAAAGACCGAAGACATATAGGAAAGCACATTTCTAATCCATTTAACAGTGCCAGATGTGTCATGCTGAATGACATTCATAGCAGGGCAAGGATGGAGGTGTCTTGGGATCAGCTCAGTCCTGACTCCCCTCCTATACCTCCCAGCTTTCTCAGAGAGATCATTTTTCAAAGCCCACTTTGGGCCACTTTCCCAGGGGGTGACCCCGTTGGCGATCATCAGTCTATCCTGAGGTCAACGCCCCTCTGACAGCTTCCTCCTCAGGGCTGAGGGCGGGAAGGAGGAATTTGGTACCTGGCCTCACTTGGCAATGACCTAGTCTGCAGAGGCAGGGGGGTGGGAGGATGGGGGTGAGCAGAGGGCAGGTGCTCTGGGGCCCCCACCCCTCTCCTATGAGCTTCCTGAGAGCAGAAATTGTGTCTTACCTGCCTCTAACCCACCCCTGGCACAAAGAAGATACCTATGAGTGTGAAGTGAGCAGCACAGGAGCCAGGACTGGCAGAACTGAGATAGAAACGGATGTTCTGCTCAGGGAGACAGAGATAAAACACCTTCCTAGGGGGTGTGCAGTAGCATCTAGACAGGGACTGGGAAGAGCACGCAGACCCCTGGGGCCCCTAAAGCTGAGACCAGGTTGGACTTGTCTTCTCTTCATGCTCAGGGTCTGCCTGTCTCCAGCAACCCTACTGTGGCTGATGACCTGTCAGTGACTCACAGCCAGCTGTGGGCATGAAGGGGAGAAAGTGGCCCCCAGCTGAGCTCAAGCACTCATAATTAGCCCTCGACGCCCCCTCGCCACAGAGAGCCTCCCAGCGTCCACGCACGCACGTCCCAGGCTGCCCTTTCCCAACCACAGCGTGCCTCTTGCTGCTTATTTTAGCCTGACGAAGCCTCTTGAAATGTCAGACCTGGAACCAAGCTTGGATCATGCGGTTCAACCCTTTCACTCAACCAGGGAGAAAATGGGAATTCAGAAAGAGCAAGTGATGTGTTTCAAGTCACATAGCTAATGGCGCTGTGGCCAGAAATTGACCGTAGGCTCTGGGGGCCCAAATCCAGTTGTCTTTAACTCAGGGTTGGTGGTAGTGGTGGTGGGGAGTTGACCATCTGCTTCAGGCAGCCCCTCACCAGATTTCTGGAGCCTCTGGAGCCTCTGGAGCCAGCGTATCTGGATTTGAATCCTGATTTGCCAGTTATCGGCTGTGAGAGCATCGGCAAGTTATTCAGCATCTCTGTGCCTATATTTTCCCATCTGTAAAATAAGGCTAACGATGATGCCTCTCTCCCAGGTTGACGTGTGGATTGAATAGGTTACTAAGTCTGCATTGCTGAGAGCAGGGCTGGGCACATAACAGTACTCAGAATGTGTTAGCTAACATTCTCAGGTGCTTGGAGGAGCCACAAGACTTGATCCTTGGTGTACAAAGTTCAAAATTTTGGTTTTATCGGTTTGCCCAAGAGTGAGTAGATTCCAGGAGACTGGCCATATATCCGGGCTTGATGTTTGGTGTTACCATGGGGACAGATGTTGCTGTGACAGGAACCTCAGTGGGCACAGAGGCTGTCTCTCCTGCTGTAGCAGCCACCACCTGAGAATCGAAGTCTGCAGACATCACAGCAATGGCACTTGGAGATTCTCAGAGCTGTTCAAGCTGGGTGAGCCTGAAGAACTGCTCTTCTGAACTCAATAACAATCCTCTGTCCATCTGCAAAGTGGGGGAAATTGTAGCCTCTAACTCACAGAGTGGTTGTGTGCCTGAGATCGAGTGACACAGTACCTGGCACTGTCCTTTCCAGCCCTCCTCCCTCTCCCTCTACACCACCTTCATCACTTGCTGGAGGCCAATCATCCATCTCAATGCAGAGCAGCCTCTCCTGGATCCAGTTGAATAAATATTGACAAATTCTTTTCCTTCCAAGTTCTTCCTTTATCAGTCACCAAAGCTCTGACAGCTCACACCAGATGAACTATGGTTCCAGAACACGTACAAGACTGGGGTGGTCTCATTCCAGCCCCAGAGATGCTTGTTGAATGGCTGACTCAGTTAATCAATGAATGAAGCAATTCCCAGAACCTCCTGAAAACTCATTCTGAGCTCTCAACATTGGGCAACACCCTGGTTTCCACAGAGCCCCAGCCGCAAACCACCTCTGAAGAGAGGCTGCTCACAGTCGTCTTGCCTGCCCTTGCCATCTTAACTCTCAGTAAGACAGCCACCTTTCTCTGCCTCCACCCCACCATCCCGTCTACAACCAGGTGTGTTCGCAGCCACCCCCAGCAGGAGTGCTGTCACAACCTTTCTGCTGCCCACATGCCCTTTCCTGATCCCCAAGGCACGGCTGCCCCCCATTAATTCCACCCAATCTCCTATGATGGCCTGCATAAGAAAACAGACTTTTTTTTTTACATGTTATTCTAGTTCCACTGATAGCCCAAGATGCTGGCCAAGCCCCAGTCCTTGCCCTGTCAGCCCCAGCAGGCCCTCATCCATTGAATCCTGCAATCGGTGGCCTACTAGTCACCAGTTACATCGCCTGCTATCCGGACTCTTGTCGGTCAGACAAACTGAAACTCCTCAGACTGGGAGGCCAGCCAAAGCCAGCTGGGTGTTTGTGCCCCTTCGAAGGGTGGGATGCTGAACACTAGTTCTGTCCTCATGTGCCAGGACTTGAGCTGGGCATTGCCTCCAGTTTTGTTCCAATTTTCTCCTCATCATTGACCCACTGGCTAGGCCTATGCATGGTTCTGGGCCACCAGCGTCCCTACACACCAATCAGATGATTCTAAAAGTCTCCAAGCCGAAAGATCCTAAAGAATCACCCAGTCTGGTAGAGATACTCCTAGATATTTTAACAATGTGTTAGGGTCTCTTTCATTGCAATAATGATTAGGGATGCTCTGGCATTGGGTGCTATAGGCCAGAGATGCTAAATGTCCTACAATACACAAGGCAGTCTGTGCAATGAAGAATTATACCCCTTCCTTCCTTGGAGAAACACTGACTAGTCAACAGTACTTGATGTGCAGTTGTAACAACTAAGATCCAGAGAGAATAAGGGACCAGTCCAAGGTTATACAGATTTGTCTCATAGGCAATATAATGAAGAGGACCCAGGAGTCCTAATTCTTGAGGATTTCACTGTCATCTGTTCTCAGAACCCACTAGCAGTTACCAGGTTTGTGATATTGTGGGAGGGTCAAAGACCAATGTGAGGCATCAGGAAGGCTTCACAGAGGCATCATTTGAGCTGAGCCCTGAAGGATGGCTCACAGGCTTCTGACTTCTGGAAGCAGGGGAGAGCATAGTGGGCAATGGTGAAACAAGAGACCCAGTGTCCAGAAGTGAAGGTGGCTGAGAAATGAGCACAGGCTTTGAGAAGAATGCAGTGGTGAACAGGGAATGACTGAAAGGCGACTCTAAGCTAGATCACAGAAGTCTTTTCATGTCAAGCTGAGTATTGAGATTTTCTGCTAAGGGCAATGGGAAGCCACTGATGATATCAGAGTACAAGGTATATACAATGATGAGCTCTGTGCTTAAGAGGAAGTTTACTGAGGCTGCCTGTAGAGAAGCAATGGGAGGAAATTATGGGGACAGGAAACCACTGTCAGAACAGCCTAGGTGAAAAACACACATGAGGTCATGATGAAGACAGGCTCAAGGGGATGAAATAAGGAAAAGGAGACCACCTCAGAACCAAGCAACATTGCAGGGGTTGGTGATGTCCTTATCAAAATAAAGGATATTATCTTGGTTTGAGTTCCCCTGGAAGTAGATCCTAAGAAAAGGATTTTAATACAGTTTATTTGGAAGATGATCTCAAGGAATTACAATAGGAGAATAGGGAAATCATGCAGGAAAGGGAAGGTAGCCCAAAAAAAGTGCATCGTATCAAACCAGTTACCCCTATGGGCAACTGAAAATCAAACTTGCTGGAGATCTCTGGAGGACAGTCGAGAACACATGTTTCTGATTTAATCCTTGAAGAGCAAGGGAGTTGGGGTACTTATCCACTGATTCCTGGGAGCATTAACTCTCTGGCACTTTCGGAATGTCACACATGCCGGAGCAGGCTCTGCAGCCAGAAAAAGCCCTGAGGTATAGAGTCTCAGGGGTTTGCAATTGGAAGCTACCAAGTAGCTGTGTAGGAAAACAGCGAGTACCTATAAAATGGGGCAAGGCACCGATACTATCTGCAACACACATTCTTTACATACAAGTGAAGTGAGTTAGCCAAGATGGCTCCTTGTCTAAAAATGACTCCATAAATGAACCAGATAGGATATTTCTGAGGGAGGGCCCCGATAGCTGAAATGCCTAGCTTCTGTGACCCCAGAAAGGCAGAGAAGGAATCCGAAGTATAGTAATATGGTTTTGTCAATTTTTGCTTTATGTATTTAGATGCGAAGTTATCAGTTGCATATAAATGTAGAATAATTACATCTTCCTAATGAAGTAAGCTTTATATCATTTTGAAGTATCTCTCTTTAACCTGATAATGCTTTAAAATCTAGTTTTTTTTTAATATAGCTACACTACCTTTTTGCTTTTGTTACTGTTGTATATCATATCTTTTCCCATCCTTTATCTTTCTTTGTCTCTATATTTCACGTACATCTACATAAATAGTATATAGTCGAATTTTGGTTCTTATCCAAGTAAGTCTGAAAAGCCGAAAATATTTGCCTTGTAATGAGAAAATTTAGTCATTTTACATATAATAAAATTATTTTTACATTTGGGTTTATATCTATCATCTTATTACAAGTGCTTTCTATGTGTACTACCTACTCTCTATGTTCTTGCTTTTCTCTTTTCTTTGCCTTCTGTTAGAGTTATCATATTCGATTATCCTCTTCTATTAATTCGGAAGTTATTCTTTTACGATTGTTTAGTAGCTACCCAGAAATTACAGCATACATACTTAAAAAATCCTAATATCAATTGATTCTTTTACTCTCTTCTCCCAAAATGTAGACAGGGACCTCAGGATCTTAAGGTCCTAACTATAGGATCTTATAATTTTATAATTACAATATTTTAATTTTATAATATTATAAAATTATAAAACACTATAATATTATAATTTTTCTACACAGCCGATACATTTTATATTTATCTACATGCTTACCATTTCATTGGTCTTCGTTCCTTTCTGTATCTCTGACCTTCCATTTGGGATTATTTCCTTCTGCCTGAAAATTATTTTATTAATGTGGGCCTGCTGGTGATTAATTTCCTGTTTTTATTAGTCTGAAAATGTCTTTCATCAATTTTTGAAAGTTCTCAGCATTATCCCTTTATATATTGCTTCCACCCCATTCTTTTAAACCGTCTCAGTATTTCTTCTGGTTTCTTAGACTCTCTTTTATATATTCATCTTTTACTCTTTCATGCTTCATTCTGGATAATTTTTCTCATCTCACTTCTATTTAACTAACTCTTTGTTCAGCTTTGTCTAAAATGCAGCTAAATCTATCCTTTGATATTTTAGTGTCAGGTATAATAATTCTCAGTTCCAGAATTTCCATTTAGAAAAAAAAATAGTTTCAATTCTCTACCAAAATTCTTAATCCTGTCTTTTATCTCCTTGATCATGCTAAGTACTGCATTGAAAAATGTTTAAATCTGCATACATAACTCCAATATCTAGAGAGGATATTATCTTATATATTTGTTCATGTTGTCTTCTCTCATCATGTGTCTGATTTTTGTTTTTTAGTTTTGGGTTTGCAGGGCCTTTTGGTTTTTGCCAGGTTGTGTGTGTGTGTGTGTGTGTGTGTGTGTGTGTGTGCGCATGGGTGCACCCTGGACATTGTAGTTGCAAAATCATTTATAGAAATATCTAACAAGACGATGGCTTCTTCCAGAGAGGATTTTCAAGAGCCTGAGGGCACTAGCAACATCAGATCACCTTAATCCAATTTCAGGAATTGAGATGAGTCAAAGCTGGGCTGCAGCCCCTGTCAGAACCTGTCTACTTTTAGTACATCAGGTGCAACCTTTTGGGGTCCCAACCCAAAGCAAGGAGGTTCACGAAACACTCCTCTTGATAGGCCTAGTCTCCTATCTCCAGGAGACCGTCTTTTTCCATCAACCTTTCAGCTTCTCAGTTGCTTCCTCCTTGCCCAAAGGAAAAGCATTTCCGAAGCCAGGCTCGCCTCCCTACTCCCGGTCCTCTTTATACCCTAGCCCAAAAATTCCCCACTACCTTAAAGATCCTCAAAGAGTTTGTTGTTTTGTTTGCTTTTCTTTTTTTTTAATATATAGCTTTTCTAGTGGCCTTCAGAAGGAAGTTTAATCTACATTACCTAGCTGTTTCTGAAAGCAAACACAATGATGTGTAGGAAGTTTCTGAGACATTTGTACCAGTGTTAAAAAGGCTTTTTTTTTTTTAAAGCCAACAGTTTACATAACACAGATTAACATGTTATGGATTGTCATAACAGAGTTTATATTTCTGGGTTAAAAGGAAAGATCCAAGATTTATATAATTTATTGGCCTTAATACCAAAGAAGGTTAATCAATATAATAAATTTAAATGGAGTAAAGTTAAATAATGAGCTGCTTTTGTATTTTGAAAATAAAATTAGATTCTGTATTCATTTTAAAAGAACCGTGACCCGGGAAAATTGACAGGACTTGCAACTGGGTGAAAATTTGTATGAAGGGGCGAGGAGTCTGGGGGGACAGGGAGGGAAGAGAGCAGGTGGATCTGGGGAGGGCATGATGAGTTCAGCACTGGATGGCCTTCCTTTAACATGCTGGAGGGAGTCCAGTTAGTGGCCAGAAGTGGGGTTCTAGCTGGGTGATCTGATAAACCAGAAAAATGGACTTTGGAGCTGCTCGTGCACAGACTGGACTTGGAACCAGGGGAGCTAAATGACCCTTGTGGAGAGTGTACAGAGAGAGGAGGGTGCATCAGAGCACTGATCTTTAGGGGTAGAGGGAGGCAGAATGGGTTCCAGGTGGTGGAGAGGTGGAACATGCAGGTCTGGAAGGCCCTGGGAAGACACTCTCTCAAAGCCTTGGGGGTTATAGGGCCAATTTTCCCGAGGAGGTTCAGATGTGGCTGAGATGTGGGGGAGGCCTCTGCTGACTTTGAGAGCAGTTTCCGAAGCGTCGGGAACGCAGAGGCTACCGAGAAGGGGTTAGGGAGCGAGTGGGAAGCCAGGAAGCAGAGGCAGTGTGTACAAACTTCTTTTTTAGAATGTGTAGGGCTCTGAAGGAAGGAATTGAATGGTGATTAAGGGAAGAGCTGGTGACAATGACCAGAGGAAGTTTGTGGGCAGAAGGGAAGGAAGCAGGGCAGATGGAGGGACCAAAGAACCCCAAAACTACATCAGAACTGAGGGAGTCAGCACCCACCCCAGGGAACCCTGAACTTCACCAAGAGCTCTTATTTTTCTCACTTTTCAGCTGAGGAAAGTAGACTCAGAGAGGCAGATCACACAAGTGACTGCTAGAAAGAGATGAGGCTGGGATGGGACCCAGGTGTGTCAGGTTACAAAGCCCACCTCGCAACCTCCACCCCACCCCCATCATGATTTCAAGGTTTCCATGACCGTGACCACCCCCGTCACCATCACACTGCCACCGTCATCACGCCCACCTTGGCCTCTACCACTATGACCACCAATGTCACTGTCCACCTCACCACAATAATTACACTCAGCAATATGAGATTTCCTGTGCCCAACACATGCAGTTTCTGTCTTGGGGTCTCCTATTCTGAGAACACGCAAACAATAAAATGAACTGAGGCAGTCAGCCAAAGCCTTTTGATCATATGGCGGCGGGTCAGGGCCTTTGCTGGTCCTATAGTTAGATGGCCTGCATTCATGGTTTCTTCCTGGGGAAAGGGGCATGTCAGAAACTGGTCTTCTGTTTGCTCACCTTTTCCCACGGCAAGCTCCATGGGCCTCCCCCATCACTCATCCTCACCCCACCCCAAATCCTTCATTTATTACCTCTGAGCTGGAAAAATTAAACAGATTTTTCTGAGGGAAAATCTTTAGGGGAGTGTGTGCAGAGGTATTAGTGCTGGGCTGAGGCCCAGTCATTCTTGGTTCTCCTCTGAGAGTCTGGGTTTCCTGCAGGGACATGCTCCCATCTCACCAGAGCCCCTTCCCTCCCTCAACTCACCACTCCTCCTTGGTACAACCAGGGATGGGAAGCCCAAGGCTGCAGCCTGGCTTCCCCACCCCCATGTGCCCATGGCCCCAGATCCTCCCCACCCCATGCCCACAGTCCCTCTCCCCAGAGTCCTGGGCCTCAGGCCTGGAGAGATGGATTCCTGGGATGCAAAGAAACCGAGGCAGGAAAGAGGCAGGCCTGGAGATGTTCAGAAAAGTTTCCATGCTGAACAGCTTATTTTGAGCAACTCTGCCAATTCCCCCTCCTCACTAATCCCAGGATTAGAGTAAGTGGAGTACAGGAATACAGGAGCCAGAGTCTGGGAATGGAGAGCAGTGTAGTGAGAGAAACCAGGCAGGCTTGCATTGGAACTCTTGCTTGGCCCTTCAAACATACCTGCTGTGTGGTCTGGGCAGGCCATTGACCTCTCTGAGCTCCACTTCCTCACTTGTCAAATGAGGATCATCAAGTCTGAGCACAATGAGAGAGGATGTGTGTAAGATGTGGTGTTCAGTACACGGTGGCTGGTTGACTGTTACTGTTGTGGTTCTGAGCTCTAAGTGCAGGGATGACTGGGGAGGAATGAGTATTTCTTGCCACTGACTCTTGAGCCCTGGAAGGCTGAGTGGTACAGCGGGGAGAATGTGGCATTGGCATCTGATAGATCCATTGACCCTCCATTCCATTTTGTGAGCCCCGCAATGACTCATCTTCATCAGGCCATCACTTCCACCTGGATACCTTATAGGCCTGCTTCAGAGATTGAGTGAGATTTAACACAGGCATGAGTCTAGCACAGTACCTGCTTTCTGTGCCTCCATCTGAACCCGGTGAGTCCAGGCCCCTGGTTCCATTCTCTGCCTTCCTCAGAGGGACAGACGAGGGGTCCCAACCATCCTTGTCTTGCCTGATTTTTGCCACACTCCCTTGCTCTTCCTCTCCAAAACCATATTAACCTGTCACTTCCCTTACTCAAGAGCCTATCATAGCTCCCTATCACTGACCATGTCTAAACCGGCCTCTCAGCTTGGCATTCAAGGACTGAACACCCCACCTTCAGCCTTATCTTCTCTCCTTGGTCTGGCCAGACTCCCCTTGCCCTGAGCCGACTTGGCCCTGACTGACCTGCTCCCCAACCTGTCCCCACAGTGATCATCTCCTGCCACCTCCCTCCTCCCTAGACTTCCGAGCTAGGCCCGGCTCAACCATTTCCGAGCTCCAACGGATATAACAATTCACAGATAAACCAAATCTCAAGCAGCAGCTGAGAGGAAGCCTATCAATAATGAGACCTAACGCAGTTACTGGGCAGACTGGCTTTGGGAAGAAGCAGGTAATCGAATCTCCTCCGGCTGCCATCTGTCTCCATTGCTCCTGCCTCGCCCGTGAGATGCCCGCCCTGCATCCGGAGGCTCAAGCAAGTGGGTCCCGGGCCATAATACAATTCTGTTAAAGAGAGCTTAGGTTCTTTGGGGACAAAGGGAAGGTTTTCAGAAGGATGAGGCAGAGAGGACAAGGCCAGAGTCAGATTGGACAAGCACAAGAACAGTACACACCCCACAATTGATCTGGGAAAGGCAGTGTGGAAATGAGCCTGTTGTCTTCAATATTCTTGTTCCTTTTATATTTTTATCCATGTTTTATTCTTTTCAAGTTTCTAGAATGGCAGCTTTGTGAGAGGATCCCAAGCACACAGAAGATACTTAGACATGTAATTCCCACCCAATGGGGCAGAGAGGCTTAGCCTCAAACCCTGGCCGCCTGGGACGGGGTCCCCATCCTATCCCTGGCCAGATAAATATGTGACCTGGGATGGCTATTTCACCTCTCTGTATCTGAGTTGGTCCCTCTGCGAAATGCCGATGGTAGTAGTAATACCCAGCTCATGGTTGGCTAGCAGTGGGGACTAAGTGAATGGATCCAGGTAAAGCCTGAGAAAAGGGCTGACCTGTGGGGCTCCTCCCATCACCTTAATTCTCACAATTACCACGCAGGCAGAGGAAATGGCCGTTCTGCAGGGGCTGCTTTCAGGGGCCACTCGAATTCTACCTGTTCCTAGCACTGTAGTGTGGAGATGATAGTTTTACAGCTGGCAGTGGCTGGTAGAAGGATGGTAACTTAGCCCCATTCCTCACTGCACCTCAGTGCTAGTTCATAGGGGCTTCAGGCACCGTGGTCCCTGCCCTCAAAGCCAGCGCACCCTGGAGCTTCTCATTCCACTGGTGTGGAGTGAGGTGCCAGGTGAGACCGACGAGCAGCCAGGAATGGGGAACACTGTCTCTGGTCTGGGAGACACCTGAATGTGGATGCAGGGCCTGGCAGAGAATCAGAGGGAGAGGTCAGCAGGACTAGGAAACAGGGGTTAGAGGTCCCACCAGACCCTCACAGGGAGCAATGAGTGACATCGAGGCTCTGGTCACCAATTCTCCATTTGTTTATTCCACAGATGTCTGCCTGCTCTTCACCGGGGCCTGGGCGAGGCCCTGGGGCTCCAGAGAGGAGAGACACTGTCCTTGACCTCCAGACCACAAATAGTGGAGGAGGCAATAGCAGTTGCCTCCTGGAGTGCCCCCTGAAAGAGCTGGAGCCAGGGAGAAGGGGGTTGTATATGTGTATTTTTGACAAAATTGGAACTATATTGCGCATAATGCATATTTTTAAGCAATAATTTCTCACCTTAATAATCATCCATGACATGGTTTCACCAGGCTATGTCATATTAAATAATGTGGATGTGCCATAATTCAGTAGTCATGTCTCTGCTGTCGGGCATTTAATTTTTTCCCAGTTTCCATGGGTATACACAGTGCTATGGTGCATGGATGTTCTCATACAAAAATAGCTGTTCATTTCTTTGATTACTATTCTAAAACAAAGTCCTAGAAGCAGAACGGCCAGGCCTAAAAGGAGACATATTTTTTCAAGTCTTGCTCCATAGGAGAGGACATCCTACTTCAGGACACCCTGTGGTGAGGAACCCTTTCAATAATGTCCAGCTTGAGTTGATTGCAGCCTGTGTTTATCCATCACAGGAGCAACAACCCCTGCTGCTTTCCAGGGACACTACAAGATTTTATAGCCCTGGAGCTCGTTACACCTCACAAAAAAGGAGACTAGAGCCCAAGCTGCTCATGCCTAAGGAATAGCATCCACTGCAGAATCCTTGGGTCACTGTGTCAGGGCTGCAAGTGACAGAAATCTGACTTCAGAGGCTTAACCAAGAGAGGCTTATTTTCCTCACACGATGAAAAGCACAGAGGTAGCAGCAGTCCCGTACTGATGTTACCCACCCTCACTGCCCCCCCATGACACAAGCTCCTCTAGCTTTCCTTCCTTTCACACTGAGCTTGTGGCTCTTTCCTCCTCATGCTCAAAATATGGCTGATGGACCTCCAGCCATTACATCCACATTCCAGGCAGGAAAAGGGAGAAGAGGAAAAGGTAGAGACTGCTGCCTGCTAAAAATGTCCCCTGCTTTGATCAGGAAAACCCCCAGATGATCTTTATATTCATCTTGTTAGCCACAACCACGTCATAAGGCCCACCCTAGTTGTGAAAAAGCCTAGAGAGTCTAGCTTTTGCTTGGCGCACTGCTGCCCTGAAAAAAACTGGAATTGTATAAGTAAGGAGGGTGGGGAAGATAGATATTTGGTGGGCACCTAACACTGTCTGCCACCTTCCTCATGTAGTGTGACAAACTGCATGGCTGCCTCCTTCCTCGCATAGCGTGACAAACTGCACAGGAGCCTGAATGCCTCTCTCTGGAATGTACAGCCTGGAGACAGTGAGTCCTCCAGGCCTAGAGATATTCAAACAGAGGTTTGGCCAAAATGATTTCGCCAAAATGTCATGGAGGGGATCCAAATAACGGAAAGAAATCAAGAGATTCCCTCGCTCTTTAGCCTCAGGGCTTTGGGGGAGCATCCCATACCCTTAATTGGGTTATTATATGTTTGTTTTAATACAGAAAGTATTATGAATCAAAAGTCCTCGGTTCTCTACACTCTAAAATGACTTGCTGTTTTTTAAAATAAAATTAATAACAGACCTGAGGAGCCTTGGTTCACTTCCATTAACACTGTCGGGAGATTTTGTGGTTTGGATAGATGCATTCTAAGAAAAAGAAAGAAACATTGTAAAGAAAAGCTAAAGTTTTAAAACTTCTAAGAACAAAGGCCAAGCACCAAGACCTATTAGATACATTTATCTATTAACAAAATTAGTAATTTTTAATTTATTAGAATCCTTTCATGCAAGGCAAAACTAGTATGGTATTTTAGAAAATTCGTTTTGCTATAATATGTGTAACTAAATAGCAAAGGTTAGTATATAGCAAAACTTAATTCAAGCTAATCGCATACCTCTCCCCATTGTAATGTCCCCAGTTTTTCCCCCATGACAAAATTAACATCAGGGATTCAATTCACAAATAGAAAACTACCCAAAAAAAGAAGTAATGTGAATTGTTCCCTACAATAAAAGAATATTCAAATTAAAGTTATTTGGGCCAAGCTCTGAAAAATATCTTGGTAACAAGAAATGAAAATGGCCTTATTCATTTGAAGCCAGCAGTATAAATGACATTGCTATGACAATTTTCAGAAAAATGTATCATTAAAAATATCTTCTCCCCCGCACCCGCCAAAAAGTCCAGGGTTCAAAATTCACTTTTCCTCTTAGTGTGTAACTTGTAGAAAATGCCTAAATTTTCTGAGCCTCAGATTTCTCTACTAAAAAGTGGTAATAAACAAGTTTGTAATTATTTAGTGGTTAATAAATTCCAGGCACTATGTAAATTCTTTGCATCGATTATCTTATTTAGTTTTGATAATATCCTATGAGATAGTTATTATTGCAGATGGGAAAAATACAGCCCAAAAGAGTTAACAATGAAACAATGCTCTTCACCCCTGCACCATCCCTACCTGTCAGAGTCTCCAAAGCAAAGAGAGATCTATATTGTAAACTGTGATATGCTTCACAAATAGTACACATTGGAGCCTTATGCACTGTCTCAGGACCATAGGCTAGAAGAAAAATATTAATTCATTTACTCATTCAACAAATGCTTATCCAGTGCCTGCAGTTCTCTCGTACTCTTAGAGGCTACTTCAGTGAACAAACGGATAAAGTTTCCCACTCTCAAAGAACTTGCATTTTAATGGAAAGAGACAGACAATAAACAAAATAAATAAATAAATAAATAGATAGATAGATAAATAAATGTGTATATGTGTGTGTGTGTGTGTGTATATATATATATATATATTTGAAGGATGTTGATATGAGCCATGGAGAAAAGTAAAGTAGAAATAGGGAGGGTCCGGGTGGCTAGGGGTTGTCATTTTACGTGGGGCGGGGGATCAGAGAAGGCATCGCTATGAAGACATTTGAACTAGGAAGTGAGGGAACCCATCATGTAGACATCTGGGAAAGGTGTTCTAAGCAGAGATGACAGCTGGTGCAGTGACTCAAGGTAGATGCGTGCCTGGAATGTTTGAGAGACAGCAGGAAGGCTCCAGTGGCTGGAATGGATTAAATAAGCAGAGAGTGGGGAGAGGGAGTCAGAGGGTCAGTAGGGGTGTTGGTTAAGGTTTCGCAGACCACTATAAAGATACCGGCTTTTATTGAGGAAATTGAGAACCACTGGAGGGTTCTGAGTTGAGAAGCGACTTGATCTGGTTCATGCTTTAACAGGATCACTCTGGCCACTGTTGAGAATAGACTAAGCAAGGCAGAGGTGGCGAGGGGCGGAGAGTCAGGAGGATATTTAGGTGACTCAGCCAGGACCAGGAGGTATAATGGTGGGGCTAGTGAGAAGTGACTGGATTATGGATGTATTTTGAAGTTAGAGTCAGTAGGAATTTGCTCACGGATTGGACAAAGGGTCCAAGCAAAAGAGGGGTGTCGGGTTGACTACCGGGTGTTTTGGTCTGAGCAACTCAGAGGAAGGAATTGTCATTGAGATGGGGAAGACTGTGAGGAAATTGGTCTGGAAAGCAAGATCAGAGTTCAGTTTGGGACATGCTGATTTTGATATTCTCACTAAATATTCAGGTAGAGATGTCGAGCAGGCAATTCGAATATACAAGTGTAGAGTTCAGGGGAAAGGCTTAGGCTTAAGGTATGAATGAAGGGGTCATCAGCATAGGAACAGTATTTAAAGCAATAAGAGTGAATTAATTTACCAAGGGAATAAGTGTAGATAAAAAAGAGAAGACATGCAAGGACTGAGTCCCAGGGCTCTCTACTGCTTAGCAGTCAAAGAGATGAAAAGGAACCAGCCGAGGAGACAGAGAAGGACGGCCAGAGAGGTGAGAGGAGAACCAGAGGGGTGGGGTGTCCTGTGAGCCAAGGAAGAAAACACAGGTGACTTGTCTGGAACTATGCATAAAAGCTTTCAGAAAGTTAATGCCCTGTAACTAAATTTGCACTCAAGTATATATTCTAAGTAAATACTCTTAGTCATGCACAAACATTCATGGCCAAGGGTGCTCTTGACAGCATGGGTTATAAAAGTGAAAAACAGGAAACAACCTAAATGTCTAACAACAGGGGGTTGATTAAATAAATTATGATATATCTGTGTGATGGGCTACCACACAGCCATAGAAACCCACATTTTATTGAGTATTTTAAGAATGTTAAGTAACCTGTGAACAGATTTATCTTCATGATCTATTATTAAGTGAAAATAAATGGGTTATAAATTGTTATGGTCAACAAGATCCCTGTATCAGTCAGCTAGGAGCACAGAAACCACTCTAGTCATTTCAAGCAGAAAGGGATTTAGTACAGGGAATTAGGTGTACACAAAGCTGTGGGAGGTTCATTGTGGAAGGCTGTCAGGTTCATTGCTAGTTTTTAGGGCATCAGAAATTTGCTGTAACCACAGGACACCTGAGCCTCCAGTGCCAAAACAGAGAAAACGCTGGAAGGCTGCTCCCAAATCTCCTATCTGCTGAAGCCCACATACCTACCCACAGCTGCCAGGAGAAAAATGCTATGAGTTTTGTTTCTCTTCCACCTGCCAGATCTCATGGAGATGCTTTTCCTTGTCTGGCAGGGATTCTGAGAACTGTACTTATCTGGCTTCCAGCCCCTGCTGGACAGAGGAAAGCATGGACCAGTGGGAAAAAATGATCTTGAGTTGAAGGCAAACAATACTGCACACGTTTATCAATGTTTCTTTACAAAGATAACATGCCTGAAGAAAAAACTGAACACTTAAACACTGTGATAAGCCAAATAATGTCCCTTCAAAGATGTCTAAGCCTAGAATTTGGGAATATATTATGTTGCCTGGCAAAAAGCACTTGGCAGATGTGATTAAGTTTATGGACCTTAAAATAGAGAGATTTTCCTGGATTATCTGGGTGGATCTAATATAATTGCATAAGCCCTTAAAAGCAGATAACATTCTCTGGCTGAATGTAGAAGAAAGAGGAAGATGAGAGATATGATGAAAGGGAAGTCAGAAAAAGTCCAAGCATGGAAAGGCTGCTTCATTCCATTTCTGGTTCTGAGATGTAGGTAGCCAAATGCAATGACCAGAGAGAGGCCCCTAGGAGCTAGGGACTCCCAAGTGACAGACAGCAAGGAAATAGACCCTAGCCTCTAAACCTGAATGGAGCACAGCATCCCATGGCCAAGGCACAGACTATACCATGCAGGGCCCTCTGGGCCATTCCAGGGCCTTTTCAATGTATTTTAAGATTCAGAACTCAGTGTATAAAGGACCCTTACTCGGAAGCCCCATGTGTACGACAAACAGATAAAGCAGAGGCCGTCTTTGGTTGTAGCTGGGGCAAAAAGGACTGGGGTGGTGCCCAAGCCCTTCCTGCTTAGCCTCAGGAGCCTCCATAGGACCCCTAAGGCCCCCTGGAGCACACTGTGAAAAGGGTCTCTGGCCCCGAGGGTCTCTGGCCTTGGGGAGGGGGAGTAGGTCTCACTAAACTACTAATGCCAGGTGGTGTCTGCCCAAAGGAAAATGCTTTTCTGAGAAAATTGTATCATTATTCCAAAAAGCAGTCATCTCACCATCTTGGCTCCGTCTCACACCACACATCTGGGACATGTTTACCAGCAGCTCCCTCCGGGAGCCTGGGCCTGATGCAGAAATTGAGAAGACTGGAAATGAGTAAGACATGCCAGGGCACTTAACAGGACCCACCAGTGGTACCTACTTTTCCACAGGAAGCCACATCAGCAAAGAATCTATCATGATTTTGCAAAGCCCTCTTGGGTTGTAGGTAGTAGGTGCCAACTCAATGCCCAAAGTGTTCTCCATTCTGCTGTGCACCCCTCTGTGTTCTGGAATCCCAGGTCCAAACTCCCGGGCCCATCTTGCCTCTATCTATCCAAGCTCCTGCCTTAAGTGTCTACCCAGGGTTCTGATTCCCCCAGGGCTGGGGTCTGCCTAGCTCTTGCAGTCTTGCCAGAAGCTGAATTTCCACCCTGACCTCCAGTCTGATGGCAGGAGCCCCTTCCTGCTGACCATACTCCCCACTCTATCGCAGCCCTCCATGGCTAGAAAATGGGATTAGCTCCAGATGACTCTATTGGTATGTGCCAAAAGTAGCAGGAAAAGACAAACCTGGAATAATTTAATTCTCACAGTGTCATCAGCATCCAGAGGTCATCACATTCAATCCCTTGCCTCTAGGAAGGTTGCCCACCATTCACTCTTGCTGGCTTCCTGTCGATGGCTGACCAGGCTCTTCCTCACTTTGCCTAAAACTCGGTTTACCCTCATACCTGTCTGTATGCTCTTTATCTTCTCTTATGAGAAAAGAGTGAGGATGTGTCTATACCCATTTGGGTAATATAAACACAGCCACGAAGTCACCTCCTTTCCTAGCAAATGACTGGGTTAATTAAGGGCCAGAAGGAGTTCATGGGCCTGGAAGATGTTGAGATTCTGGGTCAAGGGTTTGTTCATCCTGTGCTCCTATAGCTGACAGTTGTAGTAAGGAGAGGGACACCAGCTCAGGGAAGACATCTGCAGGGCCCTCTTGTCTCTATCTGGCTACCTGGCTTCAACCCATCATCTACGAAGGAGCCCTCGGCCACCTCGATGCACCTGCCATGGCTACTAGAATGTCTCCTTCCTCTCTCCCCTGACCCTCTCCTCTGTCCAGCAATCCCTGGGCACAGCAACGTTCAAACAAGGGTGATAATAAAGTCATCCTGGTTCCTAGTAAAGGGTTATGGCCAGAGGACCCCACAACTACAGCAGGAAATGGGGGAAAGGTGGAGCAAGGTCATATGTTTAGAACAAAAGAATAGCCCTCAGGTTCCTGCGGGAGATGGGTGGAAGGAAGACATGTTCATTGCTTCAGAAGCTGCTAAGTGACATCCAAATGTTGAGGAGTAGCCAAATCGGGCTGTACATCTTCCTGATCTAATAGCTTCAGAGGACTCCTCTAGCCTGTCTCACCTCCACCCTACCTGTGTCAATTCATCAATCTGAGAGAAGCTCAATGTTCAGAACCATGTTTTCCCCCAAAAGACTAGGCCTCAAGATAGCTTTGAGTGCGGTAGAGGGGCAGGAAATCTTCCGAACAAACAGAAGATCCCCTGATTCTCTTCCAAGGCCTCCTGCCCACTGCTCCTCAGGCCTCACTTGCCTTCCTCCCTTCCTTGGCCCTCCTCATCCCCTTTTCAATGGTTTCCTCTCTCAGTCTGGGGTGGAGTGAGTCTTGTAAATCTCCATTCCTTTGGGGACAGGAGGCTGAGAGCCCACATCCTGAACCTCAGCTATTCTCTGTGGCCACACTCCCCCATCTTACACCTCTGCACGTCTTTGTGCCTCTCCTTCCAAGGGAAGAATCATCAGCTAGGGAGGAAATTCCAAGCTAAGGAAGAGTGTACTTATTAGGACTGTTTTAATAAAAGCAGAATACATTAAGACTAAGCATGGTTCTTTCCAGAAGAGCAAGAAGGCCGAATACTGGGAAACTCAACACAACCCATTATCTTATTATGTAAAATAAAGAGATTAATTTTATTTCAACATGTTTAATGGGAGACTCAAGACATAGTTCCATACTGAAGGCAATGTCAGCTGCTACTATAAAGTATCACCACTAGCATTTAACATTGTTCTGGAAGTATCTGACAATGCAATTAGATTAGAAAAATAAAATAAGAGGTATAAATATTATAAAGAGAAAGCATAATTATTATCATTGGATGATATTATTCTATGCATGGATATTCCAAGAGAATCAGCCAAAGACCTCTCAGTGATAACCAGAGAATTTAACAAGGTAGCTAGTTCTAAAAGCGAGATTACCCAAACACAAGAAATAGGGTCCCATCCACAAAGGTAATAAAATTGTTACATGAAACAGAGAAAAAAAAATGTGCAGGTCTACGTGAGAAGAGCTATAAGACCCAAATGAGGGACTTAAACATAATCTTGAATGGAAAGAAAGAGAGAGACATTGCTCTTGAATAAAAAGTCAATATTATACACATGTCAGTGTCCCCATAATGAAACTATAAATTCAGTGGGATTTTTTTGGAGGTAACTTGACAACATGATTCTGGGGAAATAAATATAAAAGAATAGCCACAGAATTCCTGGAGGGGAAAAAAGTAAACTAACAAGGAAGGAGTAGCCCCATAAAACACTTTTTAAAATATTGCACAGCTATAATAATTAAAATAGTATGAAACCAGTACAGATAGATCAGTAGTAAAGAATGCAGAAATTTGAAATCAACCCAAATAAACATAAGAATTCAGTTCATTAATTGAGACACTAACCAGATATTTGGAATAAAGTAAATAAATCTGCATTACCTACCTGAAATAAATTTCAACTACATCAAAGATTTAAAGAAAAAAATTTTAAATAAAACTTTTGAAAAATAAAGCCATAAAAGTGTCAGAAGAAAATGTGTGCAAATGTTTTTTATGATCCTGGAGTAGCAAAGGCTTTTCTAGTCATGGAACAAAACAGAAGTCGTAACAGAGAAGATTAATAAGTATATCTACATAGAAATTAAAAGAAAAAACTTCATAAGCAAAATCAAAGGACAAAATGAGAGAAAAATGCCTGCAAGATGTATGCCACGATGCTCATTTTTCTAATTTAAAAAATGACATATTCTACAAAACAAGAAAAAAAGGACAACAATCCAATGGGGAATTATAGGCAAAGAATATAAACAGGTCACTCACAAAAATTACAACTGGCTAATAAAAATATAGAAAATGTTCCATCTCACTAACAATTTTAAATGCAAATGAAAACAAGAAATAATTTTTCACTTATCAGATTGGCAAAGATTAGGAAGATTCTTAACTCATGGTATTGTGGAAGGTGTGGTTACACAGGCTGTCTCATACAATGTTAATGATGAAAAATTAGTTCATTCTGGAAAGCAATTAAGCCTTATCTATTAAAATGTAAATGTTCATACTCTTTCACCTAGCAGTTTAACTTCTAGGATTTTACCCTGCAAAAGCATTTATATAAGTGCCCAAAGATAAATGGACAAAGATGTTCATTGCAGCATTGTTTATAATTTTTTTTTAAAGTAAGGGAAACAACCTAGGGGTTCATTTATAGAGAATTGGTTAAATGCATTATAGTACAACCAAGAGTGAAATATTATGCAACAATTTAAAAGAGTAAGGAAATTTTCTATATATATTCTTATGGAAAGATGTCTAAGATAATAAGTGAAAAAACAGGTTGCTAAATTTACATATAATATAACCTACATTTGTAAAATAAAATTTAAGATAATATGCTTAATCATGAATTGATGAATCATGAATAACTCCTCCTCTTTTGGAGGTTCCTAAGGAAGCTTAACGCATAAGAATAGTGGTAAAGTGCTAGCTGGGGCCCTGGCCTCAAACCCAAACTCCAGTAAGTAGGACAAAGGACCCTCTGACAGCTGGGGACCCAGCAGTTCACAAGACTTGTGCTCCCTCTTTACACCTGGCACTCCACCTGGAGCTTTATCCTTCATCCTAAGGACAGCCCAGTCATATGTGAGCACACAGATGCATCTGCTTTGCTCAGAAGACCCCCACTTCCTAGTGGCTCTTGTATCTCTCCCTTCCAGGTGTGAGGGCAGAGGGAGATGAACTGGGGGGGAGGCAAGAAAAGGGATTGACCCACCTTCTGGGGTCAGAGGTGATGAGCCCTCCCGGATACAGGGGGTGGACCAGAGCCAGGAATTGCAACCACTGGTGGCTGGGTTTGTGGCCAAGTGGGCAGGCGGCCTGCTGTGGTGAGGAGGGGAAGGGTTTGTGGGAAACACGGTTGGCAGAAATAGCCAGGATAGCGTGTACCAGCAGCCTCTGGGGAGGGGACACTCCCCCTCAACCAACTCCTCCAGGGTCTGTCCTGGGGCACCGCAGGCCACCTGTCTGCCCTATAGGCCTTGAGTCACTTCCTGTGTTTTTCTTTTTCCCCAGGTAGACTCCTGACTCACAGTCCTCTTTCTTTCCTTCCTGTCCCCTGTGACTTAGGAAGGAGGACAAAGGGGACCCTAGCTTGGGATAAGTGCCCCCCTTACCTTAGCTTGGGATAAGTACCTCTTGCACCTTGGTCTCCCTGTCCCTAACACAGAGTTGGTCCCAGCACTGAGAAGCCCAATTCAAAGGTCATCTCAGTCAGTTCCCTGTATCCGGTCAGCATGAACAGGGACTTATTAACTCCTTCCCTCGGAGAAAAGGGCTAGAGCACTTTGTTTTCAGTTTCAGCAGATACCGCCTTCTCTCCCTGGCCCTGTTCTCTCCTCTCCTGCATTACAACGAACACCCTCAAGGGTGTAAAGCCATATTTCATCCCCTCAACAAATATTTTCTAATTGAATTAGAGTCAAGCTAAGTCTCCAGGCAGGAGCCACAGATCCAGCTGGTTAAGAAACACAGAAACAGAGTCCTCACAACTGAGGAGACCTCCTCCACCAGCCTACATGAGACTGTGGGTTGTCCACTCAGCCTCTGTCCTCATGCCCCATTTCTCCTTTAAAACCAACCCACCCCTTCACGCAGCCCCATGATTCACCATCCAGGGAAGCCTGGGCTCCCTACCGAGAGTTAACAAAGGAATGAGCATGTGCACTAACCTTGGCTGATGAGAGTCAAGGGTAAGTTCGCAATTCAGAGGAAAGCTTTCTTGATCTTAAAAAATAGACCCACAGAAAGCAATGGTCCCTCTTCAACCTCCAGACATATCATGTCTGAATGTGACATCTGGAACTTCAGCAGCCTCGTAGTCATGAAGGGAGCTATAGCACCTGAGGAGCAGACCAACACCTGAGGAGAGCAAAGCAGAAGGACAGAAAGAGCCTGACTGATTGATAATGCGGTAGAGCCACTCAATTAGCTGTCCTAGAGCCACACTACCTCAGGACTTCTTATGAAATAAACACTCCCTGTATTGTCTTAAGCATTTTGAGATGGGTTTTTGTGACTTGTAAAGGATCCTTATGAAACAGCTAGGTATTTGGGAAGCCCGGCTAAAGAAACCAAATAAATTGTTATGAGAAAGGAGACTATGTGGCCTGAGGAGGAAGGAGATCACATTTTCCAGCTTCTGGCTCATGTCCGGCCCCGTGACGTGAGCCTCAGCCATCTGGGAACCGAGAGGAGTGGGAGGGATGTGGACCATGTGTGGGTAAAGACATGAGAAATAGGGGGTGGAATGAGGGGCCCTCTGGAAATCAGTGGCTCAGATGTGGTAAGGGAGAGGTACAAAGATGTTCGTTGCAGCCTTGTTTATAATTGTTTATAATTCTTTTAAAAAGTGGAAACAGTCCAGAGGTTCATTTATAGAGAATTAGTTTAATAAAGTATAGTACATCTCTAAAGTGGGAGCAGGGCATCAACAGGGCCCTAAAAGGGAAGGTGACACCTAAGCAGAGACCCTAGATGGAGTCATGTGGTTCCCCCTACCGAGAGCCTCCAGGGTGAGCCAGGTCCTCTCCTGGCCCAGGCTGTGGAGGAGCCTTGGCTGGTTTCCAAGTTCAATTCTTATTACATATTTCTCTATATTATGCATTCCATTCCCTGAGTTCCCAGTACAGCTCTGACCCCCAGCACAGCTGCTCCCTTCTTGAGGGCAGGGCCTCCCTGTTCTGTGTCTGAGAACCGCTCTGGGCCTAGCACAGAATTTGGGTCCTGATTACCTGGGGCCCAATAAGAAGGGAGCTTTGGGGCAGGGTCAGAGAGGAGGACAACTGTCCAGAAAAAAGAAACAGCAAATAGAAGGGCCAAGGTCTCCAGAGCAGGATCATTACCCTGCAACCAAGAGCAGCACAGAGGTGGCCAGAGGAAGAGATGAAAGAAATAGACTCTTGAGGAAGGGAAGAAAGAAGCTGGGGTGGGAAGGTGGGTAATGTCATCAGAGAGCAGGTGTGTTCTATACAACACTGTGATTCATACGGTCGCATGTCTCACATCTCAACCCAGTACAAGCACGCATATGTGTGCATACACTGGAAACCAACATTTCACAAAACCATGCTTCCCCTTCCACAGGTGAGGCACTCTATTTTCTATTCTATTCTATTCTATTCTATTCTATTCTATTCTATTCTATTCTATTCTATTTTTTTATTTTATTTTCTTTTATTTTTAAATTAAGTTAATTGGGGTAACATTGGTTAATACAATTATATAATTTTGAGGTGTACATTATAATTTGACATTTGTATATTCTATTGTGTGTTTATCACCCAAAGTCCAGTTTCCTTCAGCTACCGTATATTCAATCCCCTTTACCCACTTCACCTTCTCCCTACCCCCTATATTTGACCCCCTTTACCCCATCTACCTCCCTTCTCCTCCCCCACCCCTTACCCTCTGGTAACCACTATAGTCTATAGTTCATATCCATGAGTCTCTGTTTGTTTGCCCTGTTCTTTTGTTGCTTTTAGGTTTATATCCCACATATAACACATATGATATCATGTGTTTCCAGTTTTTTCTGTCTAGCTTATTTCACTTAGCATGATTATCTCAAGGCCCATCCATATTGTCACAAATGGCAGTATTTCATCTCTTCTTATGGCTGAATCATATTCCATTGTATATATGCACCACAGCTTCTTTAGCCAGTCATCTATCGTAGGACACTTCGGTTGCTTCCATGTCCTGGCCACTGTGAATAATGCTGCTATGAGCATCATTGTGCAAATATCTTTATGGATATGAGTTTTCAAGTCTTTGGGGTAAATATCCAGGAGAGGGATTGCTGGATCAAATGGTAGATCAATTCTTAGTTTTCTGAGGAAACTCCATACTGTTTTCCAGAATGGCTGTACCAATTTGCAGTCCCACCAGCAGTGTATATTTCATATTTTTAAAATGCTGGTCCCAATCTACTGAATTAATTTCCCTCCCAGCTAACAGGTCATTGGCAGCTCAAAAAACTCAGTTGTAGGGCAGTAACATTCAGGAAGTGATCTGCCCTCCAGGCCCATCCACACTGCCTTCTACTGGCCTAGGACAGAGTATGTACAGAGACCAAGCATAGGCATTTAGAATCATTAATAGCAATATGGCAGAGTGACTTTATGTCTGTTGAATCCACCAATGTATCAGAGCTTATACTTTGTATGTCTGATTTCATTTTTCTAATAATTCCTTTATATTGTATTTTATAATGTTATTGGTCTATGATAAATTGGAATTTAAAAAAGAAAAACTGGTCCTTCCCCAAGGCAGTCTGAGAAGCACTGCTTCAGAGAATACAGGTCCTGCCCAGAAGCTCTCAGAGGGGTCCAATCTAAGATGGAAGACCCCTCTGGCCTTTCCACACTAGGAGCACTCCTCTCCACCAGGCCAGCACCCAAATGCCTCTTCTCTGCCTGTCAGAATTCTCCAGGCTCAATTCCATGCCATCTCTGCAGGACAGTTTCCAGGACGGCACCCATGCGCATTCATTTTTCCTCTCCGGGCTTCCACAACGCTTTACTTGGACTCCTGTTACATTAATTCATGTTTTTGCCCACTTAGCTGTTGATGGACCCACTTACTGCAGATTCAAGCCCCGGGTCTGACATGAGCACAGTGCTTCGCACATGGTATGTGCCTTGAAGGTAGAAGAGAGTGAAGGAAGAGATGAGAGGAGCTGAGTCAGGGTGGAGAAAGGAGGGATGGGCTCCGAGTTCCATCTCAGGGATGGGAAGTCTAAATCAAAGTTCTTCCCAGAGCCAGAGAAGGGCCCAGGATGGAGATCCTGGGTGAATCCTAGCCAAGGTAGTCTGGGGAGAGGAGCGGGGGTCAGAGGCATGCCAAAGCAGGGAACGAGCAAGCCGCTCTGAACCAGGCCTCCCCAGGCATCTTGGGGCCAGCCTAGAGGAAAGGAGCAAGGAGCAGGGTCTGGAGTGAAATGGGCAGGGCCTGGGAGCTGCTAAGTGTTTTCCCTCATGGGAGGGCACGGGAGGTGAGCCCTCTGAAGGTGATGCCGGGAGGTCTTTGCAGGAAAGGTAAAAGGAATAGACTAAACCCAGGCGAGCACTCAAGGAGTCATTTCATCCACCCTCCTCTTCCACCCCAGACTCTGGTAGCAACACCTGGACTTTCCATTCCAACACACCTGGGAGCCAATATACCAACTCCTCGTGAGGGAGAGAGGAATTGTGTCCCTATACCCTGGAAGCCCCTGCCATTCCCATGTCATTTTGAGAGTGTCTTAGTTTGGATCAGTCTCTCAGAGGCCCAGTTTTCTCATTTGTCGAATGTGATTGATAAACTTTATCTGAAAGGGCTGCTGTGTGAATGAAGAGAATAATGCATGAGAAGTGTATAGCAGATGGTGGGTAGGGTGGTGGTCAGTGCTGGTGCCTCCTCCTTGCCCCAGGCTGTTCTTTGGAACAGCACTCAGCTGGGAAGCTTGGGCATCAATCATATTGTGTGTCTGCTGTGGGTGGGCTCAGCAATTTAGCAGGGTCCAGAAAGAATGGGCTATCTGAGATGGAAAGGGGGCAATCAAAGACGGCTTCCCAGAGGAGGTGAGTTGCAGCTTAGGAATTCAATTCATAGGAATTGAAGCCTGAGAAATGGAGTGAAGGAAAGATGAGCCGCCCACACAGGATTCTGGCCTTTGCAAAGGCTCATAGGAGAGAACAAGCTGGGGTGGGTATGCAAGGCAGGCCAGCCCAGCCAGCTCCTGGAAAGGGCAAGGTGTACAGGGTGACAGCGGGCAGGGAAGGGTTTGGGTACCATTCCTGAGAGTTGGCAGGCCCAGCATGCCTGTCCTTGACCCAGAATGGCCCCTATTCCTGCCTCTAGATGGGGGACAATGGGTAAGCCAGGTGGGTAGTCCGGGGCTCAGAGAGTGAGCCTGCCAGCCGGCCACAAGAAACTGGCAACAAAGTTGACAGGGACAGAGACAAAGGCCTAGGGAGTAGAACAATGTGTTTTGTGTGCGTTGGCCACTGTGGGGCTGGCTCTTGTAATTTTTCTAGAATGAGTGGGGACCCAGGGCAGGGCTGGGGCTGCCTCTACCTAGAAAGTCTGATTCTGACCACCACCCAGTGGGACAGCAACCCTGTCCCAGCCCCTCATCCCTCTACCTTCAGTCAGAAATGCCACAGCCTGCCCCACCTTGACTCAACCAGCAGCTCCTTCACACACACACACACACACACACACACACACAGAGGCATCGCCCAGTGTCAAATGGGTGGAAATGTTTACGGAGAGAAAGGCTTCTCCTTATATCAAACAGCACAAAAAGGCTGCGGTGGAGAGAAACAGAGACAGAGAAAGACAGGAGAGCCTGACAGGAGAGTCAAGGCCTGAGAGAGACGGGAGAACGAGAGAAAGGAAAAGGGACAGAGACAGAAAGAAGGGGGGTGGGGGGCTGGACAGAGAGAGAGAGAACAACAAATAGAGACAGAGGCAGTGAGAGGAAGGCCCTCAGAATTGGAAGAAGATACTGCTCTGTGGGGGTCCTGGGGCTCTAGTGGGGGATAGGGGTGTCCTCCTCCATCAGCCATGCAGGGTGGGGGTCCCATTTTCTCTACCCCAGCACCCTCAGTCACCCATACTAAGCTTTTCACAGGAAAGTTCCTAAACATTTCCTGCCTTACTGTTATTCTCAAATGGAACATTCTGGGGCTCTCCCACCCCTTTGAGGGGGTAGGAAGACACATCTTTCTATGAGTCCCAAGCTCTTGGGCTCAGCCCTTAGGGTGTAGACTGCAAGACCCCACCAGTGTTTGTCTACCCCTAAGTCTGAGCAGACCTCATATGCAGCCCAGACCCACCAACGCTGCAAAGGCACTGAGCACTCGGCCAGCATAGCTCCCTGTTTTCTCTAAAATTCATTGTTTTCCATTTGGAGAAAACGCCTCTCACCCTGCTTTCCTGGTCCATCACACCACCCCCAGGACCCTCTGGAAATCTGTTCCCTTTGTCTTGGCTTGTCCCTTCTCCTGGAGCTTAATTTCTTCTGCAAACTCAGCACTTTTTCTCTCCTGCCTCCCTCAGGTGCTCATAAAGAGGCCCTGGGCACATCCAGCCCAGCTTGATGCCAGAGAGCCAACGACCAGACAAAGAAGAGGCTGGTCACCTCCTTCCTTTATTTCTTGCCTCTAAATCTGTCCCCTCTCCATGACGAAACTGCATCCTCAATCCTAGCAACAGATGGGAGGTGGAACTTTTGCAGGGGAGACTTAAAGTTCAACTATTACCTGTTCTTCCTTCCCTCAACTGGGTGGGCAAGGTCCCCTCTTAGAGAAGTGCTCAGGCTTCAGTACCTGGCCCTTTATTATGAATTCCTCCAAAGAGCCTGAGATGGAAGCCAGGCTGCTGATTGAGACCTTGTCGCCTGAATCTCCACTGACACTGGTAAGGAAGAGAGTGACCATGCACCATGCCCCTTGTCAGGCCACCTGCACACTGCTGGGCACAGATGTGCCTGCAGCCCCACAATTTTACCTTCTCATCCTCTGGCACTACCAGGAACCATTGGCAAGAGAGTAGGACATGGGGACAGACTGAGACCTAGAGGGAGGGAGAGATGTGGAGACCAAAGGAGACTGGGAAGG
>NW_011888799.1:6889070-6890038 GCF_000151845.1 Pteropus vampyrus
TGAGTCATTGCAACTGCAAAGCCCCTTCCTACATCAGCCCAGGGCTGGCCACTAGTAACCCTCAGCTTCCTGGCTTTGAATGTGCTGCTCCCTCTGCCTGGAACCCCTTTCCCAGAACCAGCTTCTTTTCCTCCACTGGGAGCAGGTTTAGACAACATCCGCATGGCTGGTCAATGAGCAAGGGCCCAGCACACAGTCACTCACCCCCTGAGTGACTGTGAATGAATGAAGCAATGAATCAATAGTGGGGGGACAGCTCAGGCTCTACCCTCAAGAAGCCCACAGGCTGATGATACTCAGCCTCTGCCTTAGGGAGTCCCCAGGGAGCAGAGCTGTGAGCCTCAAAGGGTTCCCTTTGAACTTCCTAGCAGAGTAAGTCTTCATTTACGGCCAGGCCTGGCACACGCCTGCTACAATGGAGAGGCTAAGTAACTCATAGTTAGGGGGGAAAGAAGAAAAGGGAGGGGTTGGAAGGAATCGCATGGCTCTCAGGACTCCCTCTAAGGGTTGTTCTCTCATTGAGGGGCTCTGTGGTGGCCAGGAGCACCTGAGCCTTTTCCATCCCTGCGCCACCAGTGCCAGGCACAATGGAGTACAGAGCGGGTGCTTGCAATGATGTTTGAGAGCAGAGCTAAGCTGGAGGATTCTGAGCACCAAGAAGCCAGGCTTCAGGCCCAGGGACAAAGCCACCTGTCTTCAGACCTGCACTGAGCATGGCAAGAGTGGGGTAGTGAGGGAATGGGCTCTGAACCCGGGGAGGAAAAAGAAGCTGGGCGGGGGAGGTGGCGAGGGGTCCTGGAAGGACAGAAAATCCCTCCACCACCCCCGCAGCAGAGAGGGCTGCCCCACAGGGCTATACCAGCCCAGCATGAGTGGCTGGTAAGGGATCAGGATCACTGTCTCAGGAAGGCAGGTAAGTTTCCATGAGTGAATCTTTTCTAACCTCAAACCAAAGCCTAGGTCTCCAG
>NW_011888799.1:6890943-6893255 GCF_000151845.1 Pteropus vampyrus
CACTTGGTTTAATAACCAAACCCCAGTTCTGTGGGCCAGAGCTCCCTCCCGCTGTCCCCTCCAGGGAGAGCCAGTCTAGGCGTGGGGCTGGGAACAGGGAAGCCTGTCCCCATAACCTAGAGCTCCGGGAGTGGGGTCCATCTTCCCCAGAACTCGCAATGGCCCCTCCCTGGCCCCTAGTCCCACTCTGGCTGACCGAGTAGGGAGAATGTGGTGGCCTCCTCCACCCCTAAGAGAAGGAGGCTCCCAGAGATGCGATGGCATTTTCCACCCTGAACACTAGGCTATGTGGGTCGGAAAAATGAACAGACCTAGTAGGGCAGGGTGGTAAACCGTTTGAATGAGGGCTGTCCTGAGAAATGCCCAGCATGCATTCCTGGATGATGGTCAAGGCACCCATTGGGTAGTCAGGATGGCTGGGGGAGGGGAGGGGCAGGGAGAATGGGCACAGCCTCTGACTCCTCCCTGCTTCCCCGCCACTCTCACACACGCACTAACAAACACGCACATACGCATTAACACACTCATACACACACATTCTCACACTCACTTATAGATACACATGTGTGAGTGTATACCCGCTTATACCCGCTCACCCAGCATAGACTCACACACTCACATGTACACTCACATCATAGACACACATTCACTTGCACTTCATATATACTCATACACATATATATCCATTCATAGAGACACACTCAGATACATACACATTCCAACACACATACACACATATACTCACTCCTATGCCATTCACACACACTCACATGCTCACGTACACACATCTACCTGGCATACTCAGATGTCCCTATATACCCACACTCTCACAACACACTCTTCCTCTCAGGGGTTCAGGAAGAGGCCGGGTAGGAGAAGGGCTGGTAGTGCCAAGAGGTGGGTGGGCAGAAGCCCGGGACGGGGCAGGGAGCCCAAAAGTGAAGGGGAGGGTGCTGTGGGCCACCGTGTCGGGGCCAGGACTATGAATGGAGTGGGCACTGATCATGCCCCTCCCCGGGCCTGCCTCTGGCCAGGCCAGCTTCCATTCCCAGCATTGTCTCAGGCGCCTTGGGCAGGGTTCCCAGGCCTGCCTGAACTGGGGGCCTGGCCAAAGAGCCCTCCTCCACCCTCCCATTACCCTCTCCCCTTGGGAGGACCGATTGTGTGGGGAAGTTGGAGAGAAGAAAGCTTCCTAAATCACTGGCATCCCACCCCCCAGCCCACACAGGCAGGCAGCCTGCAGAGGAGCTCAGGTGCAGGGTATAGCCCCAAAGTCTGGGGCTCCACAACCTCCCAACTTTCCAGGGCAGGCGGCCTTGGAAGTCCAGCCCATGCTCACCTGTCACCTTGACCATGACATTCATTTCCACCCCATTCCTGGGGTCACATCTGTCACAGGTTCAGTTTAGTCTGGGGCAAACTATCTCTCTCCCAACAATCCCCATCCCCAGGCAATGTGAACCACACGTGTTTTACCATCAAAGAACAAATGAATCACCTGGGGCAGGGAAGGCGCCCATGGGGGATGCAAATATTAATTAATTAATTTGAGGGCTCCTTCTCTGAGAGCTGGCTCTTCCCTGCTCCCTCCAAGAGATTCCTCACTGGAACCTGGCAGCCTTTGCCCAGAATGTGGCTCCTCAACTCTCCTCAATGGTACCAGAGAGCTGGGCCACCATCACAGTGGCTGCACCCCAGCCAGAGTAAGGGACTCTGTGGGCAAGAAGACTAGCCACCGTCCAGGCCTCCCTTAATGAGACTTGGGCAACAACATACCCCACTGGGCCTGTGGGGTGAGAGCAAGAAGGCCACCATCTTGCCTTCACAGAGTTCATGTCCCAGAGGCACTCCTTCCATCCTAGAGCTGAGCCTCATACAGGACTTCCCTCAGGGTCCCTCCAGACAATTCCTTTAAAACAGCACAACAGGTGGGATCTGGTCCCTGCTATCACTGCCCCTCACCTCCACCGCCTCCCTCATGCCCTGATCATCGTCCTCTGGAAGGAATACCCACCCACCCCACCCCCAGTTCTGGGATGCTCTCCTCTCCTTTCAGGCCTCTCCTCCCAGAGTGCTCATCATCTCCAAGGTTTCTGCTCCACCTCCCTTCAGAAGCTCCCTTCTTGTATTCCTGACCCAGATCTAAAGCCGAAGCCCCCTCCCCCACCTCTGCTTTCAGTGCCCCTGCATCTCTTCTCTCCTGGCACTGAGCACGGTGTGTTCTGTGGCCTGTTTGCTCGTCAGCCTTCCCAACTAAGCCAGGAGCTCCAGGAAAGAAGGAACATATCTGTCCTACTCACCATTAAGCCTTC
>NW_011888799.1:6894289-6908304 GCF_000151845.1 Pteropus vampyrus
TGTGTACTAGGTGGGCTGGCCCCTGGCACTGGGCCAGAAGTGCAGTAGACCCAGCACTGCCCTAACAGGGAAACGGGGCTGGAGGGGGGCACTCCTCGCACAGACACTCTCATCCCTCCCACAACACACACACACTTACAAGCCTACCAAGACTTAAAGATGGGGCAGAAGCCACCTGACAAGAAGACACAAGGGTGGAGCTTGGGAAGGTGGTCCAATTCCCCTGGGCCGCCACAGGATGGAGACTTATCTCACTCCTGGCTCTGCCATCAACTTGCTGGTGACCGTGGACGAGCCTCAATCTCCTATCTGTAAAGTGGAGGTGATAATCTCTGCTCAGCTTACTCTCCGGGCTGCCATGGAGATCAGACAAGGTATGCTCGCCCATATAGTCCAGCAACAACTGGACTGCGTAATCCACAAAATGAAAGGCTTCTTATTATCATTCTTAATGTTGTTATTCTCACCTAGGGAAACTAACCCTGCCATCTCATTTAAACTGCAGCTTCACTTCCCTGCAGGATCCCCTCACTCAACAACACTCTGCATCCCCTACCCCCTTGGCCCACAGGATTAAGGCCACATTTTATGGTCTAGGAGATACCTGGCTTCGGCCCACTTTCCAATTTTATCTCCTTGATGCTTTAATCTCTGCGGTCCTTTCAAAGTTCCCCCAACACATTTTTTTTTGCCTTCCTGCCTCCAGATCTTTGCTCACGCTGTTCCCTCGTCCCAGAAAGCCCTCCCCCATTGCTACCTATTGTATTTAGCTCCAAGACCAAACTGTGGTACCAACTCTCCCATGAAGCCTCATTCCTCAGCCAAGCCAGAAGTGATCTCTCTTCTTCCCTGTAAGGGATTTGGTTTACACCAAATGCTACAACAGTTCTTGGCACAGAGTTGGTGCTCATAAAATGAAAGTTATAATGACCCCACCCTGGGCTCTAAACCCTTTATGTTCACTGACTCATTTAATCCTCGCCACAACCCTGTGGCCGAGGTACTACTGTTAGTAACTCCATTCTATAGATGGAGAAACCGAGGCACAGAGATGCTAAGAATGGCACCCAAGGGAGCATCAGACCAGGGTTTGAACTTGGCAGACAGACATCAGAGCTCACACGCATGCCTCTAAGCACCAGAAAGAACGTCTGCCTGTTCGTCTTTATCATCGCCCTGCCCAGCCCAGGATCTGGCTCAGAGCAGGTGTTCAGTGAATATTTAATGGTTACAACACTCACACACTTCAAGCCTCCAGTAGGTACCTACCTCACTGTTCTGGGAGCCCCTGCAGGGTGAGGCCCAGAGGCTGGCTCAGAGGAGTCCCAGGAAATGTGGCCAAACAGCTCCACTGACCTGACCTGTAGACTCACACTCTCCTCAGGTGTTGGAGTGCCAGACTAGGGCTAGAAGAGAAGGGGCAGCGGCCCTTTGGCCAGCAGCACGACATTGCCTAGTGGCACACTTGCTGACCATGTGGTTGCTGGTCAGTGATTAGCCCACCCATTGTCATGACAAGGTGTCAGGAGAGCCCAAAGCAAGCAGGCAGGAAGATCAAAGTCCAAGTGCAAGGGACTCCAGGAACCACCTAACCCAATGGTGCACACCCATTTAAAAGATGAAGAAATTGAGGCCCAGGAGTTGGAATGACTTGCCTGAAGCTGAAGAGCACAGCAAAGGAGCAAAGGCTTGCAAATGCACCAGTCGCAGCCTTTCTGAACCTTTCCTCCTCCCCCTGCATGCAGACCTGCCCCCACTCATGGGGCTCTTGATAATAGTAACCAAGAGGCCTGAACTCTTTGGTGATCTCAGCAGAGGAAGAGGTGTCCTTAAACAGCTTCTCCAGGCCTCTGTGCCCAGCCAGCAGCAGGCACTACAAAGAGAACTGAGAGAGAAGTTGGGAGAAGGCCAGCTGGTAATTGTGGAAAATAAATCAGAGACATCTAAACCACACCGTTGAAGAAGGGCCAGTTGCACGTAGACATGTTTCCTTTTGTACTCTTGCTCACCAAGTTTAATTGTTAATTGAAAGCCATGAGTTATGTAAGGTTCCTGGATACCAAAGAAGGAGTCGAACCAGCTCTTGAGAAGAATCTACTTGCTGAGTGGGTTGGGGATGAGGAGGGGTCTCAGAAAAGCAGGTGGCTGAGGTGGGCAGCTGACCCCAAGAGGTCAACCAAGACAAAACTGTCCCCTAGCGACAGCTCTCTGGATCTGCAGACACATCATTCCTGGGTTTTTAGAGAGCAAGAGTACGTGTGTTCAAATTGCTGATTCTTCACAAAATCACCTAGAAAGTCAAAAGTCGTGCCATTGTATTGATCTCTCAGTTTAATGAGGAGGCAAAGCCTCCCCCATCTCTGACCCTGAGCTGAGGGCAGGGCTCGTCTCCCCACTCAGACCAGGTCTGAGCTGCATCTGAAAACAGGGGCTATGTTGTTTCTTTCCCTTCAGACTAGGGGATCCCTGAGGCAGAGACAGGGTCTCTCCATTAAATCAACCCCATCTCATTCTCACCAACCTGGGTTGAAGAACCAAGGACCTGGAGCCACCTGTCACCATGGAAAATGCTGAACACACCCTGGTGACAGGAGTGGGAAGGGTTAAGAAAAGCCTTGCCACCGCAGCTTGCAGGGACACCTTTCTCATTAGCCGCCCTCCCCCTCCTGCCTGCTGCCAGGGCTTCGTTTGGCCTCTGATGGGTTCCAGCTGACAGCTGGGCCTCCTCCATTCTGACCCTCAGGCAGCCGTGTCCTGTAATGACCCCACCACGGGTACCCCCAGCCGCCCAAGCCAGGGAGGACTGGCATCAGGATAGCGTGGGATGCAAGGAGGGAGAGGCAGAAAGCAGAGCACAAGGGGTGCTGGGGGCTTGGGGGTTCCACTGACTCCCTCTGACTGAGCGCCTGGCCCTGATGTCTCGAGGCCCGGGGTGGAGTGATGGGGCTGCCCTGCCCACATGGGCTACTTTCTTCTGCTGCCACCACCCTTGGGGGAGAGGCCTCCACATAGCCTCCAGCCTAGGCAGCAGCCCATGGCTCTCCCAGCCCCTCCTCAGCTGTGAGTCATTCCCAGCAGTCTGTACTAGACAGCAAACCCCATTCCGCCACCTGTGGAGGAGAGCAGAGCACAAACTGCAGGGCTGGCCAGATGCAGGTGCCTAGTGCAGGAGCACCCCGCCTGGTCTGGAAGAGGAGGCTAAATCTCAGACCTTGAAAAGTCACTGGTTTTGTTTCTCAAACACTGTCTTCTTTCACTTTCCACATCCCTTCCGGCCCACTCTCTGAGATTATGGTATCTTTTTCATTTGTACCCTTGTTTCTCACTCAGGCCTCCTCTCAGCATCCTCAGGCCTTCCAGGAGTCAGCTCAAATATCACCTCGCCTGGGACATTCCCCCGCTCTCCTGGACCTATCCTCCTTTGTGCACGCTCAGCACCATGGGCATCTTATTATCTGCTTTCCACATTTCTCCTTTGGCTAGAAGAGGAACCACAAAAGACAATCGGGGCTGTATTCCATTCCTCTCTGTATTTCCAACACCCTACACCATGCCTGGCTCATAGTTGGTGCTCACAGTAGTATTTCCAGAGGTGGATCTAGCCAGGAGTTAATAAAAACCTGAGAACAAATATTTGCTTGTTTCAGCTTCTTCCAAAGACCTACCAACTATTCCCGTACAGGCCTAGGAAGTTCCTCAGCTGGTGCAATGACCAGGTGCCAAAAGTCCCCCAGGACAACCCACAAAGGGCACCACTGGTGTGCCTGAGCCCTCAAAGTGACAAAGCTGAGCAGTGGTCTGTGGTAAAGAGAAAATTCATCTCCCCATTCCATTCCCCTCTGAGAGGATCCAAGCACAGAGCTGCTTGTGCCTGGCATCTGGTAGAAGTTTAGGAGACAGTGTGCAGTGGATATGGTGGACTGGCTCTCAAGGTCCATTCCACCCTTTGCTGGGTGCCTTCCTAGACTGCAGAGACAGGGAAAGTTTTTGTAAAACTACATTTCCCAGTATCCCTTCCTATTATTAGGATTCAAGGTTTAAGTTCAGATTTAGTCAGTAAGATGCACTTGCATGAGATCGGGAAGGCTGTGCTTCTGTAGCTTCTGCTGCCTTCTGGGAACAAGGGGGAGGGGTGGCATTTGTTTTATTGTTGTTGCTGCTGTTGTTGTTTTGCTGCAGTGCTGGCAGAGGGGGTCAAGAGGCAAAGACCAGCAGGTCCATCTACTACTGTGGATCACAGCAGGTGCAGTGTGGAGCAGCCAGCAGGAGCAGCTTCCTGATCACAGTACTGCATGTGGTCCTGGAGCTGGTGACCTCATGATTACCAAAGAGGCCGCAGCTCCGTTGGTGGCCCAGTTCTGCAGTGTGGCTTTGAGAGCCGTTCTTGAAAGCTCAACCTCAAGCCTATATCTTTGGCCCTCCCAATAGTTCCATAGCCATTTTATACTCTGTAATAAATCCCTTCCATTTCAACTCGCCAAAGTGGACTCTGTCCTCTGCAATGGATCCTGGTACATAGTGCCTTGTATTCTACTCCCAGCTCTCTCTTCTGCTCGCTCACCCTCCCTCCTTTGTCTCTCTCTCTCTCTCTCTCTCTCTCTCTCTCTCTCTCTCTCTCTCTCTTTCTCTCTCTCTCTCCCCCACACACACACTCTCTCTCTCTTGCAGTTATGAGTCTACCAGATAGCTGGACCAAAGCAAGTCCACTGACAATAACCACCTGGCTTATAACTGCCTTTGCCCTTTGATAGTGACTTGCTGTCACTCGGCCAGGATTGTCTTCTACCTCTCTCTCCTTTGGATGAGGTTTTTTTTCTAAGGGTTTCTTTAGACCCTTGTGCATGCATGAATCCTAATCCAGGGTGGTAAATAGATTTTCATTTCATTTGTCAACTCTGATCAGTTAGTGTGCGAGAAAAAGCGTGAGGCTGCTTCTGGACTCTGAATCAGAGACAGCACTCTGATTGGCTAGTGATGCCTGCCATGGTGCAGAAGTGGACACTGACGATGTGCACACTGTGTAATTGCTCACATATTTGAAGGAAGAATGAACGAAGGTGCTTTCTGCTTAAACCAGAGTGGGGTCCGCTCAGCCATACGCCAGGCAGCTACCCAGCCCTACTGCTACCCTACAGGTTCCTGACACTACCCACTGATTTCCCCATCTCAGCATTTGTTCATTGAGCCTTTTTACCAACAATTCCTATTGCTTCCTGATTCCTTTCCCCAACTTAATCCCTCTCCAATTTATAGCCCCAAGCCAGGCTCCAGTGTTCACACTAGCTCTCACGCTCACCAGGGCTCTGACCTCGAGAGCTGACCTCGGAAAAGAGCTGGAGCTGAAATGGGCTAATTCCTTGAACGAAAGTAAGCCCACACCTCCTCCAGGAAGAGCCTCTCCCTCACACGTCTCAGTGCCCAATCAATGCTAGGCACTCGGGAAGTGCTCGATAAACCCATGGATCAATGAAAGAATATGTGGTTTGCTCGGGAGTGACCTCACCAACCCACTGGCTTCCCTTTTCCCATCCTCGCCTCCTGCCCATTCCCGTACTCAGATACCTTTGTTGACACTGACATCTGGCCTCTCAAATCTCCAGGAAGCCTGCAGGCCTCCCAAATCTCCAGGAAGCCTGCATGCAATAGGGTGCTGCATCCCCTCTGAGTCACCATGAACCCATCCAGCCTACTGCAGAAGCTAGCTGCTATGGAACAGAAAATTGTGCCCTTTGGGGGCCGCCATCTTCTCCCTTTGAGGGATGGGGGCACAGTAGAGGTCAGAGTGAGTGGTAAGTCATTTCCTAGGAGAAAAATAGCCCCTGAGCCCACCCCACAGCATCCCACTCTGGGCTCTTGCTTGCCAGCGACACTATTTCCACTAAAGGGAAACAGATGATGTGGTTAAACAGGGTGTCTTAGTGGGCTCTGTCCTTCATTAAGGCTGAGGGTGGGGCTGATGAGTGATTTACCAGGTCATAAACAGCAGCTTAAGCGGGGCCAGTGTCCTCAACCCCCCCAAACCCTGAGGATTGAGGAAGCAGTAGACAGAGGCCACTGGTCTCAGGCCATGGGCTCAAGTTGGAGCTCAGATGGAGGCTCCTCACCTCTCCTTCATCCCTGGGCTCTGAGCAGAGGTGGCCTGGGCAGGCAGACCCAGAGACAGCTCCTGGAGGGTCCAGATGCTCACAGCTGGAGAAAGTGAACACTGACCTGGGAGTGGGAGAAGGAGGAGCAGGGTGGAGGTGGCAACAGAGAGGAGCAGAGATGCCCAGGAGAAGGCGGCAGGGCTCCACACCTCTTGGAGACCCCAAGAGGTGTGATGGAACCTGCCTCTTCCCACACAGACAATCTCGGCCCAGAATCCCCGACAGAGGAAGTGAAGGAAAGGCAACCCATTCCTCTCCCCAGGGGGTCCTGTGCCAGAGAGAGGCAGTGGTTCAGATCCAGGCTGCCTGAGTTCAAGCCCCAGCCTTGCCAATCACTGGCTGTGTGACCTTGGCAGCTTCCTTAACCCCTCTGTGCCCTCAGTTTCCTCAACTGTAAAATGGGATAACATTTCCTCATGAGAATTGCATTAGTCAATGGAACAAATCCTGAACACATAGTGCTGTTTGGTTAAGATTATTATTTCTGAGACGAGAGTTCCTGTGAACTAAATGGGGGTAAGGGATTTTCACCCTTCCCCTCACCAGCAACAGCAGTAGCAGCCTCTGGGGAGCTTCCCCTTGCACATCCATTACTCCCAACCTCTCAATCCCCTCTTTCACCCCCCCAGGATCCCCAAGTGGTAGGAGGGACAAGGGACCCTAACCCTGCCCAGAGAGTGAATGAACCAGCTATATTTGAAGACAGCCTGGGAAAATCATGAGAATGAACACTATTTTTGGGGCACCTGCTATGTGCCAGGCCTGATGCCGGTGCTTTACCTGCACTTGTCCATTTAGTCTTCATGGTAGGTCTTGTTGTCCCACTCTACAGATGAGAACATCAAGTCCTCAAGAGTTAAGTGTCCAAAGCCACTCAGAGAACAAGAGGAGGAGCAGGGGTCAGAACTCAAGATTTCCTGCTTCCAGAATGTGAGCTCCTCCCTCAAAAGTGGAGCGAAACCTTGGCCACTGATGTCACAAACACTGATGAACTTTTTTAAATGCAGAGTCCTCAGATCCTTTCAGACCTAGAGAATTGGAGTCTGTGAACGGGGCATATAGACCTAAGAGTCTATATTTAAATACATAGCTACCCCAGCTTTGAAACTCCTTCTGCCCAGCGCAGCCCCTATCTCAGACAGCAGGACCCCACAGAAAGAATAGGGAGACAGAGTGCAGCCATATGTACTGGTTATTTCTGGAGGAATGGAAGCATCTCTGCTTCTGTACCTACTGTCACCCCAGAACCTCTCGTTCTCTCTCTCTCTTGGAACTGGGGCCTAAACAGGCAGAGTGGGGCAAAAGAGGGCAAGACAACATGTCTCTAACATGTCTTGGAGTGAGAGGTTCAAAGCATGGAGGGTGAGAGGAGCCACAGGGTCAATGGGCCACCTCCTCTGTCCATTGTGGCAAGGCAAGTGAGAAGCAGAGGGGACTGACACCCCGGACAGTGCCTAGGAGCCCCATTAACTTGGGGTGGAGGACTAGCTCTTTGCTGGGGGGTCTTTTAGACTGGCCCCTCTGCCTGTTGCACAGGGAAACCCTCACCGACTCTGACATCTCCCCCAAACCCCCTGGATATGATGGGAGAATCGCCTCAGGCTCCCTGTGCTGCGGGGGCAGCAGACACTCATCTTCAGTGAGGAGGGGAAAGCGATCAGCACACATCACATCACACTTGGCACGGCCCCCATTGGTGGGCATGGTGCCACCGTGCAGGCCAGCCATCTCCCCGCAGAAACTTTGTCAGTGGAGGAAGGGCTGCCAGGGGGATCAGCACCCACCGGGAGTGGTCCAGCCACAGGAAGCCCCCTGACCATCGCCCTCCAGCCCCAGGCCCTGCCCTCCCCATGCCCGGTTTCTAATTCTTTTATATTCGTGTGACCATTTGCTTTGAGTCTCTCCTTCTCCAGGCTCTATGAGAGCAAGACTGAGTCTGTGGAGTTCACCAGTGTATCCTGAGCACCTGGCACATTTGTTGAATGAATGAATGACTTAAATGAAACCACCATATTCCTGTCCACACCCTTGCCCCTAAGACAGAACCCACAGGTGCTCAGTGCTCAGACTTGGAGGGATGGTAAAGTAAAAATAAGTCCTTTTTGCCAAAGCTAGGAGCTCGAGGTCAACCCCAGAGCAATTCCAAAGCAGTTAATCAAGAAAGACTTCCTGGTGGAGATAGGCAGGGAGCAGGGGCTTCCAGTCTCACATCTTTCTTCCTACTCATCACTTATTTCCGGCGGGAACTCCCAGAGGGCAGAGGTCATGTCTGGGTCTCAGACCATCCCCAGCACATCGCCATCGGAGCCCCGTGCACGTGGCCTGCCCCACAGTCGACCGCCAGCTGTGACTCACAGCTCATGAGCCTTTCCTCTTGGCTAGAGATTGGGGAGCAGATATTACAGTAACATTACTAACCACATGTCACAGCTGTGACCGTGCTTACGCACAGAGCACCTTCCCCTGAACCCTAAGGCCAGAGCAATGACCTCACCATTAGGGGTCAGCAGCAAGCAAGGATTGTCCATCTCAGAGGCAAGGGGACGGCCTAGATGGCCCTGGTCTGCCTGAGAAGCCCAGAGTCTTTTCTCTTTCCCTCAGAGCTGGTTGTACACCCTAACCTCCCCCACCCCACCCCCTCATCTCCCCCACGCCCCGCCCAGCAGCCCAGCTGCACCTGCTTCAGTCCCTGCTGCCCCTTCCCCCAACAGGGTGGGAGGAAGGGAAAAAGGGGAAGTGGCGAAGGCAGACTATCCCTGCCCTTCCTCCCCACTGGGTGGCCATCCCCAGGATGTTCATGCTGGGGAAAGTGGCATCTGAGGATGTGGCTACAGTGGCCGGCTTCTGGCGCCAGCAGAAATCCCCAAGCCCGTCAGCAGACCCTGTTCAGACGTGTTCACTGACCATGGTACTGAGTAAGTGCTGAGGAGACACCTGTAGACTGAGATCACACTCCTGCCTGCCCTCTCCTCCCAGACAGGCTACTCCTGGGACCCAGATTATTCCATCTCCTCCTGTCAGACCCTGAGAAGGCCAAGGGCATCCACTCCTATAAAGAAGGCTCAACAGGAAAGAAAAGGAACACACAAGAGCTGGGTTCACAGCCTGGCTGGGTGCTCTTAGGAAAGTTGTCCAACCTCTCTGGGCCTCAATTCCCTTAACTGTAAAATGAGGCTAAGACTAGCTGCCTGTCAGGCTACCACGAGAATAAATGAGTGTGGTGGCCTGGAGCTGCAGTGGGTGGACAAGAGCCAATGGCACCCCCATCCTGGGCATTGTGCTGTTGCCATTAATAGCTCAATATCAGGGAAGAACTGAAGCTTCAGAGAAGGGAGAGAACCAGGTTGCTTGAGGAAGGGAGTTTGGAAGGCCTCACAGTCCCTCTGCCAATTGCAAACTAAAGGGAACAAGGGACTTGTGGTGGACATGGTCTCCCAGCATCCATTTGTCCCTTCTTCCCAGTTTTCAGCCAGATCCCATAGAAAGAAAGACTCCATAGAAAGACTCTATTACCCAACTTCCCTCTCAGCTAAGTGTGACTCTGTGACTATGTTCACCAGTGAGATGTAAGCAGTGCATGATTTCCAGGAAGTTTCCTTAAAGAGAAGGAGCATGTTCTTCTTCAGCTCTTTCTTCCTCCTTCCTGCTGGCCGGAGCTCCAGGAGCCATCTTGAGCAATGACATGACCTTGGAAATGGAAACTACACCTAGCAGATCAATAAGAAAGAAGGAGACAGCATGTGGCTGTCAAACCAGCCCAGGAATATTTACCTCCAGACTTCAAATACATGAGCAAAAAAATGTATGTCTATCTTGTGTAAAACAAACTTAACTCTGATAAAGGGTGGGGTGGGACAGATGGGTGCCTGAAAGAGAAGACATCCCTTACAGGAGCACTTCATTCCGCATGCCCTGCAAGGCCACGGGGGGCTCTGTTGGGAAGACTTAGCTCCAGTGGTAGCTGGAAACGGACGGACGGATGGATGGACGGACGGACGGACGGATGGATGGATGGATGAATTAAAAAGGAAAGAATGAAGGGAGGTATGCAAGGAGGGAAAATCAGATAAAGGGTAAGATGAGGAGAGATATCCAAAAGGAAGGAAATAACCTATGAAATGTTTCAAGGGACAGCCAGCCAGCCTGGGGAGTGTGGGGAAAGCAGGGTGGCTGACCTGACCCACTGTGCATGTCCGACTCTTGGTTTTTCCATCCGTGCTTTAGGAATGGGTGTTTACTGCCTCACGACTCAAGGCAAATGTGAAATGATTTTAAAAACCCACAGCTTCCACATGGCAGCAGCCCCTCTCTGTGTCTGGAATTTCTCGCCTATGAAGTAGAGATAACAGTGGAAGCCACCTCACCTGGTTATCATGAGAATTCAGGGAGCCAAACCCTGTGATGTGCTTCTCAAGTGTGTGATACAGTGCAAGTGCTCAAGAAACCGTCTGTGTTCATCATTGCTGATGTTGAAACCCTGCCCTGGGGTGTAAGGAACAAAGAGCCGCCATCAACTGGCCTATTGTGTGAATTTAGGGAAAGAGCTCTGTCTGGCTCCTCACCCCAGAACAGCAGCCCCAGTCCTTGGGGACCCTAAAGGTCAAGTAACATAAACACTCTTGGAGAGAGCAGTGGAGAGAACTGGCAGGGTGGGGGTGGCCAAGGTTTAGCCTGATGTCCCATTGAAGTCAGGCCAGGCCCTTAGCAGGTCCACTTTTGGTCACAAGAAGTTGGCGAGAGGTCAGGTAGGGCAGCAGAGGCCACATGGAGGACAAATACAGGCCTGAGAGGGAAAGGAAAGGAATTGGCCTGTCCTGCCTGGGGAAAAGGCTCAGGGTTGACCTCAATGCTATCCTCAGCGGTTAGATGAGCTAATGCACAGGGATGCCCCCCCTAAAACTCCCCCAAAAAAGCAGGGGTGGGGGGTGCATTATAGGTGAGACCACTGCTAAGGATTAGAAGGGACTTTATGAGGGGAACTGAAGGCAGTCATGTCTCCTTGGAGCAGCAAATGAGAAAAAATGATTTTACATTAAAGTCACCGTGATTCCAGGTGGCCTAAGGGTGGATTCCGGCTGCCCAGGAGCCCTGACGTGGAGCTGTGGACAGATTCAGGAATAAAAAGATCCTGCAGTCCTAAGTGTGACCTCCAACCACTGGCTATACCTCCGAGCCGGAGCCTCTGCTCCCACGTCCGTAGAATCAGACCCTGACAAGGTAATGATTCTCGGCATGAGTCTGGGACTCATACAGAGGTGAGTTGAAAGCCACCTTGGACAAAATTATCTAATTGCTCTGTGCCTTTGTTTCTTCTTCTGTTCAAAAATAAAATTAAAAAACAACAACAAAAAAAAAAAAAAAAAACAGAGCTGGGCTCAGAGGGCTTCTGGGAAGATTAATTCAGTGGCTGCCAGCTGAGAGCCTGGCACCCAGGATAAGCTCCATAAATATTCTCTAGTGAGCTGCTATTTTTCTCCTGTCTGGGCAGAGATGGGACTGCAAATGTTTCTTTGAGTTCTTTTCAAGTCTAGAATTCCTTGATTCCACAATTCTGTGATTTCCTGATTCTGACTGTGGGATCTGAGAACTAGGGATGACTTGACAGCACAGCCCTGCCTCGTGCAGTCCTAGCCCAGCACCTGACAGTCCCACCTGCAGCCGCATCATCTTACTTGCACAAGTGGCTTCACCCTGCCCGTCACGTACCCCCAGCCCCGTGGCAGCCCCGTGGCCACAGGTGGCCCTGCCAGCTGTCTCTGAGTCCTGTACTGTGCCCTCACCTGGAGTCAGAGCAGCACAAGCCCCTTGGCTGATGTTTTCACACCTATAGTCCCCTGACAATGTCACATGCTGTGGAAGTTGGCAGGACCAGAGGGGCCACAGATGCCAACACAAACACCATTCCTGTGGGAGAAGAGCCCTTGGGGTTATTTTTAAACTGTTGATCAGAGGCCACAGCTCTGGCCCTGGGTGGCCTGGGGCTAGGGGCTCTGAGGGGTAAGTGAGCTGTTGGCCTCATCTCAATGACTCCCAAGGGCATTGGGCTGCAGGGACCCCAGCCCACACCCTACTTTGATAGAGAAAGGGAGAGGGAGACACAGATCAAGACATGCTTCATCTTGTCCACTGGTCTCAACTGGGGTTGAGCTCAGCCATGAAGAGCAAGGGTGCCATGAATCAGAGAATATTGACCCTGGAGATGGGTCTTTTCCAGTCCCTGAAGCACAGCTAAGGAAACTGAGACCTGAGAGAAGAGGCCCGAGGTCACACAGCTCGTCAATCGGACATGGACATTGCAGTAACTCTTCAAGGCCATATCTAGGCAGTCTCCTTGCCCCAGCCCCCTGCCCAGTGGACTATCTTTCCTCTGCCATCTTCTGGGTCTGTCCTACTCTGGTGGACTGACCCTCACAACCCCAAGATGAGGCCCCTAGGCCCTGGCTCGCCCTGCAAGGATTTCCCAGGTGCCCAAGCAGTGCCCCCTAGAGGCCGGCAGCAGCAGTGGCCAGCTCAGCACACAGCGCCATAGTGGCCGGAGGCCCAGGCGAGGACGTGCAGGCCAGGGCGTGCCTGCGTGGGGGGAGCAGGACCCAGCTTCTGCCAAGAGCCTGCTGCCGGCTGCTGCTGAGCCTGTGTTTGCCAGAAGGGGGGTGGCAAGCAGACAATGGACCCCACAGCCCAGCCTCCCGGCCTTGGCCCCTTGAGTTGGGCAGGCAGCTGCCAGCCAAAGCAGCCGCCTCCACTGGCCCCTCACGTAGTCCACGTCCTGCCTGCTGGGTGGCCCTTATCACCTGGTACGTGCCAGGAGCCCACATGCCCACACTCTGCAGTGGGGAAGGGACTGGAGGCCTGAGATGGATGGGACCAGTGGAGAGCAAGGCTTCCTGCTCCTCCCCAACTCCCAAGGAGGGGCCTGAGCAGGTCCTGTGTACCCCCTGGGGGATATTCCATCCCCGGGGAGACCTTAGCCTCGTTTTCTCAAGTCCCGACTCTCAACTACTCTTATCCTCTTGGACTGAGGGGGTTGGGGTGGGAGAGAAGGAAGAGGTCAACATCTTTGTCACCAGCTCACAAATATCAATTATATTATTAGCATTACATTATACCTATTTAATACATGGGGAAACAGAGGCACAGAGAGGTTGTGTAATTTACCCACTACCACACAGCTGGAAGGGACAGAGTCAGGATTCAAACCCAGGCAGGCCGAGTCAAGAACCAACCACTCTCCAACAGAACAGGGATGGGACTGGGCAATCAAAGTCCACCCTCCTACCCCACGGGAACGATGTGTGCGGGGTCTGACGGACATGGACCCAAGACTGGGAACTTCTTGCTCTGAGTCAAGTGACGTCCCTCTCTGGGCCATGTTTTCTTGTCTTAAAACGAGCACAGGGATGTGAGGAGATGCAGTAGCAGGTGCCTCACTGGGGACGGTGCTGCTGCCCTCCCCTAGCAGAGCTCCAAGCGTCCTTCCGTCCAGCGATTAAAACGTCCTCTGTCTGGCTGGTCAAACCCACCATCCCAGCCTCCCCTCCCTCAGGCGAAACCCACGGGGCAGCTCCATCCCCTGACACTCAGGCTCAGTTGCAAGCAAGTAGCATGCTCTTCCAGGTAGCTCTAATGTCATGGCTGGCTCAGCCCATGTACTGTCAGTTAACCCTCCATGAGCACTGGGTTCTCTCTGTCCTCTTCCCAGGACAACTATCAGTGCCTACACTGGGGCCAAGGAGGATGGGCTGAGGGTAGAGGCCACTTCTCTCTCATCAGATTAGAGGGTCCGAAGAAAGGCAGGAAAGGTGACAGCACACAAGAGCGCAGAGCTCACTGAAGCAGGTACTCCCTCAGACATGGACACCCCAAGCTGGG
>NW_011888799.1:6909603-6911583 GCF_000151845.1 Pteropus vampyrus
CACCTCTGCTCTAGGCTTTACTCCGTGCTGGGTCATGGGCTTCAAGCTGCACGTGCTCTCCCACACGCATGTGCGGCCCCAGGGCACAGGAGAGGATGGCAGGCGCTAGGGGTCGGCAGATGCCCCTTCTTTTCCTGTCCCTGGCCCTCGCTGTCTCTCACACAAGCCACTGCTGTCAGGAGGAAGGTGGTCTGGTCCACCCGTGAGTCACCATGACTCAGTCTCCTGCCCTGGAGCCCTCATACTCAGGTTTCACAGGCTCGATGCAGACACAGTGAACAGGCTTGAAGTCAGCAGGAGGAAGTGGCAGAGCCAGCCAAAAGCTCTGACTCCCACCATCCCTCCCCCCGCCCCCCACCACCCAATCCTTCCTTGGGAAGAAAACCTCCAGGAAGGCAAAGGATGGGGCTGGAAAGGAAGAATAACATTCCAAGGAGGAAAGAAATTGAGAGCACACGGCATTTCCCTATCAAGTGGTGCCTCCCTGAGGGCCAGGCTGGGTCTCCCCTCAGACTGTGGATTTCCATGAATGAAGGCAGAGGCTGTGTCTTCCCATCAAAATGAACTGTATCTCCTTTAGCTCTACAACAGGTGACTCACCCACTATCTACATCATTCAGGGTTTTCAGACTGGTCGGAGGTGGGAAGGGTAAACTTCCCAACAAACCTCCATCTGAAGAGAGGACAATTACACTCACTGACAGGGGCACCCTCCTTGAGCAGCCCACTCCCAGGACACACACTCAACCCTCTGGGTGGTCCCTCCCACAGTCTAGCTCCAGTTTCTCATGCTAAATCATCTGCAGGGCAGGGTGGACCCACAGGATATGTGTGCAGGGCCTAGCAGGGCCTGGTGGGGTAGGAGTCCAGCTGAGAGAGCTGGCATTCTCTGGCATCATCATCTCACATCTGGCCTCACCTGGAGGGGTCTACATGTCCAGTGCCCCCTAGATTCGCCGTTAAGCATGGGGTGGGACAGACAATCCTGGGCATCTGTGACCTGGAAGGCCACACTAGGCAGGCTCCATTAGTCCAAATCGCGCAAGAAGTGGGTCTCAAACCCTATCAGCTCATCCTTATCCTGCACACTAGCCCCTTCACCTCCCACCCCCAAATTAGAAGAGAGGGGAGGCCTCTTGCCCCAATGGGTCATCACAAGCGGCAATCCCACCCTGGAGTGGATACATTTGGCAGTGAGGAAGCAGGAAATGGGTTGAACGGGTGATTAAGGGTGAGCCCCTCCTCACACCCTTAATCACCTTTCTACACCAGGAGCAGGGTTCTCCATGGCCTTCTCCCTTCACCCCACCCTGTCTCCTCCCCGCCTCTCACACTATTTTCGGGGAAATGAACCACAGAGGCATGCAGCACGGGGGCTGGCATGGCCACAGTGAAAACAAAGATTCCTGGGTCCTCCTCGTTCCTCTGACAGCCCCACCTCCACATTGGCAGGGTCAAAGTGTGGTTCCCCACCTAGCACCGAGAATTGGGCATCGCCATGGCTGAGAGTGCCCTGAGATATCAACCCCACTGTTCAGATGTGGGGATTGAGGTCTGCGACTATTGCGGAGCCAAGATAGAACCAGCCCTAGAGTGAGCCAGCCAGGCTTGTGGTCAACACCCACTATGCTCGAGTCAGGGTGGCCCCTCTCCCAGTCAGACTGTGAGCTGCCTGAAGCCAGGGACTGAAAGGAGCTTGCTACATGGGTGTAGGCTAAGTGCCCAGCCCGAGCTGGCCCTGAGGGTGGGGCTGTAGGCAGGAAGCCTCCAATCTCAATGCTGGAGTCTCCTCATCGATGTCTCCCGCCCTAGTCCTAGAGAACCCACAGAAGTTCAGAAGATTCTCCTGATTTTCTCTCACTTCTCCTCGTTGGCTGTAGGACCTCCTCACCTCTGGGCCCCTCCTTGGCCACAAGTTTCCACCCCACACACACACTTGATTCCTGGCAGACCTGGACTCCTGGTGTCTGGGGAGGGAGG
>NW_011888799.1:6912794-6933688 GCF_000151845.1 Pteropus vampyrus
TCTTTCTTTCTTTCTTTTTCTTTCTTTCTTTCTTTTTCTTTCTTTCTTTCTTTCTTTTTCTCTTTCTTTCTTTCTTTCTTTCTTTCTTTCTTTCTTTCTAATTGTGGTGAAATACATAGAACATAAAATTCACCATCTTAATAATTTTTAAGTGCACATTTCAGTGACATTAAGCAATTCACATTGTTGCACAACCATCACCTCCAATCCATCTCCAGAAATACTTTCATCTTTCCCCAACCGAAACTCTGTACCCTTTAAACAATCACTCCTCATTCTCCCCTCCCCCTGCCCAGTTCCTGGCAACCACCATTCTACTTTCTGTTTCTACGAATTTCATACCTCATTCATGTGGAGTCAGACAGTATTTTTTATGCCTGACTGATTCACTTAGCCTAATGTCCTCAAGGTTTGTCCACGTCATAGCCTGTGTCAGAATTTCCTTCCTTTTCAAGACTGAATAATATTCCCTTGTATGTATATACTACATTTTGTTTCTCCTTTCGGATAGCTCGTTTATTAACTACTTTTTTAAAGAAATCAAAGTAGTGTATTCTCAGAGTAAAAAGTCCAAAAAGTTCAGAAGCGAATAAAGTGAAAAATGCAAGTTCACCTCAGCCCCAACTCATTCTTCTCAGAGTGAATCTCTTGAAATTTTTCAAGCAGAGGGCAGATAGATTTATATCCATTTTTTTACACAAATAATGACATACTTCTCATCAGTACTTCTGAAATGTGATGTGTCAGAATCCCCTAGAACAGGGGTCCTGAATCCCCAGGCTGCAGACTCATACCTGTCCCTCGCCTGTAAGACACCAGGCTGCATAGCAGGAGGTGAGCAGCTGGCCAGGGACTAGCTTCATCTGTACTTGCAGCCTTTCCCCGGTGCTGGCATCACGGCCTCAGCCCCACCTCAGATCATTCGGCATTAGATTCTCATAGGAGAAGTGGTGCCAGAAAGGTTAGAGACCACTGCCCTACAGAGAATGTTAAAACATACTGCTGAGTCCCAGCCCCAGGCTTCTTGACCCAGTTCTGAGGCCACCCAAGTTTCTGGGTCCCTAACAGGCTCTGTGGAACGCCTGGCAGGCATACCCTTTGTTGACTAGCAGTGTCTAAGCGAAGTTCTGCCATTTGCTTTTCCACTTAGTGAATCTCAAGGCATAAAGCTGGACCTCATTCTTTTTAACCACTGAATACTACTTTAGTGTTCAGTCACCCCTTAACTTAGCAAATCAGTCCCCCGTTGATGAACTTGACATTGCTTCCGGTTTTTCAGATTTGGAAACAAAATTGCAATGAACACACTTGTACGTATATTTTGAACACTTGTGACATTTGTGACAACGTATCTGATAAATTACTAGATATGAAACCCCTGAGCCAACAGTTTGTGAATTAATTCTTATATATAGCGCCAACCCCCATCACAGGAGCAACTGTGTTCCAACTTACTCTGAGGATGCCTGTGTTCACACTGTTAGGGATCGCCCATTTTAGTTGTTGTCAATCAGATAGCAGAAAAGAGAACCTTATCGTTTCTTAATTTTGATTTCTTGCATTCCGGGTGGACTTTTTCACCAGTTAGCCATTTGTATTCCCTCTTCTATTCATAAGCTTTGCTCAGCTTTCTATTTGCTTTTTTTCCCCTTACTGACTTGCAAGAACTCATCTGTCATATATATCAAAAATATTTTTTCCTGGTTTGTCTTCAGATTTTAGGATATTACATTTTTATGTAGCCAATTTTTAAAAAGCTTTCCCTTTGTGACTCCTATGTTTTGTGTCATACTTTCTCCAATTCAAGAACATATTTTAAAAATTATTTTGTTAATCCTTCCTTCTAGCAAGTTTATGATCTCCCTTTTACATTTTAACATTTGATGCATCTGGGACTTATTTCAGAATAAGGAATGAAGTGGAGAGCTGGTTTTATTTTTTTCTCCTAAACAGCTGGACAGTTGTCCAATTTGATTGAATAACCCATCTTTTCTCCTCTAATCTAAAATGTCATTTTATCATATGTTTAATTTTCATTTGTTCAAGGGTGTGTGTCTGTACTGTATTCTGTTCCTTTGATCTGTCTGTCTGTTCTTTTGCCAGTACCCAACTGTTTTATTACTGGAGCTTTACACAACATTTTAGTAGCTCTGGTCGTCCCTTATAATGCCTTTTTCAGAATTTTCCAAGCTCTTTTTGCATGTTTATTTCTCCAAATAAATTTTAATATAATTTGTCAAGTTCAAAAGACCTTGTTTTTCACATCTTCTAACATATGTGATCTTCTGATTTCTCAACCCACAGCAGAATAGAAACAAGGTGAGAAGAATGAAGTGGGATGGTGATCTGTCTGAGGCAGGCAGTGATGGTAGCGGAAGGAACAGCTAATAGGGAGGGAGCTGATGAAGTGATGAACTATGAAACGTAGACACAAGAACTATGAAAATGTAGCCATCATGGCATGGGTCTTTAGTGTGGGTCCAAACAAAACCTTGGATTTTCACTGTATTACAACCAAGACACTTGTAACCACAACTCTGAGTCATAAAGACTCACAAGTACTGTAACCTCTGATTAAGAAGGCAGGAAAGTGTGTAATTCCCACTAGTGATTTCCATCCAAAATCTCTCTTTTTAAGGCCTTAGATATTAACGTCTGGAAAACCAGTGTGAAATGGTTCATTCTTGGATGGTGACAGAAGTATGACATATAACTGGCTTCTCTATAGTTTTCTCAAAACCCACCTCCAAATTCCAAGGATCTGTCAGCTCTGGAATTTGAATTCACTCTATCCGTAAAAACAAAGCTGAGAGAAATGCCCTCAGCCTTTCAGGCAGTCCGTACACATAATAATAAAAAAAGATTTAGCTCTTGCTGAGCATCTGCCTCCAATACATGAGGTATGTTACTTGAAGACTACATTTTAACCCTCAACTGCCCCTACTAGGTGAAACCTGTACTCTCAGTAAACAGGAAACTCAGGCTCAGAGAGATCAAATTCCGGCAAGTTCAAGTTAACATGTGACAAAGAACCCTCAGCCACCTTCAGTCCCCATCCATCAGCCACTGACCAGTTCCTTTCGACTCACTTCCACTACCACCACAGGAGATCCAAAAGGCAGCCAATTCTACTGCGACACCCCTTTGCAAGGTTCCGCACCTGGCCTTGTGCACAGCCCTCAGAGCCAGGAGAGGCCTCATCTGCTGCCTCTGAGTGGCAGGGAGAGTGGGTGAGTGGCAGTGACTCAGAGGATGAGGAGGTCGAGGAAATTCAATTCATTGCAGCACCCAGCCATCATGAAGCGCCTACTACGCGCAAAGGACCGTGTTATTGGGGCGGAAGATGAAAAGAAGCCTGGGTAGATGTGGGCCTCGCTGCAAGAGGGATAGAATGCCGTGGGAGAGCCTGAGAGCCGCGAGGACCCCAAACCCAGCATCCCCAAGCTCCGCACACCAAGAAGCCGCGCGCTCCGGAGCTTGGCGCGCGCGCTCAGGGCCGGCGCCGCACGCGCACGCGCGCCCGCAGCCGCTCCCCCGCCCTCGCGTCTCCGGCTCCCGCGCGCGCGCACTTGAGGCCTCCCGCGTGCGTCTCCTCCATTCGCTACGTGCAGAATGGTCCGTCGGCAGCAGCTGCAGCGCGGGGTGGGAGGGGGAGGAGGAGGGTAGGGGGAGGCGGCGCCCAGGTCTAGAGGAGGGGCCGCGGCCAGGCGGGCGAGGGACAGCTGGGGAAGAGGGGCTGGGGTAGAGCCTGGATGGGCAACGCTGCCCCCTCCACCTCTCCCCCTCGCCGTTGCTCCCTTCTGCAAGGCCATTCCGGCCATTCCCCTGTTCCCTGGCTGGGAGTCTTGGAACCTAGCCGACCAAAAGGGTTTTTCCTCTGTGCTCTCCCTTCCACAAAACCCTGAACCCAAACTCCAGAAAGAATCACTGCTGCTGACCCCTCTTCCGGTCCCCATCACATTCACAGGCTTCAGTGTGAAGTGACCCAACAGCAAACCATATCCCACTCCACCTTTCACGGTGTCGGGACCCTAAGAAGTACTGCAGCCTAAGTCCCCTTCTCTCTCTCTCCTAGCCACCTGGAGGAAGGGGCATGGACAGGATGAACGCCAGAGCCCATTCCCCAGCCTTTCCACAAAAGGAAGTCTAGCATTTCACCGTGTACGCTCAGGACAGCGGAAAGGTTGGGTGACGTACGCTCAGGACAGCGGAAAGGTTGGGTGACGGAGGAGAGGAGGCTGCTGCCAAGCCCCAGTGAGCTACACCCAAAGGAAAGAGTGTCAGGAGGGACCCTCCCAGATTGGGATGAATTCACCACATTATGAGTTTGTGCCCTATACACCTGTTTGTAGAGAGCTCCCCAGGAATGTAATGGTGAGAGGCCACCAAGGGGTGGATCTTATATCCCCGGAGGATCCCAAACAGACCAGCTCCCTGGTCCTGCCAGGAATCCAGATGTGCCCCAGATGTCCACAGCAGCCCTTCTCACAGGGTGGGACCCCGGCTATTCTATGCAGCTCCTCCCAGTCCTTCTCCCAGGGTCAGAAGAGGAAAGCAGGCGACCTCCAGTGCCCCTTGCCCATTCTGCTTCTGGGAGAGGCAGCTCTCTCATTCTCTTCTTGCCCAGGGTCACCTGGGTTCACCTCCAAGACGGCCTCCTGGTTCAGTCTGTGGTCTAACCTCTAGCCGTCTGCTGACAGGTTAAGTCTAGATCCCCAGAAAGGAAGGCGTCCTGGGTCACATTCATTTCACACAAACAGACCCATGAGCTGGGCTTTGCGCAGTACCTGGATCTAGAGAAGCGGATTCATTCGTCTTTATGCTCCCTGATGCCTTTTGGGTTGCGCCCTCTGCTGGCCACTGGGAACTGCAGGAAAGAAAAGTTCTGCAAATGCATTCACCAAGGGTCTGGAGACAGGGACAAGAGGCAGAGAAACAATTGAAACTTAAGAGGCAGCTGAGAGTGGTGGCCAGCTGGCCACAAATAAGGGAGGCATGCTGAAGCCTTCCTGGAGGTGAGTTTTGAGTCAGCTTTCAGTGGACTGAGGAGGGCAAGCCAAGATGGCAGATAGGGGCTCAGGATACCCCAGGGGCAGCCCTTCCTGTGTGCAGAGTCCTGCCCCAGACCTGGGTGGCTCATACACCCACTGACTCTGATGGCTGCTGTGCTCTGCCAGGGGGGTCTATTGGGGTGGTGGACTGGGAGGAAGAGCCAGGGCTGGAAGCCCTGAACCTTTCTGTCATGACCCAGCTCCTCAGGGCTGGGAGAAAAGGTGACTCCAGAGAGAAGTCTGCAACTGACAAAGTTCTGTCCCCACCCACACCCCACATACACAAGGATGGCCCAAGCCCAAGTCTTTGGCATGGTGGGGCTCAAGGTGGGGTAGGGGCCTGAGTCACAGCCTGGTGTGGTTCTGCCATGTGTCAGGAGATGCCAGCTCTGCCAGAAGTGAGACCTGGGTCAACAACCCATCACCCTGACTCCAGCCACTAGGCATCCTCCCAATCACGTCTCACACGTGGGCCAGGCCAGTGCCAGGGTGGTGCCAGGGTGGGCGGACCATGCTTAGCCCTAGGGTCTGTGCCTTAGGGCCACGGAGAGGCAGTTCTCACCGCTGCAGCGGGAGGAGCTGAAATTAGAGGAGGGATCGGACGGAACCCCCAGGCATCTGGGGTCTCTCCTGGTGTGTTGGATAAGGGAGGCAGCAGGTGCTACCAAAGACTGGCAACTTATAGAACTTCCTGTTCTATAAATTGCTCCTCCTGAAAAGGGTTGCCCTCAGGGTCTCAGCTTCCTCACAGGCCCTTTGCCCAAGTCTTACCTCCAAAGGCAGCCCTTAGCCCTTGCTCCTGACCTTCACAGGCCCCATAAGGACCCAAGTCCCCTGACCCCAACAAAGGCAGAGGATCTGGCTTCCCAGACCACTGCCAAGAAATAAATAGCACTGTGGTCTTCCTCCCCTCCCTCCCCCTGCTCCACTCACTGATGCACTGACTTCTACCTTACTGGCCAGGCCCCCTTCCAGCCCCAGTCAGGGTAAAGAGCTCCCAGGGGCTGAGCTTGAGGCCCAGGAGGGAACAGAGAGCAAGATACTTTAATTGGAGGTAATTAATTTACTCTGAAAGCAATAAGGGAACGGAGGGGAAGAGGATCTGTGGCCTAGTAGGTCTCAAAGCCTCAAACGCTGGTGAGTCTTCCTGGACCAGAGGTGAGCTGAGTGAACCCACCCATGCAAGAGACCCAGTCTTTGGCCCCAGGTCCGAGCAAGGCCCAGACAAACTGGGGTGGCCCTGCAGAAAAAGCAGGTGTCCTTGGGTGGTGGAACAGGCCTTCTGAGGTTAGACAGGTGGGAACTGGTATGAGAAGAAATGGGGAGGTGCAGGGGTTCTGGGATGGGGTAATTAGTCCCTCTCCTACACATTTGGTCTGCCCTCTGGCCCTTCCTATCAATCAACCTTAGATGGAAAATATTCCTTAAAAAATGTTACCTTGTTCTGATAATGGTTAGGCTTATGATGGTTGCTCTAAACATGTAGACTTTTTTCTTATCATTTTAACCTAAACAAACAGTATAACAACTATTTACATAGCACTTACATTGTATTAGGTATTATAAGTAACCTAGAGGTGATTTAAAACCCACAGGAGCATATGTGTGCTTTCTATGCAAATACTACACCATTTTATGTAAGGAACTTGAGCATCCATGGATTTTGGTATTCCCAGGGTTCCTGGAACCCGTTCCCCCTAGTCCCCTAGGAAACCCAGGACACCCCGTGAAGACTGTACTTCCATCCCACCCAAGGTCATTGCCGCCACCCCACCCCCCGCCCCTTCCTGTGGTCAGTGACCTCCCAGGGCTGCCCATCTTAAGGGAAACAGGGCCTGAAGGCTAACTTCACTACCTCCTGCTTCAGGAACCCATTCCAAAAACCAGGGAAAGAGGCGCCAGAGCATAGAGCCCCCGCAGGGCCCCAGGAGGCGTGTCGTCGGCCAGACGCGTTGCCTGCCGGCGGCGTGGCGGGGACTCTGGCCGGCAGCCTCCCAAGCCCCATACGAAGCAGCTGACCGGCTGGCTGCAGGCCAGGTCGCAGCGGGGCCGGGAGGCAGCAACGTGCGGCGCGGCATGTCGCAGGCGCAGCTCAGGGAAATGTGGGGGCGGGCCAGCGCGCTGCCCCACCCCCCAGGCAGGCCCATTCATAAAATTCACAGGCACTGCCCGGGCATGACAGCCTCGGTCTCCTAATTGCAAACTCATTAGGGGGTTTGCATCTCATTTGCATGGAAATTATTTCCTGGCCCCAAACAGAGAAACTCTTCCTTTCTTCAGCCCACTCTGCCCTACCCTACCCATCTACAGTCTAGGAGAGGAAAGGGGGCATAGTTCTGCCTGCGCCCCCTCCTGCGTCTCACCACCCCATCCCCCTGGTGAGGAGTGGGGAAGGGTTTTGGCAGAGCACCGACCTAGCTGGGAGCCCTGCCTGCGCCCCAGGTGAACAGGCCCTGCCACAGTGGGTCCAAGCAAGGGGAGGTGCCCGCCAAGTCATTTGCCCCCTGGCCTGGCCATGCCCAGGGAAGGGAGGAGGCAGACGGCGGACAGGCACTGCAGCTGGTTGTACCTGGCAGGAGTAGGACTGGTGGGTGAGGCTGTTCGTGCCCAGCCTCACGTAGGTGCCCAGCCACAGGCTATGCCCCCACCCCCACACCCCTCACCCCACAGAACAAGTGCCCAGTGACTGCAGAAACAGACACTCAGTCACTGCACACAAAGGCACCCACACCGCCCAGCCATCATGGCTGCTGCCCTGGCAGCCACCCTGGGAGCAGACAGATGCCTTTACAAGCCATTTGGTTCTTCTCCAGCACCCGTGCCAGGGTTGGAGGGAAGGGGCTTCTCTTGAGACTTCTCCAAGTAAGGGGGCCTCTTAGAGGGGCTCCCTTCTGTGCCCCAGATGCCATGTCTTGCCCCTCCTCTCTTGTAAACCATATTTATGAAAGCCCCTAAGGACTGGGCCTTGCAGGAGGACATGCCCAGGGGGACACAGGGTCCTCTGACCCAGGAGGGGCAGTAGAGGATGAAGCCCCTGAGGAGGGATACCAAGGGCCTCTCCACCTGAACTCTGTCCTTCCTGTCTCAAATGCGTGTGGTAGTGGGAGTCTTCCCCAACTTCCAGGATGAGGGGATGATGTTTTAAACTGTTGGAAATGAAAGAGAACTACGTTGAGTACATGAAATCAGATACTACCTGGGACACAGTGTTGTGGTTCTGTATGTCCTGGGACAGGATAAAAAGTGATCACAAAACTTTCAGCATCAGGGTCTAAAACAAAAACATGCTTCTTGTTCAGATCATTTGGATCTCTCCCCAGACAAGGCCCTGCTTATGTCTCTGTCTGTTCACACTACCATCTGCTCTCCCCGAAGTTTCTCCCTTCCATTGCTTAGGCATGAAGGGGTGGGCAAAGATGCTCTGGGACACTGACCACACGTCCATCCTGAGTGGGGTTGGACTGACTCCACCCTCCCATCTACTGGAGCAGTTGGGTCTTACAGCACTGTGTATGCATGGGTGCAGGGGTGCAGCAGGAAAATATCAAGACATCTTTTTTTATTTCATCTTTTTTTTTTATTTAGTGTAAGTGTGTTTTACAAGGTAAAAAATATGAAAAAAAATACTTATATTACAGGTGCATGATTAACAAATTTTTTATTCCTGGGGGCATGATCAAAAATTTTTAGAGACTGGTGGTCTAGGCTTAAGGTGGGATGGTTGTGGGTGGGGGGTGACTTGCCTTGTCCATTTTAGTAACTCTCCTGAGAAGTGGTCAGCTAAGAGTCCAGCAGGGGCAGGGGGTGGGGACAGAGTGTTGAAGGAACAAAGTCAAAGGCAGAGGATCTGGCTTCCCAGACCACTGCCAAGAAATAAATAGCACTGTGGTCTTCCTCCCCTCCCTCCCCCTGCTCCACTCACTGATGCACTGACTTCTACCTTACTGGCCAGGCCCCCTTCCAGCCCCAGTCAGGGTAAAGAGCTCCCAGGGGCTGAGCTTGAGGCCCAGGAGGGAACAGAGAGCAAGATACTTTAATTGGAGGTAATTAATTTACTCTGAAGGCAATAAGGGAAGGGAGGGGAAGAGGATCTGTGGCCTAGTAGGTCTCAAAGCCTCAAACGCTGGTGAGTCTTCCTGGACCAGAGGTGAGCTGAGTGAACCCACCCATGCAAGAGACCCAGTCTTTGGCCCCAGGTCCGAGCAAGGCCCAGACAAACTGGGGTGGCCCTGCAGAAAAAGCAGGTGTCCTTGGGTGGTGGAACAGGCCTTCTGAGGTTAGACAGGTGGGAACTGGTATGAGAAGAAATGGGGAGGTGCAGGGGTTCTGGGATGGGGTAATTAGTCCCTCTCCTACACATTTGGTCTGCCCTCTGGCCCTTCCTATCAATCAACCTTAGATGGAAAATATTCCTTAAAAAATGTTACCTTGTTCTGATAATGGTTAGGCTTATGATGGTTGCTCTAAACATGTAGACTTTTTTCTTATCATTTTAACCTAAACAAACAGTATAACAACTATTTACATAGCACTTACATTGTATTAGGTATTATAAGTAACCTAGAGGTGATTTAAAACCCACAGGAGCATATGTGTGCTTTCTATGCAAATACTACACCATTTTATGTAAGGAACTTGAGCATCCATGGATTTTGGTATTCCCAGGGTTCCTGGAACCCGTTCCCCCTAGTCCCCTAGGAAACCCAGGACACCCCGTGAAGACTGTACTTCCATCCCACCCAAGGTCATTGCCGCCACCCCACCCCCCGCCCCTTCCTGTGGTCAGTGACCTCCCAGGGCTGCCCATCTTAAGGGAAACAGGGCCTGAAGGCTAACTTCACTACCTCCTGCTTCAGGAACCCATTCCAAAAACCAGGGAAAGAGGCGCCAGAGCATAGAGCCCCCGCAGGGCCCCAGGAGGCGTGTCGTCGGCCAGACGCGTTGCCTGCCGGCGGCGTGGCGGGGACTCTGGCCGGCAGCCTCCCAAGCCCCATACGAAGCAGCTGACCGGCTGGCTGCAGGCCAGGTCGCAGCGGGGCCGGGAGGCAGCAACGTGCGGCGCGGCATGTCGCAGGCGCAGCTCAGGGAAATGTGGGGGCGGGCCAGCGCGCTGCCCCACCCCCCAGGCAGGCCCATTCATAAAATTCACAGGCACTGCCCGGGCATGACAGCCTCGGTCTCCTAATTGCAAACTCATTAGGGGGTTTGCATCTCATTTGCATGGAAATTATTTCCTGGCCCCAAACAGAGAAACTCTTCCTTTCTTCAGCCCACTCTGCCCTACCCTACCCATCTACAGTCTAGGAGAGGAAAGGGGGCATAGTTCTGCCTGCGCCCCCTCCTGCGTCTCACCACCCCATCCCCCTGGTGAGGAGTGGGGAAGGGTTTTGGCAGAGCACCGACCTAGCTGGGAGCCCTGCCTGCGCCCCAGGTGAACAGGCCCTGCCACAGTGGGTCCAAGCAAGGGGAGGTGCCCGCCAAGTCATTTGCCCCCTGGCCTGGCCATGCCCAGGGAAGGGAGGAGGCAGACGGCGGACAGTCACTGCAGCTGGTTGTACCTGGCAGGAGTAGGACTGGTGGGTGAGGCTGTTCGTGCCCAGCCTCACGTAGGTGCCCAGCCACAGGCTATGCCCCCACCCCCACACCCCTCACCCCACAGAACAAGTGCCCAGTGACTGCAGAAACAGACACTCAGTCACTGCACACAAAGGCACCCACACCGCCCAGCCATCATGGCTGCTGCCCTGGCAGCCACCCTGGGAGCAGACAGATGCCTTCACAAGCCATTTGGTCCTTCTCCAGCACCCGTGCCAGGGTTGGAGGGAAGGGGCTTCTCTTGAGACTTCTCCAAGTAAGGGGGCCTCTTAGAGGGGCTCCCTTCTGTGCCCCAGATGCCATGTCTTGCCCCTCCTCTCTTGTAAACCATATTTATGAAAGCCCCTAAGGACTGGGCCTTGCAGGAGGACATGCCCAGGGGGACACAGGGTCCTCTGACCCAGGAGGGGCAGTAGAGGATGAAGCCCCTGAGGAGGGATACCAAGGACCTCTCCACCTGAGCTCTGTCCTTCCTGTCTCAAATGCGTGTGGTAGTGGGAGTCTTCCCCAACTTCCAGGATGAGGGGATGATGTTTTAAACTGTTGGAAATGAAAGAGAACTACGTTGAGTACATGAAATCAGATACTACCTGGGACACAGTGTTGTGGTTCTGTATGTCCTGGGACAGGATAAAAAGTGATCACAAAACTTTCAGCATCAGGGTCTAAAACAAAAACATGCTTCTTGTTCAGATCATCTGGATCTCTCCCCAGACAAGGCCCTGCTTATGTCTCTGTCTGTTCACACTACCATCTGCTCTCCCCGAAGTTTCTCCCTTCCATTGCTTGGGCATGAAGGGGTGGGCAAAGATGCTCTGGGACACTGACCACACGTCCATCCTGAGTGGGGTTGGACTGACTCCACCCTCCCATCTACTGGAGCAGTTGGGTCTTACAGCACTGTGTATGCATGGGTGCAGGGGTGCAGCAGGAAAATATCAAGACATCTTTTTTTATTTCATCTTTTTTTTTTATTTAGTGTAAGTGTGTTTTACAAGGTAAAAAATATGAAAAAAAATACTTATATTACAGGTGCATGATTAACAAATTTTTTATTCCTGGGGGCATGATCAAAAATTTTTAGAGACTGGTGGTCTAGGCTTAAGGTGGGATGGTTGTGGGTGGGGGGTGACTTGCCTTGTCCATTTTAGTAACTCTCCTGAGAAGTGGTCAGCTAAGAGTCCAGCAGGGGCAGGGGGTGGGGACAGAGTGTTGAAGGAACAAAGTCTGACGAGGAAACTGAAATAACTCTGGAGTGGGGAGTTTGTTTCGAGGAGCCCATGGGCAGGTAGAGAGCGCCTCTCATTGCTGCTGTGTCTGCAGCCTGCCCATGCCCAACATCCAGAATACACAGAAACCCCACTTCCGCCCACCCCAGAGAGCACAGCTCCCTCCTCTGTCCACTGGCAACATGGCCCGTTTGAGCTATTTACTAGCTCCTGATTAGCAGGGCCAGGCAGGGTTGCCACCTGCCACATCCTCTCCCAACATGGTGGGAAGCCTATTGCAAGTTTCCTATCCTAGAACTCTCTGAAAGTTAATCTGGTGTAGGAGAAAGAATTTGAGCTCTAGATAGCCCTCAAGCCTTGTCCAGCTGGTTGACCTTGGGCCCAACACATAACCAGTATGAGCCTCGGCTTCCTTGTCTGTAACATGGAACTAATAATCATACCTACTATACAGGGTTGTTGAGAACATAGAGTGATCTACTGTGTGTACAGGGTCTGGCACAGAGTAGACGTTCAATAAGATCCTTACGCCCTGTGTGCAGCAGGTGCTCACAAAGAACCTGTTGAATTGTGATTTGCCGTCAGCATGAAAAGCAGAATTCTGAAAGAATACAAAGGAACCTTTGCAAATCACCTTCCTGATGAAATTAACAGCCACCCCAGCAGCCTCCGGGTGTCTTCCCTCTTTTCCCCACCCAGGTTCTTTCTCTGTTGCCTTCATTTTAAGTATGAGCTGAGGGTGACACCTGGTGGCCATTCTTGGAGCTGCAAGACTGGGACCAGTAACACCTCCCAACAGGAAAGGCATGAGGTCTGGTGAGTGAGCCATTTTCATTCACCTCCCAACTTCCTCTAAGGGCCCAAGAAACCTGCAGGATAGCCACTTCCCACTCCACCTGAGAGCACCTCTAGCCCTGAGGGTTCCACCTACCTGATGGGCAGGACGATAAAGGAGGTTTCTGCTCAGACCCTACCCTGGCCCAGGCAGAAGGCATAAGGACAATGGCTACCCTTCCCCCAAGTGCTGCTGGGGGAAGGGTAGCCATCCCCCTATGCACCATCTCATTCAATTATTATCACTAGAGCCTATTATCACAGCAGGGAAACCAGGTACATGGGGTTAAGCAACTTGCTCAGGGTCACACAGCTCCTAAGCATCCAAATGATGACATAATGGGACACCCAGCAAGCCTCTGAAGGACAGAGAAAGTGTCCTACCATGAGAGCTAAAAGCCCCTAGTTCCATTCCAGTCTTGCCCAGGTAACAGAGTGACATCCCTCAGGGGCTTCTGATGGCTGAGCATCAGTCTCCTCTAGGGCACCAACAAGCATTGGATAGAGCAGCGATTCTCAAAATGGTTATACATGAGCATCACCTGGGGACAATTTTTTAAACACAGAGACTTGCCCCAGCCCTGGGTGATGAAATCGAAATTAGTTCCAGTGGGGCTGAGGTATGGGTATTTTTAAAATCTTTCTAGGTAATTCTACATGAAACCAGGGTCGAGAACGGAGCCTCTCAAGGTCAGAGGGAAGGGGCTTCTCAGGAGTTTTTCAACTTCAGACTTCCCTGCCCTCCAGAGGACAGCTCCTCAGGGCTCTCCCTGTCCTGAAGGGCCTCTTAGAGAAACAGCTCCCTCAACTCCCCAGCGTTCCCTGGACATCTTAACTTGTCCACCATGACCCCCTGAGGGATGTCACTCTGTTACCTGGGCAAGCTGCCTCCCCACCCACTCCCCAGGGCCCCAAGAAGGAACACTAGCCGTCAGCCCTTTCCAGAAGGGGCCCAGAAGGCTTGAGCCTACTGAATCTCTGACCCCAGGCCTGGCTTCCAGGGTGGGGGCAGGGAAGGCCACCAGGAGCTTAACCCCAACAGGATGAAGGTGCCATAATTAGGGTCAGGCGGTTGGCTCAGCCTGCGGAAATCCCCAGCTTAGTAGGGATGGGGGGAGGCTTCAGCCCAGGAGGGGGTTCAAGGCATAAGTGAGGGGGCAGGTGAGCCCAGGCACGTGGAGATCCCAGAGCCTAGCCCCTAGCCACATCTTCAGAGGACCCATTAGGAGCTCAACAGGGTTCACCCGCACCCTGGAGTCACTGACCCCCAGGGAAGGGGGAGGGAAGGAAGCCCCCCCAACCCCAGAGGCCCTGCTGCTCCCTCAGTCTGAGGTGTGCCAGGGTCATCATCCCATGCCGCCTTTTAGCGGAAGGAGGAGGGCACCAGTGGGAAAGGACTAAGTGAGCGTTCCCAGGGCAACACAGACTTCTCTCTAGCCTGTAATCCTCAGGCCTTGAGTGAGGGATCACTTTCCTCTGTGGAATGTAACACTGAGAGGACAAAATGGGGCAGGGGGACCTGGAGAGGGGGTAGATGCCAAGGACTGACCTTTGCTGGGGATTCTTTCCAGCCCCCAAAAGGCCCTCCAGGAGGTGGCAGCTGCAGAGAGAAGTCACCCCCCCTCCCCACCCCCCCACCCCCCCCACACACACACTCAGCTCACCCCAGGGCACAAGATCTCAGGCTGGGCTGATCAGGTAGCTCCCAGCAGACCCCTTCCCAGAGTCCTAGCACTAATCACCTGTTTGCAGGAAAGGAAATGGGTTCTGAGAGATTAGAACCTGTCAAGGTCAGGCAGTATCAGAACCATACCTAGAAACCCCAGCTTTCCAAGAGACTGCCCAAGTGGGCCAGCAAGAACTGAAACCTGAAGGCTCAGGAGTTCCTATGCTCTGTGATGGCTGGGACCAGGGAGCAGCCCATTGGTTCTCATACTCAGATTCAATACCAATTCCTCCAGGAAGCCTTCCAGGCTGATCCACAATGAGTTGGCAGTGTCCCCACCCACCGTCCCCCTCACACACCCAGCTTTTTGACCTCCCAGAGGATATTCTCCCCTCCCCTTCCTCACTCTTGGCCCATCATGTAGGTCCTGCTAACTGTGGGTTCTCCCCATACTTTGACCCAGGAACCCCTGAGGGCAGGGCCATGTGGGCATAGAAGGTACTATGCCCAGCCCAGCACCAGTCACAGGGAGGCTTGGAGCAAAAAGCTCTTAGAAAGGACACAGGACTCAGTTTAAGTCATAGAACCTGGAAAGGACCAGCAGTGGGAAGTTACCTCAAATGTCATCTTGTCCAGCCCCCCATGACCTCTCAGTGGGAGGCAGCCTTCTGCCTCAGCACCTGCATCGATGGATGTCTCTTCATATAGTCATTCACTCATTCATGTATCCAGTAAACCTCACCCAGACATCTTCCATGTCTCGGGGGCCCAGGCAACCCAAACCATTTCCAAGGGCGCGGGCTAAATCCTTAACAAATAGAGTCTGGGGTCCATAGGTCGCCCTTCCTGATGCTGGCTCTGCACTCAGTGAAAGTAAAAGACGCTGACCAGCAGCACCACTCTCATTTATGTGGTACCGTGGCATTTACACACCGCTGGCACACCCTGGGTTTCATTTCAGACCCATAGCAACCCTCCCATGTGGTATTGGCCCTCCTGGATGGGTGGAAGATGAGTCTCAGAAGTGGAACAGCTTTGCATCTGGAAGAGAGGTCAGACAGGGCTTGGCCTGGATCACTGCACTCCCAGCCCAGAGCTCCCTTTACACACCCACTCCCAACTCTCCACCAGCTGGGGTTTCATGTGGAAAACAGACTTTGCCCAGGAGGAAAGAAAACATGATTTAGGCTCCTAACTATAAAAATAATAACAGGGAAGACAGGTCAGAGGCCTGCTGGGTCCCAGGCACTGTGCTGAGTTTATTAAATGCAGGAGAGTTGAGTGTTAAACCCAGAACTCCCACCATCCTCCTCTGGGGCCAGGCCTGCAATGCCCTGGGCTAGCACAGACAGCACATGCATGAGTGCACGCACACCCCCAGGTGGCATGAGTCCCTGCACGTCCCAGGAGACGGGGTGTCCCAGCCCCCTCACTCCCCTCTGATAACTCAGCAGCTTCAAGCAAGACAGGCACGTACCCTTCAGGCTGGCCACGTCTGGCACGTGCCAGGCCAGCTGCTGGGGCCCAGGTCTTCAGCCCCTCTGGGACCTAGAGGGTGACCTCCTCCATGGCTGACTCTTCTCAACCTCAGGAAAGGGGGTGACTTCCCGGGATGAGAGGCCCAGAGCCTCCACCCAAGGCCCTCAGAGCCGGCATGTGCTGCAGGGCTGGGGCTAACTGAGGAACCTCAGGGATCCCCCTGGCTTCATGTGGGCATCCAGCCCCTGGGCACGCTCCAGGGAGATACAGAGAAACAAAGAGAGGCTCGGGAGGGGCCAACAGGGCTCCAGCAATAAAGGGGGTGGCGTGGGGGTGGCAGAGGGGAAAGTAGGAGTGAATTCGGGAAAGGTGGAGGTGTCTATGTGAGGTGTTTGGAATCAAGGAGAACTATGGAGCGGGCTTAGCCAAGGAATGCTAACAGGGCATCTGGGATTTAAGAAAAGGAGGATCCATGGGGGCATGGGGACTCTGTAGTAGGCAAGCTGGGATAAAATCCTTGTCCTGCCACGTATAAACTGGATGACCTTGGGCAGGTGGCTTACTCTCTCTGAGCCCCTCAGTATCATCCACAAAATGGGAATAATAATAGTCCCCACCTCACAGTAGGTGAGGCCATGGGTGTAAAGCACCAAGCACAGTGGCCAACATATAGGATCTGCTCGACTCACAAGAGCTGTTGTCAGGAAAGTCCAGAAAGGCTCTGAGAGCAAACTCTGAAAACTAAGCCAAGCCTGCCCTGGGGCCATCAGAGAGGGGCTTTACAGAGCAGACAGGCAGGGAGGGCCTGGCGGCATGGACACTGTGCCCACAATACCCTTGTCCCTTAAAGGATGTGAAGGGGCAAAAAGGGAAAGACATCCACTGCTGCCATGCTGGCATCATTCCTGGAGATTCCAGAGGGTCCTGGGGAGCTTTCCTTCACCCTATGCCCTCATAGTTCACACAAGGGGACTGAGGAAAAGGGACTTGCCCAAGGTCGCTCCGAGGGTGAGGCTAAAAGGCAGATCTGCTAGCCCCCAAGCCATCCTCCTCTTTCCTGTGAAGTCCCCTGGCCTCTGTTTAGAAGGAAAGCCATGGGCAAAGACCACTCGACTTTAGGAAAAAAGAAGACCTAGAAACCGTGTTCTCTGGAATTGGAGAAAAAAAGCTCCACCCCTCTTCCCACTCAGAGTTTTAACTATGACCTTGCTGAGGCCTGCAGAACGCTCGCTTGCTCGCTCTCATGCTTCCTCCAAGGCCCAGACCGAAGGTACCGCCTCCGGGAAGCCCTCTCTGACCAGTGACAACAGTGGTCCAAGCTATGTCCTACAGTGCCCTCTCTCTGAGGCCTAGCTACCACCCTGGTCAGTGGACATGCTTCCCCCCACTGAGCTGGAGTTTTTGAGGCCAGGGGCAGGGTCTTAGTCAAGTTGGAGGCCCCAGGTCCGACACCATGATCCAGCCTAATGTGGGTGTGTGTGAAATGAAAGAACCTTGACCAGTTGGGCCCAGACCTGCCTGGGGCAAGGGCACCCGGGGGGTAGGGACAGGGCTCTGGGGCAGCTGCTATCCTGCCCTGGCCAGTCTCTCCCTCCCCCATGCCTGTGACCCATGCTAAGAGTAAGTTCCTGGTGCAGGCTGTACCCTGTCCTGGACGCCTGGCATTTACCGAAAGGGCAGAGACAGTGAGAAGGGCCTCACCTGTGCCATCCACTCAGAAAGGAGCCGGGTGGCAGGCAGGAGGGAGAGGCATTAGGTTTCAAAGTGCTTGAAGATGACAGAATGACGGCGGGTGCTTGCCATGTCAAAACCAACAGAGGGTTAGTATCTAGCCTAGATAATACAAGCAACATCTGCAGAACAATGAGAGGACAGCAACCCTACCCCAAAACGGACAGGAGCTATGAAGAGGCAGTTTAAAAAGGCAAGACTCTAAAAGCTAAAAAGCATGAGAAGTGCTGAAAATTAGACATCACTTTATAGTAGAGGGGCAAAAATGAGAAAGCTGGACAGAGCCCAGTGCTGGCAGGGATGTGGGGACACAGAAGCTCTTTGCTCGGCAGATGTAGGCTAGGCACCCACTCGCCTTGGCTATACTTAGTGAAATGAAATACCCGTGTGTCCTGTGACCCAGCAACTCCATCCCTGATTACATCCTGGAATCTCACCTGGGACCCTACCAGCCAGGAGGAAGGAGCCAGGCAGCTCATTCATGGTGGGAGGAGTGGGCAGTACTTGGTGGGGCTGCACGTCATGGAGTATGATGAAGCAATTTGAAGCAACAAAGCTAGACAGTGTGTTGTGAAGACCCATCACACAATGACATTCATCAAAGTAAAAAAAAAAAGTTTACAAAACAGCAATACCTGTTTGTAGAAAACATACAAACAGGAAGGGAGGCATCAAATACGGAGAGGAGAAGGGGAAGGTGTGGAAAGGGCATAAAAAGGAATAAACACAGACAAAATCAGAAATGCCAGTGATGCCCGCACAGGCCGCTGTGAACGGAGTGAGACTAACTCTGCACCTGAGGGCCATGAAGGGGACAGTCCTCAAGGACTGTGGCATGAAGGTAGAGCCAAGAGCCACGTGCATCAGGGAGAGTGCCAAGCTGACCTCAGATATCACCTCCCCCATTGCCCTCCACTGGCAGGGGAAGGTCTTGGCCAAAGTCAGTCTGCTGCACACTGAGCTGCCCCTCCCCCACCTGGAGCCATTCTCAGGCCCTGGAAATGGAAGCAGAAGGAACCGCAAACCTAGAGCAATGGGGGTTTCCTGAGCTGGATATAAGGAGGAAAGAAGAAGCAAGTCTTTGGCTTTGCAAAAGTCTATCATTAAGGGGGTTTTTTTCTTTTTCTTAAAGAAGAGTCTTTATCTCTAGATGCACATTCAGAAATATCTGTGAAATGATATGCTGTCTGAGGTATGCTTCAAAATAATCTAAAGGTGCAGGCAAGGGAGAGAGGATGGGGATTGATAAAACCAGATCGGCCATGAATGACAGCTGCTGAGTCCGGGAATAGGTGCATAGGTGTTTATTATGTTTTATTCTCTACTTATGTGTATGTTTGAAAGTTTCTATAATAGAAACTTAACAAAGTTCCCAGGAAGAAAGTCTCCCATTTGAGGAGATTAGTCCCTGACCTCAGGGAGTCCCCACTGTGATGGGGGAAACACAGCCCTCTGCCTTCTGGGTGGCAACGACTCCTTGCTGCATCTTCTCAGCCCAACCTCCTGGCCAGGCGCCAGCCTCCGGTCCCGGCCCTTATCATATCAAGAGTCCGGCCCTGGACCTGCTTCTAAACAGACCTGGTTCTGGTTCCAGCTCCACCAGCTTGTGGCCTCAGGCTTCTCACCTTAACAGCACGTGCCTGGAACAGAGGAAACACCCAGTAAATTCCGCTCCTGTCAATGGGGAGACGTCTTCGCTGGCCCAGCCCCTCCCTGACCAAGTCTCTGTTCTTATTATGATTGCTCACCTCTTGTTGCCTCTGCATCTGAGTATGTATAATGAGGACCACAATTACTGGTGAGTTTGAGGGTTAAATGAGGCAATGTTTCATAAATGCTCATACTGTCGCCAGGATCAGGGGAGGGAGCTGGCCAAGATCACACAGCTAGGTAGCAGCACAGCTGGCTTATTCACAGGTGCAGGACACTGAGTCAGCTGCGACCCCACCCCCTCTGCCACCACCACTATGAGGCCTGTAGGCTGGTAGACAGAGTCCAGGGTGGTGTCCCTGGGGCCAGCCCCTCCAGGCCCCAGTCTGACTCCCAGAGCCACCAGGAACCCTGAGCAGGTGAGATGCAAGCCAAGGAAAGGAGGTCTGGGGAAAGAGGAAGGCAGAAGCCTTTATCTTGCAACCCAGGAACACAGAGGGGTCCAAAGACATCTGTCTGGGAGAGTGTGTCCAGACTCAGGGGCTCTATCAGGGGCTGCTGGGCAACTCCTAAGTCAGGAGTCTTAGCTGGGCCCGGGCCCTCCTTTCATGACGGTCATAATAATAACAACCGACACTCGTAGAGTTCCTGCTGCAGTAGGCCCCCTCTATCTGTGGTTTCGCTTTCTGCGGTTTCAGTTACCTACAGGCAATCACAGTCCAAAACATTAAATGGAAAATTCCAGAAAGACACGGATCACGTTTTAAATTGCACACCATTCTGAGTCGCATGATGAAATCTTGCTCCATCCCGTTCCGTCCCACCTGGGATGTGAATCATCCCTTTGTCCAGCGTCTCCACGCTGTATGCGCCACACGCCCACTAGTTACGTGCGAGTTATCAGATCGACTGTCACAATCCCGCAGTGCTTATGTTCAAGGAACCTTTATTACTTTAATAATGTCTCACTCACAACTTTTATCACAGTATATTGTTATAATTGTTCTATATTATTGTTGTTGTTGTTGTTAATCTCTTACTGTGCCTAATTTATAAATTAAACTTTATCACAAGTAGGTATATATAGGAAAAAACATAGTGTATACAGGGCTTGGTACTATCCTCAGTTTCGGGCATCCACTGGAGGTCTTGGAACGTATCCCCCTGTGGATGATGGGGGACTACTCTATGTACGAGGCAGTGTTCTATCTGCCTTATGAATGTTATCTCAATCGATTCTCACAACAATCCTAAGAGGCCAATGTTATTATTGTCCCCACTTACAGATGGGGAAACTGAGGCACGGGGTGGGTAAGTAACTTTCTCAAAGTGACTCAGCTTGTAAAAAGCAGAGCTGGGATTTGATTCTAGGCAGTCTGCCTTGAGTCTGTGCTCTTAACCATCCCAATATACTCTCAGAGAGTGACTGCCTGGCTTCTTCTGAGACAGTACTTCTGATTCCCCAGGGGTCTGGTGGTTGTTGGCCATTGGGGAAGGGGGTGAAAGGGCTTTATCACAAAGGGATGCAGGTCAATGGCCATGCCTTCTTCTCTCATGGGAGCCTGAGGCACCCATTCTCCATCTGCCTTATGGGAGCTCAGATGGTGGGAAGACCAGGCAAGGCAGCAACTGGTACCGTTTACACCACAACACATGGGA